>NC_139963.1:59989289-60009289 GCF_963993115.1 Abramis brama | reverse complement strand
ACACACACTCTCTCACACACACACACACACGCACACACTCTCACTAACTCTCACACACACACACACACATACACACACATAGACACACACACTCTCTCTCACACACACATACACACACACACACACACTAACTAACTCACACACACACACACTCACTCACGCACATACACTCACTCACACACAGACACACACACTCTCACTAACTCACACACACACACACCCTCACTAACACACACACACACACACACACACACACACACACACAGACATGCTCACTGTCTCACACACACACACACACACACACACTAACTCGCTCTCACACAAACACAGTCACGCTCACACACATAGACACACACACTCTCTGACACACACACGCGCACACACCCTCGCTAACTCTCTCTCACACACACACACACACACACACACTCACGCACATACACTCACTCACGGACATACACTCACACATGCACACACACACACACACACACACACGGACATACACTCACACACGCACACACACACACACACACACACACTCTCTCTCTCTCACACACATACACACGCACATACACACACACACTAACTCGCTCTCACACATACACAGACACGCTCACACACAGACACACACACTCT
Source organism: Abramis brama (assembly GCF_963993115.1). Classification (NCBI taxonomy): domain Eukaryota; kingdom Metazoa; phylum Chordata; class Actinopteri; order Cypriniformes; family Leuciscidae; genus Abramis; species Abramis brama. The sequence continues at coordinate 60,008,656 of NC_139963.1, read as the reverse complement.
CTCTCACACACTCACTCAGACACACACACACACACACTCAGAGTTTATGAGTTTAGAGTTTATAAATGTATAGATTGATGAGTTTATAAGTGTACGAGTTTTTGAGTTTAGAGTTTATAAGTTTAAATGAGTTTAGAGTTTATAAGTTTAAATGAGTTTAAGAGTTCAGAGTTTATTAATTTATGAGTTTAAGAGTTCATAAGTCTATGAATTCATGAGTTTATAAGTTAATTAGTTTATAAGTGTATGAGTTTAGAGTTCATTAGTTTAAATTAAATGGGTGAGAGTTATGTTATAAGTTATGTATGTTAGTTTAAAGTTTAACTTAGCTTGAAGTTTAAATTAGTTTAAAATAATTTGAAGTTTAAATTAGTTTAAAATAGTTTGAAGTTTAAAGTTGTTTAAAGCTTAAAGTAGTTCAAAGTTTGAAGTAGTTTAAAAGAACTTCTTTAAAAGAAGAAGAAAGTTGCTAGAAAGAAAGAAAGAAAGATTAGTTAGAAAGAAAGATAGATTAATTAGAAAGAAAGATGGATTAGTTAGATAGAAAGAAAGAAAGTTTAGTTAGAAAGAAAGAAAGAAAGAAAGAAAGAAAGAAAAAGATTAGTTAGAAAGAAAGAAAGACAGAAAGAAAGAAAGATTAGTTAGAAAGAAAGAAAGAAAGAAAGAAAGAAAGAAAGAAAGAAAGAAAGAAAGACAGAAAGAAAGATTAGTTAGAAAGAAAGAAAGAAAGAAAGAAAGAAAGAAAGAAAGAAAGAAAGAAAAAGATTAGTAAGAAAGAAAGAAAGAAAGAAAGAAAGAAAGAAAGAAAGAAAGAAAGAAAAAGATTAGTAAGAAAGAAAGAAAGAAAGAAAGAAAGAAAGAAAAAGATTAGTTAGAAAGAAAGAAAGACAGAAAGAAAGAAAGATTAGTTAGAAAGAAAGAAAGAAAGAAAGAAAGAAAGAAAGAAAGAAAAAGATTAGTAAGAAAGAAAGAAAGAAAGAAAGAAAGAAAGATTAGTTAGAAAGAAAGAAAGAAAGAAAGAAAGAAAGAAAGAAAGAAAGAGAAAGATTAGTTTCTCATTAGATTAGATTAGCTCATATAGTATATAGAACGGCAGTTTGGTTTAGTCTTCAAGGTATTTTGATTTGAATTTTCGTCGGTTTGAATTTTTTAGAACTCCCCAATGTAAGTCAATGGGAGTTTTTGAATGAGTTTTTTCGAGTTTTGATCGTCATTTTTAGGAAAACCGTAAGTCCGATCAGTCTGAAAAGATATAGCACACTTGGTCAGAACAGTTTGAGTGTCTGAGCCGAGTTTGGAGTATGTAGAGTGAAAGCTCTAGGAGGAGTTTGATATAGAAATTTTTAGTCTCAGAAGAATAATAATAACTAGATGCGAAAGTTCGTCGAGACAAACTTTAAGTTGGCTTGAGAAAAGTTTGGAGCAGAACGTTTTTTGCTAGGCAGTTGCTAGGATGTTATGGGTGGTTGCTATGGTGTTGCTATGGTATTTTGGGCGGTTGCTAGGGTGTTCTGGGTGGTTGCTAGGGTATTTTGGGTGGTTGCTAGGGTATTCTGGGTGGTTGCTAGGCGGTTGCTAGGGTTTTCTGGGTGGTTGCTAGGCTGTTTTGGGTGGTTGCTAGGATATTCTGGGTGGTTGCTAGGGTCTTTTGGGTGGTTGCTAGGCGGTTGCTAGGGTGTTTTGGGTGGTTGCTAGGATATTTTGGGTGGTTGCTAGGCGGTTGCTAGGGTCTTTTGGGTGGTTGCTAGGGTCTTTTGGGTGGTTGCTAGGGTGTTCTGGGTGGTTGCTAGGCGGTTGCTAGGGTCTTTTGGGTGGTTGCTAGGCGGTTGCTAGGGTGTTCTGGGTGGTTGCTAGGCTGTTTTGGGTGGTTGCTAGGTTATTCTGGGTGGTTGCTAGGCGGTTGCTAGGATATTTCTGGTGGTTGCTAGGGTCTTTTGGGTGGTTGCTAGGATATTTTGGGTGGTTGCTAGGCGGTTGCTAGGGTCTTTTGGGTGGTTGCTAGGCGGTTGCTAGGGTCTTTTGGGTGGTTGCTAGGGTCTTTTAGGTGGTTGCTAGGCGGTTGCTAGGGTTTCTGGGTGGTTGCTAGGGTATTTTGGGTGGTTGCTAGGGTGTTCTGGGTGGTTGCTAGGCGGTTGCTAGGATCTTTTGGGTGGTTGCTAGGCGGTTGCTAGGGTTTCTGGGTGGTTGCTAGGGTGTTCTGGGTGGTTGCTAGGCGGTTGCTGGGATATTTTGGGTGGTTGCTAGGGTCTTTTGGGTGATTGCTAGGGTCTTTTGGGTGGTTGCTAGGCGGTTGTTAGGGTGTTTTAGGTGGTTGCTAGGCGGTTGCTAGGGTCTTTTGGGTGGTTGCTAGGCGGTTGCTAGGGTATTTTGGGTGGTTGCTAGGGTGTTCTGGGTGGTTGCTAGGCGGTTGCTAGGGTGTTCTGGGGGGTTGCTATGGTATTCAGGGCGGTTGATATGCTGTTACTAGGTGGTTGGTAGTTGTCACAGATGGTTACTATGGAGTCTTTATAGAGTTCTTAGCATGATCTTGGCATGATATAGCACTTAACTAATCGCTATTAGCATGTAGCTATTCACTGCTAGCATGTGTAGCATGTTGGAAGTGCTGTTTGCTAGCATGAGTCAAAAGAGCCAAACCTCATCTCTATACGATGTTCTGATACAGAGATATAGGTCTTGCAAAACGGTTGCTAGGGTACTCAAGTTTGGTTGCTATGGAGTTGCTTGGGAGCTGGAAGCTTTAAACTTAAGAAGTTTAAAGTGGTTTGAAGTTTAAAGTAGTTTACGAGTTTTGAGTTTACAAGTTTAAATGAGTTTAGAGAGTGTGTGTGTGTGTGTGTGTGTGTGTGTGTGTGTGTTCACACACACACACACACACACACACACACACACACACACACACACACTCAGAGTTTATGAGTTTAGAGTTTATAAGTGTATAAATTGATGAGTTTATAAGTGTAAGAGTTTTTGAGTTTAGAGTTTATAAGTTTTAAATGAGTTTAGAGTTTATAAGTTTTAATGAGTTTAGAGTTTATAAGTTTAAATGAGTTTAAGAGTTCAGAGTTTATTAATTTATGAGTTTAAGAGTTCATAAGTTTATGAATTCATGAGTTTATAAGTTAATTAGTTTATAAGTGTTTATAGTTTAGAGTTTATTAGTTTAAATGAGTCTCAATGGCTCATATAGTATATAGAACGGCAGTTTGGTTTAGTCTTCAAGGTGTTTAGATTTAAATTTTTGTCGGTTTGAATTTTTTAGAACTCCCCAATGTAAGTCAATGGGAGTTTTTGAATGAGTTTTTTCGAGTTTTGATCGTCATTTTTAGGAAAACCGTAAGTCCGATCAGTCTGAAAAGATATAGCATACCGAGTCAGATCAGTCTGAGTGTCCGAGCCGAGTTTGGAGTATGTAGAGTTAAAGCTCTAGGAGGAGTTTGATATAGATTTTTTTAGGGTCAGAAGAATAATAATAACTAGATGCGAAAGTTCGTCGAGACAAACTTTAAGTTGGCTTGAGAAAGTTTGGACCATAAAGTTTGAAAAAGTTTAAAGTAGTTTAAAGTTTAATTTAGTTTAAAGTGTAAATTAGTTGAAAGTTTAAAATAGTTTGAAGTTTAATTTAGTTTAAAGTTTAAATTAGTTGAAAGTTTAAAATAGTTTGAAGTTTAATTTAGTTTAAAGTTTAAAATAGTTGAAAGTTTAAAGTAGTTTGAAGTTTAATTTAGTTTAAAGTTTAAATTAGTTGAAAGTTTAAAATAGTTTGAAGTTTAATTTAGTTTAGTTTAGGGTGTTCTGGGTGGTTGCTATGGTGTTGCTAGGCGGTTGCTAGGGTATTCTGGGTGGTTGCTAGGGTGTTGCTAAGCGGTTGCTAGGGTATTTTGGGTGGTTGCTAGGGTGTTGCTAGGCGGTTGCTAAGGTATTTTGGGTGGTTGCTAGGGTGTTCTGGGTGGTTGCTAGGCGGTTGCTATGGTATTTTGGGTGGTTGCTAGGGTGTTGCTAGGGTGTTGCTAGGGTGTTCTGGGTGGTTGCTATGGTGTTGCTAGACGGTTGCTAAGGTATTTTGGGTGGTTGCTAGGCGGTTGCTAGGGTGTTATGGGTGGTTGCTAGGGTATTCTGGTTGGTTGCTAGGGTGTTCTGGGTGGTTGCTAGGCGGTTGCTATGGTGTTTTGGGTGGTTGCTAGGGTGTTGCTAGGCGGTTGCTAAGGTATTTTGGGTGGTTGCTAGGCGGTTACTAGGGTGTTCTGGGTGGTTGCTAGGGTGTTCTGGGTGGTTGCTAGGCGGTTGCTAGGGTGTTTTAGTGGTTTCTATGGTGTTGCTAGGCGGTTGCTAGGGTGTTCTGGGTGGTTGCTATGGTGTTGCTAGGCAGTTGCTAAGGTATTCTGGGTGGTTGCTAGGCAGTTGCTAGGGTGTTCTGAGTGGTTGCTATGCTGTTGCTAAGGTGTTCTGGGTGGTTGCTAGGCGGTTGCTAGGGTGTTCTGGGTGGTTGCTATGGTGTTGCTAGGCGGTTGCTAGGGTATTCTGGGTGGTTGCTAGGCGGTTGCTAGGGTGTTCTGGGTGGTTGCTATGGTGTTGCTAGGCGGTTGCTAGGGTGTTCTGGGTGGTTGCTATGATGTTGCTAGGCGGTTGCTAAGGTATTCTGGGCGGTTGCTAGGCAGTTGCTAGGGTGTTCTGGGCGGTTGCTATGGTGTTGCTAGGTGGTTGGTAGTTGTCACAGATGGTTACTATGGAGTTTTTATAGAGTCCTTAGCATGATCTTGGTATGATTTAGCACTTAACTAATTGATATTAGCATGTAGCTATTCACTGCTAGCATGTGTAGCATGTTGGAAGTGCTGTTTGCTAGCATGAGTCAAAAGAGCCAAACCTCATCTCTATACGATGTTCTGATACAGAGATATAGGTCTTGCAAAACGGTTGCTAGGGTACTCAAGTTTGGTTGCTATGGAGTTGCTTGGGAGCTTGAAGCTTTAAACTTAAAACGTTTAAAGTGGTTTGAAGTTTAAAGTAGTTTACGAGTTTTGAGTTTACAAGTTTAAATGAGTTTAGTGTGTGTGTGTGTGTGTGTGTGTGTGTTCACACACACACACACACACTCAGAGTTTATGAGTTTAGAGTTTATAAGTGTATAAATTGATGAGTTTATAAGTGTAAGAGTTTTTGAGTTTAGAGTTTATAAGTTTTAAATGAGTTTAGAGTTTATAAGTTTAAATGAGTTTAGAGTTTATAAGTTTAAATGAGTTTAAGAGTTCAGAGTTTATTAATTTATGAGTTTAAGAGTTCATAAGTCTATGAATTCATGAGTTTATAAGTTAATTAGTTTATAAGTGTATGAGTTTAGAGTTCATTAGTTTAAATGAGTCTCATTGGCTAATATAGTATATAGAACGGCAGTTTGGTTTAGTCTTCAAGGTATTTTGATTTGAATTTTCGTCGGTTGGTGAGTTTGAATCTAAATTTGAATTTTTTAGAACTCCCCAATGCAAGTCAATGGGAGTTTTTCCGAGTTTTGATCATCATTTTTAGGAAAACCGTAAGTCTGATCAGTCTGAAAAGATATAGCACACTTGGTCAGATCAGTTTGAGTGTCTGAGCCGAGTTTGGAGTATGTAGAGTTAAAGCTCTAGGAGGAGTTTCATATAGAAATTTTAGTCTCGGAATAATAATAATAATAACTAGATGCGAAAGTTCGTCGAGACAAACTTTAAGTTGGCTTGAGAAAGTTTGGAGCAGAACGTTTTTTTGCTAGGCGGTTGCTAGGATGTTATAGGTGGTTGCTATGGTGTTGCTAGGGTATTTTGGGCGGTTGCTAGGGTGTTCTGGGTGGTTGCTAGGTTTTTGCTAGGGTGTCCTGGGTGGTTGCTAAGGTCTTTTGGGTGGTTGCTAGGGTGTTCTAGGTGGTTGCTAGGGTATTCTGGGTGGTTGCTAGGCGGTTGCTAGGGTTTTCTGGGTGGTTGCTAGGCTGTTTTGGGTGGTTGCTAGGGTATTCTGGGTGGTTGCTAGGCGGTTGCTAGGATATTTCTGATGGTTGCTAGGGTCTTTTGGGTGGTTGCTAGGCAGTTGCTAGGATATTTTGGGTGGTTGCTAGGGTCTTTTGGGTGGTTGCTAGGCGGTTGCTAGGATATTTTAGGTGGTTGCTAGGGTGTTTTGGGTGGTTGCTAGGCGGTTGCTAGGGTGTTTTGGGTGGTTGCTAGGATGTTTTGGGTGGTTGCTAGGGTCTTTTGGGTGGTTGCTAGGCGGTTGCTAGGGTGTTTTGGGTGGTTGCTAGGATATTTTGGGTGGTTGCTAGGGTCTTTTGGGTGGTTGCTAGGCGGTTGCTAGGGTGTTTTGGGTGGTTGCTAGGCGGTTGCTAGGGTGTTTTGGGTGGTTGCTAGGATGTTTTGGGTGGTTGCTAGGGTCTTTTGGGTGGTTGCTAGGCGGTTGCTAGGGTGTTTTGGGTGGTTGCTAGGATATTTTGGGTGGTTGCTAGGGTCTTTTGGGTGGTTGCTAGGCGGTTGCTAGGGTGTTTTGGGTGGTTGCTAGGGTCTTTTGGGTGGTTGCTAGGGTATTTTGGGTGGTTGCTAGGCGGTTGCTAGGGTGTTTTGGGTGGTTGCTAGGGTGTTTTGGGTGGTTGCTAGGGTGTTTTGGTTGGTTGCTAGGGTGTTCTGGGTGGTTGCTAGGGTCTTTTGGGTGGTTGCTAGGGTGTTCTGGGTGGTTGCTAGGGTCTTTTGGGTGGTTGCTAGGCGGTTGCTAGGGTGTTTTGGGTGGTTGCTAGGATATTTTGGGTGGTTGCTAGGGTCTTTTGGGTGGTTGCTAAGCGGTTGCTAGGGTGTTTTGGGTGGTTGCTAGGATATTTTGGGTGGTTGCTAGGTGGTTGCTAGGGTCTTTTGGGTGGTTGCTAGGCGGTTGCTAGGGTGTTTTGGGTGGTTGCTAGGATATTTTGGGTGGTTGCTAGGATATTTTGGGTGGTTGCTAGGGTGTTCTGGGTGGTTGCTAGGCGGTTGCTAGGGTGTTCTGGGTGGTTGCTATGGTATTCAGGGCGGTTGATATGGTGTTACTAGGTGGTTGGTAGTTGTCACAGATGGTTACTATGGAGTTTTTATAGAGTTCTTAGCATGATCTTGGCATGATTTAACACTTAACTAATTGCTATTAGCATTTAGCTATTCATTGCTAGCATGTGTAGCATGTTGGAAGTGCTGTTTGCTAGCATGAGTCAAAAGAGCCAAAACTCATCTCTATACGATGTTCTGATACAGAGATATAGGTCTTGCAAAACGGTTGCTAGGGTACTCAAGTTTGGTTGCTATGGAGTTGCTTGGGAGCTGGAAGATTTAAACTTAAGAAGTTTATAGTGGTTTGAAGTTTACAGTAGTTTGAAGTTTGACAGATAGATAAATAAGTTAGATAGACACACACACACACACACACACACACACACACACACACACACAAACACACACACACACACACACACACTAACTCGCTCACACACTCACTCATAAACTCAGTGTGTGTGTCTGAGTTTAGAGTTTATAAGTGTATACATTGATGAGTTTATAAGTGTATGAGTTCTTGAGTTTTGAGTTTATAAGTTTAAATCAGTTTAGAGTTTATAAGTTTAAATGAGATTAAGAGTTCAGAGTTTATTAATTTATGAGTTTAAGAGTTCATAAGTTTATGAATTCATGAGTTTATAAGTTAATTAGTTTATAAGTGTTTATAGTTTAGAGTTTATTAGTTTAAATGAGTCTCATTGGCTAATATAGTATATAGAACGGCAGTTTGGTTTAGTCTTCAAGGTATTTAGATTTGAATTTTCGTCGGTTGGTGAGTTTGAATCTGGATTTGAATTGGGAGTTGGGAGTTTTTCCGAGTTTTGATCGTCATTTTTAGGAAAACCGTAAGTCCGATCAGTCTGAAAAGATATAGCAACTAACTTCAGATCAGTTTGAGTGTCTGAGCCGAGTTTGGAGTATGTAGAGTTAAAGCTCTAGGACGAGTTTGAGTCAACAGTTTTTAACAGAAGAATAATAATAAGAACTAGATGCGAAAGTTCGTCGAGACAAACTTTAAGTTGGCTTGAGAAAGTTTGGACCAGAAAGTTTTTTGGTAGGCGGTTGCTAGGGTATTCTGAGTGGTTGCTAGGCGGTTGCTAGGATATTTCTGGTGGTTGCTAGGGTCTTTTGGGTGGTTGCTAGGCGGTTGCTAGGGTGTTTTGGGTGGTTGCTAGGGTGTTCTGGGTGGTTGCTAGGCGGTTGCTAGGGTGTTCTGGGTGGTTGCTAGGCGGTTGCTAGGATATTTTGGGTGGTTGCTAGGGTCTTTTGGGTGGTTTATAGGCGGTTGCTAGGGTATTTTAGGTGGTTGCTAGGGTATTTTAGGTGGTTGCTAGGGTATTCTGGGTGGTTGCTAGGCGGTTGCTAGGGTATTTTGGGTGGTTGCTAGGGTCTTTTGGGTAGTTGCTAGGCGGTTTCTAAGATATTTTCGGTGGTTGCTAGGGTCTTTTGGGTGGTTGCTAGGCGGTTGCTAGGGTATTTTGGGTGGTTGCTAGGGTGTTCTGGGTGGTTGCTAGGCGGTTGCTAGGGTATTCTGGGTGGTTACTAGGGTGTTCTGGGTGGTTGCTAGGCGGTTGCTAGGATATTTTGGGTGGTTGCTAGGGTCTTTTGGGTGGTTGATAGGCGGTTGCTAGGGTATTTTAGGTGGTTGCTAGGGTATTTTAGGTGGTTGATAGGGTATTCTGGGTGGTTGCTAGGCGGTTGCTAGGGCATTTTGGGTGGTTGCTAGGGTCTTTTGGGTAGTTGCTAGGCGGTTTCTAAGATATTTTCGGTGGTTGCTAGGGTCTTTTGGGTGGTTGCTAGGCGGTTGCTAGGGTATTTTGGGTGGTTGCTAGGGTGTTCTGGGTGGTTGCTAGGCGGTTGTAGGGTGTTCTGGGTGGTTGCTAGGCGGTTGCTAGGATATTTTGGGTGGTTGCTAGGGTGTTCTGGGTGGTTGTTAGGCAGTTGCTAGGGTGTTCTGAGTGGTTGCTATGGTGTTGCTAGGCGGTTGCTAAGGTATTCTGGGTGGTTGCTAGGCGGTTGCTAGGGTGTTCTGGGTGGTTGCTATGGTGTTGCTAGGCGGTTGCTAGGGTATTTTGGGTGGTTGCTAGGCGGTTGCTAGGGTGTTCTGGGTGGTTGCTATGGTGTTGCTAGGCGGTTGCTAAGGTATTCTGGGTGGTTGCTAGGCGGTTGCTAGGGTGTTCTGGCAGGTTGCTATGGTGTTGCTAGGCGGTTGCTAGGGTGTTCTGGGTTGTTGCTAGGCAGTTGCTAGGTGTTCTGGGTGGTTGCTAGGCAGTTGCTAGGTGTTCTGGGGGGTTGCTAGGCAGTTGCTAGGGTGTTCTGGGTGGTTGCTAGGGTATATTTGGTGGTTACTAGAGCATTTCTAGATGTTGCTAGGGTGTTCAAGATGGTTGCTAAGGTATTTTTGGTAGTTGCTATGGTGTTACTAGGTGGTTGGTAGTTGTCAAAGATGGTTACTATGGAGTTTTTATAGAGTTCTTAAAATCTTTAATAACGAGTGCCTTCAGTACGGCACTCGGCCTGCGGCCTCGTGCCTATGGCCGAATAGGCACAAGCATGGAGCAATATCGCAAGGCCACGAGTGTAATATTGCGTTAAAAAATACCAAAAAATGTAAAAAAAAATTTTTTTTGGTTTAGGGTGGTTGCTAGGGAGCTCTTAGTGGTTGCTAGGGTGCTGAAACTGGTTGCTATGGTGTGGCTATGAAGATTTTAGGCCATTACTTATTGGTTGCTTGATAATATAAATCCTCTGAGGGAGAGAGAGAGGGAGAGACGCAGGGCTGTCAGGCCCTTTGGAGTCTGTGTGTGTGAAAACGGCAGTTTGGATTCAAATGTTTTTAGAACTCCCCAATGTAAGTCAATGGGAGTTTTTCCGAGTTTTGATCGTCATTTTTAGGAAAACCGTAAGTCCGATCAGTCTGAAAAGATATAGCAACTAACTTCAGATCAGTTTGAGTGTCTGAGCCGAGTTTGGAGTATGTAGAGTTAAAGCTCTAGGACGAGTTTGAGTCAACAGTTTTTAACAGAAGAATAATAATAATAACTAGATTAAAAAGTTCGTCGAGACAAACTTTAAGTTGGCTTGAGAAAGCTGGACCAGAAAGTTTGAAGAAGTTAAAAGTAGTTTGGAGTTTAAAGTAGTTTCAAGTTTAAATTAGTTTAAAGTTTAAATTAGTTAGAAGTTTAAAATAGTTTAAAGTTAAAATTAGTTTGAAGCTTAAATTAGTTTAAAGTTTAAATTAGTCTAAAGTTTAAATTAGTTTGAAGCTTAAATTAGTTTAAAGTTTAAATTAGTCTAAAGTTTAAATTAGTTTGAAGTTTAAATTAGTTTAAAGTTTAAATTAGTTTAATGTTTAAATTAGTTTAAAGTTTAAAGTATTTTAAAGTTAAAAAGTTGTTGGGGGTTTTCTAGTGGGTTGCTAAGGTGTTCTGGGTGGTTGCTAGGCAGTTGCTAGGGTGTTCTGGGTGGTTGCTAGGCGGTTGCTAGGGTGTTTTTGGTGGTTGCTAGGGTGTTCTGGGTGGTTGCTATGGTGTTGCTAGGTTGTTGCTAGGGTATTCTGTTTGGTTGCTAGGGTGTTCTGGGTGGTTGCTAGGTGGTTGCTAGGGTGTTCTGGGTGGTTGCTAGGGTGTTGCTAAGCGGTTGCTAGGGTATTTTGGGTGGTTGCTAGGGTGTTCTGGGTGGTTGCTAGGGTGTTGCTAAGCGGTTGCTAGGGTATTTTGGGTGGTTGCTAGGGTGTTGCTAGGCGGTTGCTAAGGTATTTTGGGTGGTTGCTAGGCGGTTACTAGGGTGTTCTGGGTGGTTGCTAGGCGGTTGCTAGGGTGTTTTAGCGGTTGCTATGGTGTTGCTAGGCGGTTGCTAGGGTGTTCTGGGTGGTTGCTAGGGTGTTGCTAGGCGGTTGCTAGGGTATTCTGGGTGGTTGCTAGGCGGTTACTAGGGTGTTTTGGTGGTTGCTATGGTGTTGCTAGGCGGTTGCTAGGGTATTATGGGTGGTTGCTATGGTGTTGCTAGGGTATTCCAGGTGGTTGCTAGGATGTTGCTAGGTGGTTGCTAGGGTGTTTTGGTGGTTGCTATGGTGTTGCTAGGTGGTTGCTAGGGTGTTCTGGGTGGTTGCTATGATGTTGCTAGGTGGTTGCTAGGGTGTTTTGGTAGTTGCTATGGTGTTGCTAGGGTATTCTGGGTGGTTGCTAGGGTGTTGCTAGGGTGTTCTGGGTGGTTGCTATGGTGTTACTTGGTGGTTGGTAGTTGTCACAGATGGTTACTATGGAGTTTGTATAGTTCTTAGCATGATCTTGGTATGATTTAGCACTTAACTAATCGCTATTAGCATGTAGCTATTCACTGCTAGCATGTGTAGCATGTTGGAAGTGCTGTTTGCTAGCATGAGTCAAAAGAGCCAAACCTCATCTCTATACAATGTTCTGATACAGAGATATAGGTCTTGCAAAATGGTTGCTAGGGTACTCAAGTTTGGTTGCTATGGAGTTGCTTGGGAGCTGGGAGCTTTATACGTACGAAGTTTAAAGTGGTTTGAAGTTTAAATTAGTTTACGAGTTTTTGAGTTTTGAGTTTATAAGTTTAAATGAGTTTAGAGTTTAAGTTTAAATGAGTTTAGAGAGTGTGTGTGTGTATGTGGGTTCACACACACACACACACACACACACTCAGAGTTTATGAGTTTAGAGTTTATAAGTGTATAAATGGATGAGTTTATAAGTGTACACGTTTTTGAATTTGGTTTGTAAGTTTAAATGAGTTTTGAGTTTATAAGTTTAAATGAGTTTACAGTTTATAAGTTTAAATGAGTTAAAGCTTAAGTTTGAAGTTTAAAGAAGTTTAAAGTTTATATTAGTTTGAAGTTTAATTTAGTTTGAAGTTTAAAGTAGTTTAAAGTTTAAAATAGTTTGAAGTAGATAGATAGATGAGTTGATTAGTTTAATTGAGTCTCAATGGCTTATATATTATATAGAATGGCAGTTTGAATTAGTCTTCAAGGTATTTTGATTTGAATTTTCGTCGGTTGGCCAGTTTGAATCTAGATTTGAATTTTTTAGAACTCCCCAATGTAAGTCAATGGGAGTTTTTCCGAGTTTTGATCGGCAATATTAGGAAAACCGTAAGTCCGATCAGTCTGAAAAGATATAGCAACTCAAGTCAGAATAGTCTGAAGGTCTGAGCCGAGTTTGGAGTATGTAGAGTTAAAGCTCTAGGAGGAGATAGGGGATAAATTTTTAGTAAGAAGAATAATAATAATAACTAGAATGTACATTTCCTGAAGAAAATGTGAAGTGGTGCTTGCAGTGGCAAAACTCGCCACTCGGTTGCTAAAGTGTGTTTAGCTAGTTTTTAGCAAGATTATAACAAAATGATCATCATGCTAGCATTATAAGCATGTGACTAACATAATGCTAGCATGTTGCTAGCATGATGCTAATATGATTAGCATGTTGTTAGCATCATGCTAGCATGTTTTTAGCAAAAGCTAACGTGAATGTAGCTAGCATGATTAGCATGTTGTTAGCATTATGCTAGCATTTTTTAACAAGATGCTAACATGAATAGCATGTTTGCTAGCATGTTTGTAGCAAGAAGCTAGCATGATTAGCATGTAGCTAGTATCATGCTAGCATTATTATCATGTTGCTAGCATCATGCTAGCATTATTAGCATCATGCTAGCATCATGTTAGCATGATTAGCATTTAGCTAGCATGATGCTAGCTTGTTTTACCACGTTGCTAGCATGGTTTACCATGATTTACCATAGTTTAATATGATTTACCACAATTTACCATAGTTTACCAGATTTACTATAGTATAGCATGATTTACCATGTTCAAGTATGATTTACTATGATTCTAGCATGATTTGCCATAGTTTACCATGATTTACCACGATTTACTATAGTTTACCATGATTTACTATAGTATACCATGATTTACCATGTTCAAGTATGATTTACTGATTCTAGCATGATTTACCATAGTTTACCATGATTTACCATAGTTTACCATGATTTACCACAATTTACTATAGTATACCATGATTTACCATGTTCAAGTATGATTTACTGATTCTAGCATGATTTACCATAGTTTACCATGATTTACCATAGTTTACCACGATTTACCACGATTTACTATAGTATACCATGATTTACCATGTTGAAGTATGATTTACTGATTCTAGCATGATTTACCATAGTTTACCATGATTTACCACGATTTACCATAGTTTACCATGATTTACTATAGTATACCATGATATACCATGTTCAAGTATGATTTACTGATTCTAGCATGATTTATCATAGTTTACCATGATTTACCATAGTTTACCATGATTTACCATAGTTTACCATGATTTACTATAGTATACCATGATTTACCATGTTCAAGTATGATTTACTATGATTCTAGCATGATTTACCATAGTTTACCATGATTTACCACGATTTACCATAGTTTACTATGATTTACTATAGTATACCATGATTTACCATGTTTTAGTATGATTTACTATGATTCTAGGATGATTTACCATAGTTTACCATGATTTAGTCAAAAGAGCCAAGTCCCATCTCTATACTATGTTTTGATGCAGAGATATACGTTTTGCTAAACGGTTGCTAGGGTACTCTGTTTGGTTGCTAGGGAGTGGCTTCTCAGCTGTCAATGATGAAATTCCAAAGGCTTCTTGTCAGTATGAATTATATAATCCAACTCCCATGCCTCTGTGACATTCAGAATGGAAGATATGCCTCTTTGGATTTTGGTTGCTAGGGTACTCTGGTTGCTATGGAGTTACTTGGCAGCTGCCAATGATGCAGTTCCAAAGGCTTCTTGTCACTATGAATGATATAAACCAACTCCCATGCCTCTGTGACATTCAGAATGGAAGATATCCCTCTTTGGATTGTGGTTGCTAAGGTGCTCGACAATGGTTGCTAGGGAGGGGCTTGGAAGTGTTGAGGTGATTCATGATTGGCTGTTTGCTGCCCCAAGTCAAATGAGACCACCCCCATGTTTCTATGACAATTCAGTCTGGAGATATCTCTTTGAACTCTTTCAATGGAAGTCTATGGAACTTGTTGCTAAGGGGCTCTAAATAGTTGCTAGGGCGTGGCTTGATAGCTTCACAATGATCCTGAGAGACTGATTGGTCGTCTGAGTAAAATGAGCCCTCCCCCTTGTCTCTATGACACTGTGATCCAGAGCTACGTTCAATACAAAGTCCCTATGCAATTTACCATAGTAGGAAAAGCATATGTGTTTCACGGGACGTTCCTTCCCCATAGTAAGTCAAAGGGGCAACTTTGGGCATCTCCTGCCCCCCAGGGGTGCAACTTTTACCCCATTGAGAGGTATGTTCTTACAGAGCCTGTCAGCCTCTTCAAATGTGGCAAATCACACGTTTCTGCGAAATCGTCGCTCAGAGTTATGACTCGTCAAAGTTTGTCGCAATGTTAAGTCTATGGGATTTTTCGGACGCTTTTTCGCCCCTGGGGCGAACACCGCACCCCCGATCGCTTATAAAAGTCATAGCACACCTCTCCTTAATGAGCCGGTCGATTTGACACCTCATTCATGGATCTGTGACAAACGGTGCGGGACGAGTTACGCGCCAAACTTTGTGTGGAATAATAAAAAGAAGAATAATAATAATAAGTATGAGCAATAACAATAGTGATGCCTTGCTTTCAGCAAGCACCACTAATAATAATAAGTTTAAGTACAATATCAGAAAGTTGGCTCTCTCAAGCCAACTTAACTAGATGCGAAAGTTCGTCGAGACAAACTTTAAGTTGGCTTGAGAAAGTTTGGACCAGAAAGTTTTTTGCTAGGCGGTTGCTAGGGTATTCTGAGTGGTTGCTAGGCGGTTGCTAGGATATTTCTGGTGGTTGCTAGGGTCTTTTGGGTGGTTGCTAGGCGGTTGCTAGGGTGTTTTGGGTGGTTGCTAGGGTCTTTTGGATGGTTTATAGGCGGTTGCTAGGGTATTTTAGGTGGTTGCTAGGGTATTCTGGGTGGTTGCTAGGCGGTTGCTAGGGTATTTTGGGTGGTTGCTAGGGTCTTTTGGGTAGTTGCTAGGCGGTTTCTAAGATATTTTCGGTGGTTGCTAGGGTCTTTTGGGTGGTTGCTAGGCGGTTGCTAGGGTATTTTGGGTGGTTGCTAGGCGGTTGCTAGGGTGTTCTGGGTGGTTACTAGGGTGTTCTGGGTGGTTGCTAGCCGGTTGCTAGGATATTTTGGGTGGTTGCTAGGGTCTTTTGGATGGTTTATAGGCGGTTGCTAGGGTATTTTAGGTGGTTGCTAGGGTATTTTAGGTGGTTGCTAGGGTATTCTGGGTGGTTGCTAGGCGGTTGCTAGGGTATTTTGGGTGGTTGCTAGGGTCTTTTGGGTAGTTGCTAGGCGGTTTCTAAGATATTTTCGGTGGTTGCTAGGGTCTTTTGGGTGGTTGCTAGGCGGTTGCTAGGGTATTTTGGGTGGTTGCTAGGCGGTTGCTAGGGTGTTCTGGGTGGTTACTAGGGTGTTCTGGGTGATTGCTAGGCGGTTGCTAGGATATTTTGGGTGGTTGCTAGGGTCTTTTGGGTGGTTGATAGGCGGTTGCTAGGGTATTTTAGGTGGTTGCTAGGGTATTTTAGGTGGTTGATAGGGTATTCTGGGTGGTTGCTAGGCGGTTGCTAGGGCATTTTGGGTGGTTGCTAGGGTCTTTTGGGTAGTTGCTAGGCGGTTTCTAAGATATTTTCGGTGGTTGCTAGGGTCTTTTGGGTGGTTGCTAGGCGGTTGCTAGGGTATTTTGGGTGGTTGCTAGGGTGTTCTGGGTGGTTGCTAGGCGGTTGTAGGGTGTTCTGGGTGGTTGCTAGGCGGTTGCTAGGATATTTTGGGTGGCTGCTAGGGTGTTCTGGGTGGTTGTTAGGCAGTTGCTAGGGTGTTCTGAGTGGTTGCTATGGTGTTGCTAGGCGGTTGCTAAGGTATTCTGGGTGGTTGCTAGGCGGTTGCTAGGGTGTTCTGGGTGGTTGCTATGGTGTTGCTAGGCGGTTGCTAGGGTATTTTGGGTGGTTGCTAGGCGGTTGCTAGGGTGTTCTGGGTGGTTGCTATGGTGTTGCTAGGCGGTTGCTAAGGTATTCTGGGTGGTTGCTAGGCGGTTGCTAGGGTGTTCTGGGTGGTTGCTATGGTGTTGCTAGGCGGTTGCTAGGGTGTTCTGGGTTGTTGCTAGGCAGTTGCTAGGTGTTCTGGGTGGTTGCTAGGCAGTTGCTAGGGTGTTCTGGCTGTTTGCTAGGTGTTCTGGGTGGTTGCTAGGCAGTTGCTAGGTGTTCTGGGGGGTTGCTAGGCAGTTGCTAGGGTGTTCTGGGTGGTTGCTAGGGTATATTTGGTGGTTACTAGAGCATTTCTAGATGTTGCTAGGGTGTTCAAGATGGTTGCTAAGGTATTTTTGGTAGTTGCTATGGTGTTACTAGGTGGTTGGTAGTTGTCAAAGATGGTTACTATGGAGTTTTTATAGAGTTCTTAAAATCTTTAATAACGAGTGCCTTCAGTACGGCACTCGGCCTGCGGCCTCGTGCCTATGGCCGAATAGGCACAAGCATGGAGCAATATCGCAAGGCCACGAGTGTAATATTGCGTTAAAAAATACAAAAAAAATGTAAAAAAAAAAATTTTTTGGTTTAGGGTGGTTGCTAGGGAGCTCTTAGTGGTTGCTAGGGTGCTGAAACTGGTTGCTATGGTGTGGCTATGAAGATTTTAGGCCATTACTTATTGGTTGCTTGATAATATAAATCCTCTGAGGGAGAGAGAGAGGGAGAGACGCAGGGCTGTCAGGCCCTTTGGAGTCTGTGTGTGTGAAAACGGCAGTTTGGATTCAAATGTTTTTAGAACTCCCCAATGTAAGTCAATGGGAGTTTTTCCGAGTTTTGATCGTCATTTTTAGGAAAACCGTAAGTCCGATCAGTCTGAAAAGATATAGCAACGCGAGTCAGATCAGTTTGAGTGTCTGAGCCGAGTTTGGAGTATGTAGAGTTAAAGCTCTAGGAGGAGTTTCATATAGAAATTTTAGTCTCGGAATAATAATAATAATAATAATAATAAGTTTAAATAGGATTTCAATATGTTGGCTCTCTCAAGCCAACTTAACTAGATGCGAAAGTTCGTCGAGACAAACTTTAAGTTGGCTTGAGAAAGTTTGGACCATAAAGTTTGAAAAAGTTTAAAGTAGTTTAAAGTTTAAAGTAGTTTAAAGTTTAAAGTAGTTTAAAGTTTAATTTAGTTTAAAGTGTAAATTAGTTGAAAGTTTAAAATAGTTTGAAGTTTAATTTAGTTTAAAGTTTAAATTAGTTGAAAGTTTAAAATAGTTTGAAGTTTAATTTAGTTTAAAGTTTAAAATAGTTGAAAGTTTAAAGTAGTTTGAAGTTTAATTTAGTTTAAAGTTTAAATTAGTTGAAAGTTTAAAATAGTTTGAAGTTTAATTTAGTTTAGTTTAGGGTGTTCTGGGTGGTTGCTATGGTGTTGCTAGGCGGTTGCTAGGGTATTCTGGGTGGTTGCTAGGGTGTTGCTAAGCGGTTGATAGGGTATTTTGGGTGGTTGCTAGGGTGTTGCTAGGCGGTTGCTAAGGTATTTTAGGTGGTTGCTAGGGTGTTCTGGGTGGTTGCTAGGCGGTTGCTATGGTATTTTGGGTGGTTGCTAGGGTGTTGCTGGGCGGTTGCTAGGGTGTTCTGGGTGGTTGCTATGGTGTTGCTAGACGTTGCTAAGGTATTTTGGGTGGTTGCTAGGCGGTTGCTAGGGTGTTATGGGTGGTTGCTAGGGTATTCTGGTTGGTTGCTAGGGTGTTCTGGGTGGTTGCTAGGCGGTTGCTATGGTGTTTTGGGTGGTTGCTAGGGTGTTGCTAGGCGGTTGCTAAGGTATTTTGGGTGGTTGCTAGGCGGTTACTAGGGTGTTCTGGGTGGTTGCTAGGGTGTTCTGGGTGGTTGCTAGGCGGTTGCTAGGGTTTTTTAGTGGTTGCTATGGTGTTGCTAGGCGGTTGCTAGGGTGTTCTGGGTGGTTGCTAGGGTGTTGCTAGGCGGTTGCTAGGGTATTCTGGGTGGTTGCTAGGCGGTTGCTAGGGTGTTCTGGGTGGTTGCTATGCTGTTGCTAGACGGTTGCTAGGGTATTCTGGGTGGTTGCTAGGTGGTTGCTAGGGTGTTTTGAGTGGTTGCTAGGCGGTTGCTAGGGTGTTCTGGGTGGTTGCTATGGTGTTGCTAGGCGGTTGCTAAGGTATTCTGGGTGGTTGCTAGGCAGTTGCTAGGGTGTTCTGAGTGGTTGCTATGCTGTTGCTAAGGTGTTCTGGGTGGTTGCTAGGCGGTTGCTAGGGTGTTCTGGGTGGTTGCTATGGTGTTGCTAGGCGGTTGCTAGGGTATTCTGGGTGGTTGCTAGGCGGTTGCTAGGGTGTTCTGGGTGGTTGCTATGGTGTTGCTAGGCGGTTGCTAGGGTGTTCTGGGTGGTTGCTATGATGTTGCTAGGCGGTTGCTAAGGTATTCTGGGCGGTTGCTAGTCAGTTGCTAGGGTGTTCTGGGCGGTTGCTATGGTGTTGCTAGGTGGTTGGTAGTTGTCATAGATGGTTACTATGGAGTTTTTATAGAGTCCTTAGCATGATCTTGGTATGATTTAGCACTTAACTAATTGATATTAGCATGTAGCTATTCACTGCTAGCATGTGTAGCATGTTGGAAGTGCTGTTTGCTAGCATGAGTCAAAAGAGCCAAACCTCATCTCTATACGATGTTCTGATACAGAGATATAGGTCTTGCAAAACGGTTGCTAGGGTACTCAAGTTTGGTTGCTATGGAGTTGCTTGGGAGCTTGAAGCTTTAAACTTAAAACGTTTAAAGTGGTTTGAAGTTTAAAGTAGTTTACGAGTTTTGAGTTTACAAGTTTAAATGAGTTTAGAGTTTAAGTTTAAATGAGTTTAGTGTGTGTGTGTGTGTGTGTGTGTGTGTTCACACACACACACACACACACACACACACTCAGAGTTTATGAGTTTAGAGTTTTTAAGTGTATAAATTGATGAGTTTATAAGTGTTAGAGTTTTTGAGTTTAGAGTTTATAAGTTTTAAATGAGTTTAGAGTTTATAAGTTTTAATGAGTTTAGAGTTTATAAGTTTAAATGAGTTTAAGAGTTCAGAGTTTATTAATTTATGAGTTTAAGAGTTCATAAGTCTATGAATTCATGAGTTTATAAGTTAATTAGTTTATAAGTGTATGAGTTTAGAGTTCATTAGTTTAAATGAGTCTCATTGGCTAATATAGTATATAGAACGGCAGTTTGGTTTAGTCTTCAAGGTATTTTGATTTGAATTTTCGTC
>NC_139963.1:59614289-59984289 GCF_963993115.1 Abramis brama | reverse complement strand
GTTGCTAGGTGGTTGGTAGTTGTCACAGATGGTTACTATGGAGTATTTATAGAGTTCATAGCATGATCTTGGCATGATATAGCACTTAACTAATCGCTATTAGCATGTAGCTATTCACTGCTAGCATGTGTAGCATGTTGGAAGTGCTGTTTGCTAGCATGAGTCAAAAGAGCCAAACCTCATCTCTATACGATGTTCTGATACAGAGATATAGGTCTTGCAAAACGGTTGCTAGGGTACTCAAGTTTGGTTGCTATGGAGTTGCTTGGGAGCTGGGAGCTTTAAACTTAAGAAGTTTAAAGTGGTTTGAAGTTTAAAGTAGTTTACGAGTTTTTGAGTTTTGAGTTTATGTTTAAATGAGTTTAGAGTGTGTGTGTGTGTGTGTGTGTGTGTGTTCACACACACACACACACACACACACACACACACACACACTCAGAGTTTATGAGTTTAGAGTTTATAAGTGTATAAATTGATGAGTTTATAAGTATAAGAGTTTTTGAGTTTAGATTTTATAAGTTTTAATGAGTTTAGAGTTTATAAGTTTAAATGAGTTTAAGAGTTCAGAGTTTATTAATTTATGAGTTTAAGAGTTCATAAGTCTATGAATTCATGAGTTTATAAGTTAATTAGTTTATAAGTGTATGAGTTTATAGTGCATTAGTTTAAATGAGTCTCAATGGCTCATATAGTATATAGAACGGCAGTTTGGTTTAGTCTTCAAGGTGTTTAGATTTAAATTTTGTCAGTTTGAATTTTTTAGAACTCCCCAATGTAAGTCAATGGGAGTTTTTGAATGAGTTTTTTCGAGTTTTGATCGTCATTTTTAGGAAAACCGTAAGTCCGATCAGTCTGAAAAGATATAGCACACCGAGTCAGATCAGTTTGAGTGTCTGAGCCGAATTTGGAGTATGTGGAGTTAAAGCTCTAGGAGGAGTTTGAGTTGTAAATTTTTACGGTCAGAAGAATAATAATAATAATAATAATAATAAGTTTAAATAGGATTTCAATATGTTGGCTCTCTCAAGCCAACTTAACTAGAATGTACATTTTCTGAAGAAAATGTGAAGTGGTGCTTGCAGTGGCAAAACTCGCCACTCGGTTGCTAGGGTGTTGTACATGATTGCATACGAGCCAACAACCATGTCTGTACGCTGTTGTGGAGCTGAAATATGGCTTCTATATGTTGCAATATGGTTGCTAGGTGGCTCTAAATGGTTGCTAGGGTGTGAATACACAGTTACCATGGTGATATTTACAGACTGTTTTACAACTGAAACTAATGAGCCAACCCCCATCTCTATACAATATTCTGATGCAGAGATGTAGGTCTTGTAAAATGGTTGCTAGGGTACTCTGTTTGGTTGCTATGGAGTTGCTTGGCAGCTGCTAATGATGAAACTGCAAAGGCTTCTTGTCAGTATGAATGATTTAAACCAACTCCCATCTCTATACGATGTTCTGATGCTGAGATATACGTTTTGCTAAACGGTTGCTAGGGTACTCTGTTTGGTTGCTAGGGAGTGGCTTGTCAGCTGCCAATCATGAAACTCCAAAGGCTGCTTGTAAGTATGAATGATATAATCCAACTCCCATGCCTCTGTGACATTCAGAATGGAAGATATGCCTCTTTGGATTTTGGTTGCTAGGGTACTCTGTTTGGTTGCTATGGAGTGGTTTGGCAGCTGCCAATGATGAAACTCCAAAGGCTTCTTGTCAGTATGAATGATATAAACCAACTCATGCCTCTATGACATTCAGAATGGAAGATATCCCTCTTTGGATTTTGGTTGCTAGGGTACTCTGTTTGGTTGCTAGGGAGTGGCTTGTCAGCTGCCAATCATGAAACTCCAAAGGCTTCTTGTCACTATGAATGATATAAACCAACTCCCATGCCTCTGTGACATTCAGAATGGAAGATGTCCCTCTTTGGATTTTGGTTGCTAGGGTACTCTGTTTGGTTGCTAGGGAGTGGCTTGTCAGCTGCCAATCATGAAACTCCAAAGGCTGCTTGTCAGTATGAATGATTTAAACCAACTCCCATGCCTCTACGACATTCAGAATGGAAGATATCCCTCTTTGGATTTTGGTTGCTAGGGTACTCTGTTTGGTTGCTATGGAGTGGCTTGTCAGCTGCCAATCATGAAACTCCAAAGGCTTCTTGTCACTATGAATGATATAAACCAACTCCCATGCCTCTGTGACATTCAGAATGGAAGATATCCCTCTTTGGATTTTGGTTGCTAAGGTGCTCGACAATGGTTGCTAGGGAGGGGTTTGGAAGTGTTGAGGTGATTCATGATTGGCTGTTTGCTGCCCCGAGTCAAATGAGACCACCCCCATGTTTCTATGACAATTCAGTCTGGAGATATCTTTTTGAACTCTTTCAATGGAAGTCTATGGAACTTGTTGCTAAGGGGCTCTAAATGGTTGCCAGGGCGTGGCTTGATAGCTTCACAATGATCCTGAGAGACTGATTGGTCATCTGAGTAAAATGAGCCCTCCCCCTTGTCTCTATGACACTGTGATCCAGAGCTACGTTCAATACAAAGTCCCTATGCAATTTACCATAGTAGGAAAAGCATGTGTTTCACGGGACGTTCCTTCCCCATAGTAAGTCAATGGGGCAACTTTGGGCATCTCCTGCCCCCCAGGGGTGCAACTTTTACCCCATTGTGAGGTATGCTCTTACAGAACCTGTCAGCCTCTTCAAATGTGGCAAATCACACGTTTCTGCGAAATCCTCGCTCAGAGCTACGTGTGGTCAAAGTTCGTCGCAATGTTAAGTCAATGGGACTTTTTTGGCCGCTTTTTCGCCCCTGGGGCGAGCACCGCCCCCCCGATCGCTTATAAAAGTCATAGCACACCTCTCCTCAATGAGCCGGTCGATTTGACACCTCACTCAGGGGTCTGTGACAAACGGTGCGGGGCGAGTTACGCGCCAAACTTTTGTGTGGAATAATAAGAAGAACTAGAATGTACATTTCCTGAAGAAAATGTGAAGTGGTGCTTGCAGTGGCAAAACTCGCCACTCGGTTGCTAAAGTGTGTTTAGCTAGTTTTTAGCAAGATTATAACAAAATGATCATCATGCTAGCATTATAAGCATGTGACTAACATAATGCTAGCATGTTGCTAGCATGATGCTAATATGATTAGCATGTTGTTAGCATCATGCTAGCATGTTTTTAGCAAAAGCTAACGTGAATGTAGCTAGCATGATTAGCATGTTGTTAGCATTATGCTAGCATTTTTTAACAAGATGCTAACATGAATAGCATGTTTGCTAGCATGTTTGTAGCAAGAAGCTAGCATGATTAGCATGTAGCTAGTATCATGCTAGCATTATTATCATGTTGCTAGCATCATGCTAGCATTATTAGCATCATGCTAGCATCATGTTAGCATGATTAGCATTTAGCTAGCATGATGCTAGCTTGTTTTACCACGTTGCTAGCATGGTTTACCATGATTTACCATAGTTTAATATGATTTACCACAATTTACCATAGTTTACCAGATTTACTATAGTATAGCATGATTTACCATGTTCAAGTATGATTTACTATGATTCTAGCATGATTTGCCATAGTTTACCATGATTTACCACGATTTACTATAGTTTACCATGATTTACTATAGTATACCATGATTTACCATGTTCAAGTATGATTTACTGATTCTAGCATGATTTACCATAGTTTACCATGATTTACCATAGTTTACCATGATTTACCACAATTTACTATAGTATACCATGATTTACCATGTTCAAGTATGATTTACTGATTCTAGCATGATTTACCATAGTTTACCATGATTTACCATAGTTTACCACGATTTACCACGATTTACTATAGTATACCATGATTTACCATGTTGAAGTATGATTTACTGATTCTAGCATGATTTACCATAGTTTACCATGATTTACCACGATTTACCATAGTTTACCATGATTTACTATAGTATACCATGATATACCATGTTCAAGTATGATTTACTGATTCTAGCATGATTTATCATAGTTTACCATGATTTACCATAGTTTACCATGATTTACCATAGTTTACCATGATTTACTATAGTATACCATGATTTACCATGTTCAAGTATGATTTACTATGATTCTAGCATGATTTACCATAGTTTACCATGATTTACCACGATTTACCATAGTTTACTATGATTTACTATAGTATACCATGATTTACCATGTTTTAGTATGATTTACTATGATTCTAGGATGATTTACCATAGTTTACCATGATTTAGTCAAAAGAGCCAAGTCCCATCTCTATACTATGTTTTGATGCAGAGATATACGTTTTGCTAAACGGTTGCTAGGGTACTCTGTTTGGTTGCTAGGGAGTGGCTTCTCAGCTGTCAATGATGAAATTCCAAAGGCTTCTTGTCAGTATGAATTATATAATCCAACTCCCATGCCTCTGTGACATTCAGAATGGAAGATATGCCTCTTTGGATTTTGGTTGCTAGGGTACTCTGGTTGCTATGGAGTTACTTGGCAGCTGCCAATGATGCAGTTCCAAAGGCTTCTTGTCACTATGAATGATATAAACCAACTCCCATGCCTCTGTGACATTCAGAATGGAAGATATCCCTCTTTGGATTGTGGTTGCTAAGGTGCTCGACAATGGTTGCTAGGGAGGGGCTTGGAAGTGTTGAGGTGATTCATGATTGGCTGTTTGCTGCCCCAAGTCAAATGAGACCACCCCCATGTTTCTATGACAATTCAGTCTGGAGATATCTCTTTGAACTCTTTCAATGGAAGTCTATGGAACTTGTTGCTAAGGGGCTCTAAATAGTTGCTAGGGCGTGGCTTGATAGCTTCACAATGATCCTGAGAGACTGATTGGTCGTCTGAGTAAAATGAGCCCTCCCCCTTGTCTCTATGACACTGTGATCCAGAGCTACGTTCAATACAAAGTCCCTATGCAATTTACCATAGTAGGAAAAGCATATGTGTTTCACGGGACGTTCCTTCCCCATAGTAAGTCAAAGGGGCAACTTTGGGCATCTCCTGCCCCCCAGGGGTGCAACTTTTACCCCATTGAGAGGTATGTTCTTACAGAGCCTGTCAGCCTCTTCAAATGTGGCAAATCACACGTTTCTGCGAAATCGTCGCTCAGAGTTATGACTCGTCAAAGTTTGTCGCAATGTTAAGTCTATGGGATTTTTCGGACGCTTTTTCGCCCCTGGGGCGAACACCGCACCCCCGATCGCTTATAAAAGTCATAGCACACCTCTCCTTAATGAGCCGGTCGATTTGACACCTCATTCATGGATCTGTGACAAACGGTGCGGGACGAGTTACGCGCCAAACTTTGTGTGGAATAATAAAAAGAAGAATAATAATAATAAGTATGAGCAATAACAATAGTGATGCCTTGCTTTCAGCAAGCACCACTAACTAGAATGTACATTTCCTGAAGAAAATGTGAAGTGGTGCTTGCAGTGGCAAAATTCGGCACGGTTGCTAGGGTGCAGTTAGCTAAGTTTTAGCAAGATGATAACATGATAAGCATATGACTAATATAATGCATGGTTGCTAGGGTGTTCTGGGTGGTTGCTATGGACTTGCTAGGTGGTTGCTAGAGTATTCTGGGTGGTTGCTAGGGCTTTGCTAGGTGGTTGCTAGGGTGTTCTGGGTGGTTGCTATGGTGTTCTGGGTGGTTGCTATGGTGTTGCTAGGCGGTTGCTAGGGTATTCTGGGTGGTTGCTAGGCGGTTGCTAGGGTATTATTGGTGGTTGCTAGGGCGTTGCTAGGCAGTTGCTAGAGTATTCTGGGTGGTTGCTATGGTGTTGCTAGGCGGTTGCTAGGGTATTCTGGGTGGTTGCTAGGGCGTTGCTAGGCAGTTGCTAGGGTATTATGGGTGGTTGCTATGGTGTTGCTAGGTGGTTGCTAGGGTATTCTGGATGGTTGCTAGGGCGTTGCTAGGCAGTTGCTAGGGTATTCTGGGTGGTTGCTATGGTGTTGCTAGGCGGTTGCTAGGGTATTCTGGGTGGCTGATATGGGGTTGCTAGATGGTTGCTAGGGTGTTCTGGGTGGTTGCTATGGTGTTGCTAGGCAGTTGCTATGGTATTCTGGGTGGATGCTAGGGCATTGCTAGGCAGTTGCTAGGGTGTTCTGGGTGGTTGCTAGGCAGTTGCTAGGTGTTCTGGGTGGTTGCTAGGCAGTTGCTAGGGTGTTCAGGGTGGTTGCTAAGGTATTTTTGTTAGTTGCTATGGTGTTACTAGGTGGTTGGTAGTTGTCAAATATGGTTACTATGGAGTTTTTATAGAGTTCTTAAAATCTTTAATAACGAGTGCCTTCAGTACTATGGCCGAATAGGCACAAGCATGGAGCGATATCGCAAGGCCATGAGAGTAAAATTGCTTTAAAAAATAAAAATATATATTTTTTTTGTTTTAGGGTGGTTGCTAGGGAGCTCTTAGTGGTTGCTAGGGTGCTGTAACTGGTTGCTAGGGTGTGGCTATGAAGATTTTAGGCCATTACTTATTGGCTGCTTGATAATATAAATCCTCTGAGGGAGAGAGAGAGGGAGAGACGCAGGGGTGTCAGGCCCTTTGGAGTCTGTGTGTGTGAAAACGTCGGTTGGGATTCAAATGTTTTTAGAACTCCCAATGTAAAGTCAATGGGACTTTTTTGGCAGCTTTTTCGTCCGCTGTGCGAACATCGTACACCCGATCGCTTAGAAAAGTCATACCACACCTCTCCTCAATGAGCCGGTCGATTTGACACCTCACTCAGGGGACTGTGACAAACGGTGCGGGGCGAGTTTCGCGCCAAACTTTTGTCCGGAATAATAAGAAGAAAAATAATAATAACTAGAATGTACATTTCCTGAAGAAAATGTGAAGTGGTGCTTGCAGTGGCAAAACTCGCCACTGGGCAGATGCTAACACAATTGACATGTTGTGATACCATGATATACCACATTTTAGCATTATTTACCACGATTTACCATGTTTCTAAGATGATGTACTACGATTTACCACATTCCAGCATGATTTACTATGATTAGCATGTTGTTAGCATGATGCTAGCTTGATTAGCATGTTGCTAGCATTCTTTTAACAAGATGCTAACATGATTAGCATTTTGCTAACATGTTTTTAGCTAGATGCTAACAGGATTAGCATGTTGCTAGCATTATGCTAGCTTGAATAACATGTTGTTAACATGATGCTAGCTTTATTAGCATGTTGCTAGCATGATGCTAGCTTGATTAGCATGTTGGTAGCATGATGCTAGCATGATTAACATGATGCTAGCTTGATTAGCATTATGTTAACATGATGCTAGCTTGATTAGCATGTTGATAGCATGATGCTAACATGATTAGCATTTTGCTAGCATGCTTTTAACAAGATGTTAGCATGATTAGCATTTTGCTAGCATGTTTTTAGCTAGATGCTAACATGATTAGCATGTTGCTAGCATGATGCTAGCTTGATTAGCATGTTGGTAGCATAATGCTAGCATGATTAGCATGTTGGTAGCATAATGCTAGCATGATTAGCATGTTGCTAGCATGATGCTAACATGATTAGCATATTGTTAGCATGATGCTAGCTTGATTAGCATATTGCTAGCATGATGCTAGCTTGATTAGCATGTTGCTAACATGATGCTAGCATGATTAGCATGTTGCTAGCATGTTTTTAACAAGATGCTGTTGCCAGGTGGTTGCTAGGGTGTTCTGGGTGGTTGCTATGGTGTTGCTAGGCAGTTGCTAAGGTGTTCTGGGTGGTTGCTAGGCAGTTGCTAGGGTATTCTTGGTGGTTGCTAGGGTGTTCTGGGTGGTTGCTATGGTGTTGCTAGGCAGTTGCTATGGTATTCTGGGTGGATGCTAGGGCGTTGCTAGGCAGTTGCTAGGGTGTTCTAGGTGGTTGCTAGGTGTTCTGGGTGGTTGCTAGGCAGTTGCTAGGGTGTTCTGGGTGGTTGCTAGAGCATTTCTAGACATTGCTAGGTGTTCTGGGTGGTTGCTAGGCAGTTGCTAGGGTGTTTTGGGTGGTTGCGAGTGCCTTCAGTACGGCACGAGGCCGGGCTGAATAGGGTGTTCTGGGTGGTTGCGAGTGCCTTCAGTACGGCACTCGGCCTGCGGCCTCGTGCCTATGGCCGAATAGGCACAAGCATGGAGCGATATCGCAAGGCCACGAGAGTAAAATTGCTTTAAAAAATATAAAAAAAATTAAAAAATGTGTTTTTTTGGTTTAGGGTTGTTGCTAGGGAGCTCTTAGTGGTTGCTAGGGTGCTGTAACTGGTTGCTATGGTGTGGCTATGAACATTTTAGGCCATTACTTATTGGCTGCTTGATAATATAAATCCTCTGAGGGAGAGAGAGAGGGAGAGACGCAGGGCTGTCAGGCCCTTTGGAGTCTGTGTGTGTGAAAACGGCAGTTGGGATTCAAATGTTTTTAGAACTCCCCATGTAAAGTCAATGGGACTTTTTTGGCCGCTTTTTCGTCCGCTGTGCGAACATCGTACACCCGATCGCTTAGAAAAGTCATAGCACACCTCTCCTCAATGAGCCGGTCGATTTGACACCTCACTCAGGGGTCCGTGACAAACGGTGCGGGGCGAGTTACGCGCCAAACTTTGTCCAGAATAATAATAAAAAGAACTAGAATGTACATTTCCTGAAGAAAATGTGAAGTGGTGCTTGCAGTGGCAAAATTCGGCACGGTTGCTAGGGTTTTACTAGGTGGTTGCTATGGTGTTCTGGGAGGTTTCCAAGGTATTCTGGGTGGTTGCTAGGGCGTTGCTAAGTGGTTGCTAGGGTATTCAGTGTGGTTGCTAGGCAGTTGCTAAGGTGTTTACCATAGTTTACCATGATTTACCACGATTTACTATAGTTTACCATGATTTACTATAGTATGCCATGATTTACCATGTTTTAGTATGATTTACTATGATTCAAGGTTGATTTACCATAGTTTACCATGATTTAGTCAAAAGAGCCAAGTCCCATCTCTATACTATGTTTTGATGCAGAGATATACGTTTTGCTAAACGGTTGCTAGGATACTCTCTTTGGTTGCTATGGAGTTACTTGGCAGCTGCCAATGATGAAATTCCAAAGGCTTCTTGTCAGTATGAAAGATATAAACCAACTCCCATGCCTCTGTGACATTCAGAATGGAAGATATCCCTCTTTGGATTTTGGTTGCTAGGGTACTCCGTTTGGTTGCTATGGAGTTACTTGGCAGCTGCCAATGATGCAATTGCAAAGGTTTCTTGTCACTATGAATGATATAAACCAACTCCCATGCCTCTGTGACATTCAGAATGTAAGATATCCCTCTTTGGATTTTGGTTGCTAGGGTACTCTGTTTGGTTGCTAGGGAGTGTCTTGGCAGCTGCCAATCATGAAACTCATAGGCTGCTTGTCAATATGAATGATATAAACCAACTACCTTGCCTCTGCGACATTCAGAATGGAAGATATCCCTCTTTGGATTTTGGTTGCTAGGGTACTCTGTTTGGTTGCTATGGAGTTGCTTGACAGCTGCCACTGATGATACTGCAAAGGCTTCTTGTCACTATGAATGAAATAAACAAACTCCCATGCCTCTGTGACATTCAGAATGGAAGATATCCCTCTTTGGATTTTGGTTGCTAGGGTACTCTTTTTGGTTGCTAGGGAGTGGCTTGGCAGCTGCCAATGATGCAATTCCAAAGGCTTCTTGTCAGTATGAATGATATAAACCAACTCCCATGCCTCTGTGACATTCAGAATGGAAGATATCCCTCTCTGGAGTTTGGTTGCTAGGGTAATCTGTTTGGTTGCTATGGAGTTGCTTGACAGCTGCCAATCATGAAACTCCAGAGGCTGCTTGTCATTATGAATGATATAAAACAACTTCCATGCCTGTGTGACATTCAGAATGGAAGATATCCCTCTTTGGATTTTGGTTGCTAGGGTACTCTGATTGGTTGCTATGGAGTTACTTGGCAACTGCCAATGATAAATCTGCAAATACTTCTTGTCACTATGAATGATATAAACCAACTCCCATTCCTGTGTGACATTAAGAATGGAAGATATCCCTCTTTGGATTTTGGTTGCTAGGGTACTCTGTTTGGTTGCTATGGAGTTGCTTGACAGCTGCCACTGATGAAACTGCAAAGGCTTCTTGTCACTGTGAATGATATAAACCAACTCCCATGCCTCTGTGACATTCAGACTGGAAGATATCCCTCTTTGGATTTTGGTTGCTAGGGTACTCTGATTGGTTGCTAGGGAGTGGCTTGGCAGCTGCCAATCATGAAACTCCAAAGGCTTCTTGTCACTATGAATTTTATAAACCAACCCCCATCTCTATACGATGCTCTGATACAGAGATATAGGTCTTGCTAAATAGTTGCTAGGGTACTCTGTTTGGTTGCTATGGAGTGGCTTGGCAGCTGCTAATGCTGAAACTCCAAAGGCTGCTTTTTCAGTATGAATGATATAAACCAACTCCCATGCCTCTGTCATATTCAGAATAGAAGATATCCCTCTAGGATTTTGGTTGCTAAGGTGCTCGACAATGGTTGCTAGGGAGGGGCTAGGAAGTGTTGAGGTGATTCATGATTGGCCATTTGATGCCCTGAGTGAAACGAGACCACCTTTGTGTTTATATGATCTACTAGAGCGTTTCTAGACGTTTCTAGGGTGTTCAGGATGGTTGCTAAGGTATTTTTGGTAGTTGCTATGGTGTTACTAGGTGGTTGGTAGTTGTCAAAGATGTGGTTACTATGGAGTTTTTATAGAGTTATTAAAATCTTTAATAACGAGTGCCTTCAGTACGGCACTCGGCCTGCGGCCTCGTGCCTATGGCCGATTAGGCACAAGCATGGAGCGATATCGCAAGGCCACGAGTGTAATATTGCTTTAAAAAATACAAAAAAATGTACAAATTTATTTTTTTTGGTTTAGGATGGTTGCTAGGGAGCTCTTAGTGGTTGCTAGGGTGCTGTAACTGGTTTCTAGGGTGTGGCTATGAAGATTTTAGGCCATTACTTATTGGCTGCTTGATAATATAAATTCTCTGAGGGAGAGAGAGACGGAGAGACGCAGGGGTGTCAGGCCCTTTGGAGTCTGTGTGTGTGAAAACGTCGGTTTGGATTCAAATGTTTTTAGAACTCCCCATGTTAAGTCAATGGGACTTTTTTGGCCGCTTTTTCGTCCGCTGTGCGAACATCGTACACCCGATCGCTTAGAAAAGTCATAGCACACCTCTCCTCAATGAGCCGGTCGATTTGACACCTCACTCAGGGGTCTGTGACAAACGGTGCGGGGCGAGTTACGCGCCAAACTTTTGTCCGGAATAATAAGAAAAAGAAGAAGAATAATAAGTATGAGCAATAACAATAGTGATGCTTTTAAAAAAGCACCACTAATAATAAGTATGAGCAATAACAATAGTGATGCTTTCAAAAAAGCACCACTAATAAGTATGAGCAATAACAATAGTGATGCTTTCAAAAAAGCACCACTAATAATAATAAGTATGCAAGAGAACACTAATGATGCCTTGCCTTTGGCAAGCACCATTAATAAGTATGAGCAATAACAATAG
This sequence comes from Abramis brama, assembly GCF_963993115.1. Classification (NCBI taxonomy): domain Eukaryota; kingdom Metazoa; phylum Chordata; class Actinopteri; order Cypriniformes; family Leuciscidae; genus Abramis; species Abramis brama. The sequence continues at coordinate 59,972,701 of NC_139963.1, read as the reverse complement.
TGATGCTTTCAAAAAAGCACCACTAATAATAAGTATGAGCAATAACAATAGTGATGCTTTTAAAAAAGCACCACTAATAATAATAATAAATTAAGATATAAATCAATATAATTCGTTGTAAATTAAATATTTTAAACAATAGCTACAAAAAGGTAATAATTGACTGTATAGTCCTAACGTTCATGCATGAACTGTCATTCAGACTTACTGTCTAACAACCAGAGAACAGAGAACATCAGAGATATTAAAATACATACTCTTCTGAGTTTTAAGATGTAGGCCTTTTTTTATTAACATTTATCGGCCTATAATTTATACCTATCTCAAGGATGCGCGCTTGTGCGTGGCGCAGGTCAAGTCAAGTCGACCTCATTTATATAGCGCTTTTAACAATATGGTTGCAGCTTTTGGATATAGAAAATTACTGTAACAGATTGTTTATAGGCTATAGCTTTACAACAGCTCTTGGATAAAGTTCTACACGTCCGCATCATGTTGTTTTCTTTCTTTTTCAAAGGCATGACATTTTGTAGTCATTTTGAATGTACACAAATAAAAATATACATTTTACTGTTTCGAATGACAGAGTATGAAACGATAAAGTATTAAGTTATTTCCCCAACTGAGGAACAAATTCAAGTGATGGCGCCGGCGAATCGCGCTATTAACAACATCGGCTCACTTCTGGCATTAACTTGACATCACAGCCGCGGTTCATTATTAAATGATTATTAATTCCTGTTCAGTATTAAACTTTGGACCGAATGAAAGATGCGCGAACCCAACTTTGCGGTATAGTTTCAGTTTCGATTCAGATAAATTCGTTTAGGCTTCACTCTCAGAAAAAAAGGTACAACAGCTGTCACTGTGGCGGTACCTTTTCAAAAGGTACACCTTTGTACCTAAAGAGTGCATATAAGTCCCTCAAAGGTACATATTGGTACCAAACGTGTCCATATTAGTACCTAAATGGTACATATTAGAACCCTTTTGAAGGGTACTGTCCCAGTGACAGCTTTTGTACCTTTTTTTCTGAGAGTGTTGGCGTTTAAAATAGGCTAAAAGTTGTTTGTAATAAAAGGCACAATGGGCTATTTTTATAGACTACTATGCATTTATTATTATTATTATTATTATTATTATTATAAGTGGTTACTTATTTTTCATTTCTTGTTGTTTTCTGATTCCATTCATTTAAGGATTTGGCTATGGGGAAGTAAAATACGCATAGCCTATATGTTATTAATAGTGTTTATAATGTTAATGTTGTATTTTATTTACAGGTCTTTTACACTATTTCTGAATAGACTAGCCTAATAATATAATGCGTGTTTCCCTCTCAACATGACTGAGTGCGCCACGCACAAGCGCGCATCCTTGAGATAGGTATAAATTATAGGCCGATAAATGTTAATAAAAAAAGGCCTACATCATAAAACTCAGAAGAGTATGTATTTTAATATATCTGATGTTCTCTGTTCTCTGGTTGTTAGACAGTAAGTCTGAATGACAGTTCATGCATGAACGTTAGGACTATACAGTCAATTATTACCTTTTTGTAGCTATTGTTTAAAATATTTAATTTACAACGAATTATATTGATTTATATCTTAATTTATTATTATTATTATTATTATTTAAAACTTACTGGACGAGGGCGACCATGGTAGACCAACAGTCGTCATTTACCCTGTATACAGTAGGCTATACAGAAGAAAGACCTGTCTAGGCTCTTCGGTACGGGTTGTGTCGAACCATTCGTTAATCTGGTTGTTTGATGAGAAAAAGATGAAATGTAGTTGCAATAAATGCGTTAAGAATCCGTACAACTGCAGCAGAGGATGACTATTTTATTCTGCAGTGCAGAACTGAGGAAGAGCTGATGACGGAACAGTTTGATCAAGATAAATAGCAATCTTGTGAACTTTACTTCTTTAAAAAAATGTTTCCTTCATCTCAGTAGCAGAAGATTATTAGCCTGTTGTTTATTTTTTATCAATACACATACAAATACAAAGTTTATTAAAAGTAGGCCTATTTTCAAAGTTAATACAATTATTTGAATTGTGACTAAAATATGCCTCTAAGTCTTGTCTTTAATAGCACCTTGCTTGAGATTTTTGCTAAAATATACACTTCAAAACATGTCAAACAACAACATAAATGATATATACATCATCCATATTTCCACATTTGTATTAATGACGCTATAACGCAAACCGAAAGTTTCTCGTGCGCACGCGATAGTTTCTCGTGCGCACGCGATAGTTTCTCGTGCGCACGCGATAGTTTCTCGTGCGCACGCGATAGTTTCTCGTGCGCACGCGATAGTTTCTCGTGCGCACGCGATAGTTTCTCGTGCCCACGCGAAAGTTTCTCGTGCGCACGCGAAAGTCCTATTTTTTTTTTTTTTTTCACAGGTCCCCTCAGGGGCTCCGTAGGTTTTTCAGGCAATTTGAAAAAGAAATATTTCGCAAAACTAAAATGGAAACAGTTTTTGCGCATTTACAGGTCACCTGACATAGATGACGTGGTGTGTTTGGACAAAATACCAGACAGAGTTCTTTATTAAATTCATAAAAGACAAAAGAATTACAGGAATAATGGATTATAAACCTCAAATAAATGCCACAATCAAGACCCCGAAGCAGATATGAGGGAGAAACACCTCATATCTGCCACTCACAGTATAAGGGTCTTTCCTTACCATTAATGATTGGATAACACATGTACATCTCCTTTGATTAATAATAACGGCCAGTGCAGTGGCTGTGATATACATAAACGTCTACCAACGTCCGTTGCCATGATTTTTGGAATGACTTACTTATTGCAAGAGTAAAAATTAAATGTTAGTCGCATAACATCGGTTAATGAATACGCCACCATTTTGCAATAGTTCTTTGTCGACATTTAGGAAAAAGAAGAAGAAATAAAAAAAAATCGCAAATTTTTTGCACAAATCTGTAATGGAAACACACCTACTGATGTTTGTGTGAAACAGCTTGTTTAGAAGCTCTTTACTGGCAAAGCTAAAACTGTTGTTTTAAACTAGCAAAATGCAGTGTGTTTTCTTTCAAATAAATTAAAGACTCACTGTTTTTTTCCCCCCATATATTGCTATTTGTTTTTACTTGGCCAAAAACTCCTTTTACTAGTGTTAATTATATAAAACAGCACATTGAATGGTTTGAGAGATACTGCTGTGGTAAAACACACCTTTAAAATATATGTGATATTTCTGACAATCATTGTCAATGATCAAAGCTGTGAGAGTCAACTTAGTATTATGTTAAGAGTAACACTTTAAAGGTGAGGCATGTAGTGAAGAAATAATACAATTATATATGGCAGTGTTTCCATCAACACATCTAAACCCAAAGAAGCCTTTTTTACACAAGACTTTAACAGCTCAAAAGACACTGATTCTGTCTCACTTTCACTGGATGGTTTCTAGAAGCTTATAAAAGACTGAGCTGAAATGCTGATGATGTCACAGTGATTGACACTGGTGGGCGTGTCTTATCTCATCAAACTGAACTTCTTCTACTGCTCTTTCTCTCCATCCTCGTCTGTTTGGCTAATAGAAGGTGTTTCTCTTCCTGATGATTCTGGAAGGAATTAGAGACAATCACACAAATAATAAGAGAGAAATCTGGAAATCAATTCTGAAGCCGTTCATGAGAAATCAAAATAAATGTCAATAATTTACCATCAAATTACCAATAGAAATTAAATGTACAAAAATAATTTAAAAACATTGCCAATAGCACATTGTTTGGGCACTTGCTCTTTTCTCATCAAGGAACATGACATTTATAATAGAAAACGTATGCGTATTGGCCGTTTATTTACACGACAACAGCGTTTTGGAGGCCTGAAAACACAAGCTGTTCAAAACTGTGCCTTTACTTTCTCCATGTAAACAACAAAAATGTGAATCTGTGAAAACAGTGAAGACATGTACTTGCGTATTATGTGCTTACGTTTTCGCAAGGTGTTTTTCAAAGTGACACTGCCAACTACTGGCCTGGCATGCACATTACAGCCTTTTTAGTCGGTTTAGCAGATGAACGTGTGAACGGGGATCACTTTGACAACGTTGTCGTTTGTTTTCGTGTAAACATACTAGTCATGCAAACTCAAATGTAATTTTTTTTTTTTAATTGACGTATTAAAAGCTTTACAACTTGCCCATTTCTCTCAGGACAATCACTTTTATATTCAATTACGTTCATTGATGACCATCTGGCAGCTTGTGTTCAAATGGTCTTCAAAATGAACTGAAAGAGCTGAAACAAGGCGATATTCTGTTTAAAACACAATCATGATCTGCCATGTGTGATGTATAGCTTCATTCATATGATTCGTTCAGTTTTCAAACGCCATTTTACACTCTGATCTGTTCATATATTCAAAAAAACAAATCTTTTCCTACTGATCCGGTTTTAACAACAATCACAGAGGAATTAGACAATGGAACTTTTCATTCATTACACATGATGGTCACATAGAAACTTTAGGAAGAAAATGAGGTCTAAAACCTGGTTTAGTGTTTTATTTACAGGTCCAGTCAGCAGGCGTCTGGCTCTTTAGTAAAAAACATTCGTCAAACAAGTTGTGGACAGTAGGCAAACAAGGCTTAAAACACACTTTCCACTCAACGGCATGGAGATTTGTATTTCAGTGTGATCGGGCTATGTGGACAAACAGGCTGTTTTAACCTGGCAGTAACAATCATAACTATACGCAAATACTATTTAATAAACAAACCCTTCTTACATTAAAAAAAAAAAAAAATCAAAAGACTCACCATGATCTCCAGCACATTTAGTACTGGGGTTACGGATTGCAATGCTCCTCCTGCCCTGTCGGTCTATGAATGTCTTATTATCACCTATCGCTCGACTTAAGGCAGTCTCTGCAACAATCATGTGCCGTACCCCTTCACCTTTCTCCATCTTTGAGACATCAGTACCTAGAAAGAGAGAAATACACAGAAAAAGTAGAAATTAGATCCTCAACGATCGAAATAACTACACAGAAGTCACAGAGGATCACCAGGATTTTTAGGACTATAAAACGGCTTAACTCTTTTTTAGCTTGTCCACAAACAAATTTGATGAAAAAGACATTGCTTTATCAAAGCTCTGTTGCTTGGAAAATGGTTCCCATAAACGTCCAAAAGAGCAAAAGCACACAGTGTATATAAAGATATGCTTTCAAATATGTAGATGCATGTTGTAACTTGTATGTTTGATGCTGCTACTGCTAAGATGTATAGTTTGTTGATTTGATTGTTATTTTTTGTTATTTTTTTGTCTTGTATTGCTCTGTGGACCCCAGAAAGATTAGCAACCACTCAGTGGAAGCTAAAGGGGATCTGAATAAAGAATAAAGAAAACTAAAGGATAGGAGATTCAGAGAGAATTAAAAGGAATATCCCGTCACGTGAGGAGCCTGTACTTCCTCCATATTCTGTGTGAAGACAAAGACTTCATATATAGGAAGACGGCACACTCCGGTTACTTATGAATGGGAGAAAGTGCAACGTCCAATATTGCGAATAAGCCCCGCCTTCTAAATAACAGCCAATCGTTGATTAGTAAAGTCATCGCATCACAAAACAAGCTTTTTTTAACACTATTTGAACATAATAAACAAGCTTTATGAGACTGTTGTTGTTGTTGTCAAGTTTCAGTGGTGTTTTCAAATATGAAATGTAATCATAAGCTTCATGAACAGTTTTGGAGAATTTGATGTTTCCTCCTTCAAAGAGATAGGAGCTGCACTTGATGCCCGAGAGGCGTTTCAAAGATTACAATTTAAAAATAAAACTGCATAATTTTAACCACGACTATACAGATTTTTATTAATATTATTTTAAGATTTTAAAAAGCAATCATTTAACCATTAATTAACATGCAAAATGTATTTTGTTTGACACACAGTATTGTGGGCTATAGCAGCAATAGAGATCCGACTTTATCAAGCTTATGGGCTTATTTAGCAAAGCAACAAACTTCTTTTTCATTGAACATTTATTGTCGCACAGCATAACACATTTTGCACTTGCTGTTTTAGTTGTAATACTCACATATTTCTTTTTCAGAGTTCTCCAGTTCATCAGTCAAGTCTGATCAGAGAAACAGAGAAATTAGATTATAGTGAATGAATAGATGATGTACAATGACTGTGATATGTTATGATAAATGCTTTTTTTTAAAAAGGAGGTAATAGTAATAATAATAATACTTTAGCTTTTCATTTATTAGAGTTGAAAGAAATGTCTTCTCACAACATTTTTTTAAACAACCATGTAAGAATATGTATCATGACCATATTCCAGGACGTCAATACACTGCAAAAAAACGCTTTTCTTACTTAGTATTTTTGTCTTGTTTCCAGTCCAAATATCAAACATTTATTAAATCAAGATCCATTTACTAAAGTAATACAATGACGTAAGATATTAAGTCTTGTTTTCTGGGGAAATAAAAAAAAAATTAAGTGAGTTTTTGTTTAAAACAAGCAAAATTATCTGCAAATGGGTTAATAAAAAATAATCTTGTTTCTGTTTGAATCAATTATTTATTTTACATAAGCTTATTTTTTTTAAGCATCAACTCACTTAAAGGGGTACTTCTCCTCTGGAAAGATGAATGTGTATTTAAAATTTGAAATTATTTTTGAATTTGGAGCTTTCTAGACTGAGAAAATCCAGAAAATGTATTTTTGGCTTATGTGGATGAAAGACAACAACTCCCAGAATGCACTTGCTTCGCTGCTCTACGAGGCCACTCCCAAGCCACGCCTACCGGTAAGAGTGCGCAGTTGAAAACAACAAGGTTAGGCTACTAGTGAGACTCTGTGACGAGTTTGCCCGGGATTTTGAGATCACCCAAAATGTCCGGGATTCGGCTTTTGCGTTCTACAGTTGCCATTCATCATGTTTACTGTGGCGAGCAGGACGGGACTGAGGGCCGCGGGTGAACGGCGCAAGTACTGAGACGCACCGGTCTAGTATCTCTCACGGAGGAGTGGGAATTTTCTTAGCAATGTTAAAACGCACATCAACCGATCACTTGTTTAGCGTTCATGTAAACACTACATTCAGATTCACCAATCAGAATGAATTCAGTTAGATTGAAACAAAAGGTGTGCATGTAAACAATGAATGGCGACCGCAGAACGCAAAAGCCGAATCCCGGACATTTTGAACAATCTCGATGGCCGGACATGTCCGGGAAAAAGAGGATGGTAACCCCTACTACTCAGCTTTCTCCACAGAACAAGAGCCTGTTAGCTTAGCTTCCAAAGAAAGACGGCTGACACTGTGTGCATTCTGTGAGTGAGATCCCACCCTCTATGGGCGGGCTGAAAACATGCGGAACAACGCCATCTACTGGCTGTAGTCTTTAGCCTCTGGCCAAAAAATCCTCCGATGACGCAAAATGACGATTTTTGCGTCATCGGAGGATTTTTCCAGACAAAAAATACATAAATCTCTCGTCTCAGGGGGATATGAGGGTGGAAAGCATGGTAATTCGAAAATACTACAGGTTTTCTACTAATACAAAGCTTAATGCTAAATCCTGAAGTATCCCTTTAATTTGTATTGATTCCCCCGGAAAACAGGTCATAATATCTTGTCATTTTACTCATCTAGTAAATGCTTCTTGATTTAAGAATTTTTAGATATTTGGACTGGAAACAAGACAAAAAATACTAAGTAAAAAAAAAAAAAAACATTTATTTACATCAAGAGGTGCATCAATTTCAAGATCTTGTATTGACAATGCAAGAGGTGAGCACTCTGTAAAGTCTCCTCCAGCACATCCCAAAGACTGTCTCTGAATATCCCATCAACACCTATCACTTGACTTTTTCAACATTAATGCACCTTTCTCCATCTCTGATCTCGCTGTCTCTTCTTGTGTGACATCAGCATCTAGACACAGAGACATACAAAGCCAAAGTAGACATTAGATCAAGAGTTTGCATGTGAACATCAGAGATTGAAATCACTACACAAAGATCACTGAAGTGATTTTTTTCAGTTTGTACATGATTTGTGTTCTTTATATTATGGTCTCCATTTTGGTTTGCGGCATTAAAAACAAAAACACAAAATGTAAACCATTAAAACACCATAGTGATAAAGATTTTAAAAATAAAACATGTAATTTACTTCTATAAAAAAATATTATAATGATGACAACCCTGTTCTCTAACTTGCACAAATAGCAATTTTAACAAAGGAATGAATAATGTTTGTATTTTATTGCATTTTCTGTTGAAATTCTCATTTCCGCAACTTATGTGTCATGACCGCAACAGGTGTTAATTTAATAATGTAGTCATTTGATTTGAAATGCACATGAAGAATATACATTATGTTCTTTCAGGTTTGCCACATCATTTTGAAAATGTGTCAGGTTTCAATAAAATATATTAAAAAATTAAGTTGTAATTTGCAATAGCCATTGCGGTAATGAGAGAAATCAGTCAAAATTATTAGAATGATTTCATAGTTTCAAGTTTAAAACCGTGAAGATGATGTGAACTGCATTAGCTTTCTTAATGGTACTGATTTCTTCAGGCTGTAGCGGTAATGAGAAAAGCCAAAAACATGTTTAATTCCAGAAATCCTGGCTTCAAACAGATTTCTGAGAGTCTTGTGTGTGGCGATCTTCAATGGTCTGCCATGAATAAAAGTGTCTAAAGTATCTAAGTCTTTTTGATACGACACTAGCAATGACCCACAGCTTTTCTTGCAGATGTTGTTTGCAGTCACGCATGTAATTAAAGGGTCTGGAGAAAAGAATCCGAGTAAAAGTTTCAGTTTTCTCTTTAAAATTGAGTTAAGTCAACAAAATATTTATCCTATAAATGTCGGCTCAACATCGTGATGTCTGTCAGCCTATCAGCCCAACCCTACAACAAAACACATTTCACACTTGCTGTTTCAGTTGTAATACTTACGTATTTCTTGTTCAGAGGTCTCTTCTGCACCGGTCAAAGCTGCACAAAAACAGAGAAATTCGGTTATAAGTGAGTAATACGATGAACATGACAGAATTAAACACTGAGATGATCCTGTGTGATTCTTCCTGTGCTTCAAATAAACCACCATCATCTGCATGACTATATGTTGTGTGTGAACATTAGTTAAATCTATCGTTAATGTGAATGATCAATATCAGCAGCTGGGTTAAATGTTTGAAATTGTTTTATTTAGCTCAACTATTGTTAAAAAAATTTTTTGCAGCACAACATTTTTTTCCCAACATTTTTAATGGGAATTAACATATTTTAACAGTGTTGGGTGGAACACATTACAAGTAACTTGAGTTATGTAATCGGATTACTTTTTTTTAAGTAATGCATTACTTTTAAATTGTACTGAGTTACTATTTCATTTATTGTTAATTTATAGTTGCAAATATTGACTGACAGCTCTCCTGTCCCATATTGAGAGAAATGGTGAGTAAGTGCAGAGCGGTGTGTGTGTGAGAGTGTGTGAGAGTGTGTGTGACTGTGTGTGTGTTTTAGTGAGTGTGCGTGTGTGCTGTAGTTCTAGACTAAATGTTAGCATTTACTCTTCTCACTTGTACAAAAACAGATTCAGTTTTCATCAAAGTCAATAAAAACTTATAATTAAATATTTTAAATTAAACAAATATAATTAATGTATTTAATCTCACTTTAACCAGTTTGAGGATCCAATTCAACCATATTAATAAGCAGAAATAACTTTAGACAAACATCACATTTGTGATCAGCCTGAAGCTTGTCACTTTTTTGTAGTTATTAAAAACAATAACAATAATTGGTGAGCAGCAAACAGTCTCCTGAAAGACATGTCATGCAGACGTTCATACACTCATTTCACACTTGCTGTCTTAATTGTAATACTTACGCAGTTGCTCTGGATTTCCAGGTTTCTTGCTTTCAACTGTCACAGCAGAAACACAGAAATGAGGACATTATAAGTGTGTGCACAGATAAAGAAACACTGTGAAGATACTTTGTGATGCTTCTAATAACTTTTTATTAATGATCAGAAAAATCCATTAAATCCATCACTAACATGAATTATCAATAAACAATACTTTTCATAGCAATGCATTTATTAGTTTTATACACCTGTGATTTCTTAATGTTAAACTATATTGTCAATGAAGCGATTTTTCTCTCTCATTGCATCAGCTGTGATACTTACACACTTTCTTTATGTTTTCAGAGATCTCGGCTTTGTGTCACAGCAGCACGCAGAAACAGAAATGAGGAGATTATAAGTGAATGAACACGTCAGAAACACTGAGAAGATACTGTGTGATTCTTCATGAGCTTCTAATCACATCATCTGCATGACTTCATATTAATGATCAGTAACAGTTACAGTAATGTTGTAAATCACATGTTGTATGCGAATTAATGTCTCACAAGCAGAACATGTGGTGAAAAATTATACATATTGACTAAGAAAAATCATTTCTACTGTAGAACAATAAAGCTTATTATCATCAGGTTTAATACGTACACAGACGCTCTGAGATCTTCTCTTCATCTGTTACAGCAGGACATAGAAACAGAGAAACTAGATTATAGTGATTGATCAGATGAACATGTCAGAAACACTGATCAAATCACAAAATAACAGATCAAGAGTCAGCAGGACTGTGACTTTAGGCCACTTGGCACTGACTTTCAGCAGTTATGTGAGATTCAATGGTAGAAACACAGATTTTATTATTATTTCTTAAATCAACACTTTAGCAATCAGTAACAATTACTGTAATGTTGTATATGTTTTAGTCATCAGTATATTAATATCATGCAGCTCAATACTGGACAATCAAACACATCACACACAAGCAGAACTTGAAAATTATAATTAAAATAATTAATTAAAAAATAATTGAAAAATAATTTATAATCTACAGTAGCACAATAAAGTTAAATTATTTTGTTGTATCAGCTGTAATACTTACGCAGTTGCTCGAGTTGTTTGGAGATCTCCGCTTCATGTCGGCAGCACATCGAAACAGAGATGAGACACTGAGTGATTCTTCATGAGCTTCTAATAATCACTTCTACATGACTTTATATTAATGATCAGTAACAATTACAGTTAAGTTGTGTGTGAACATTAAAGCATAATGTGAATTAATAAACAATGCTTTCCACAGTATTTTGTTGTGAAATTAGTTAAGTGATGATGTGTCACTGAATGACGAACTATTGACTGTGAACAATTATTATTTATTTAGCTATATCTCATCCTGGACTACATTTCCTATAAGCCATTGTGGCTGATTACCTTCAGGTGTTTCTCTGCCTAGATACAAGTCTATACATTACCACTGCATGTCTGAGCTCTCGCTAGGATTCCCTGGATTACGGTATTGATCTTTAGTCTGGTTTCCTGGATTTTAATGTTTGCCTTTGGTTTTGACCTTTTCCCAGCTATCTGGAATATGATTGTGGATTACCTTTAATAAAGCTGCGTTTCCTCAGCACTAGTCTCTATTGTACCACAATAAAACTACACGTTCTCTTGCTGTATCAGCTGTGAAACTTACTTATTTCTTTTTTACAGTCCTCGGCTTCAAGTTACAGCAGAACATAGAAACAGAAACAAGGAGATTATTAGTGAGCGATCAGAAACTGTGTGATTCTTCATGAGCTTCATCATCTGCATGACTTTATATTAATGATCAGTAATAATTACAGTAATGTTGAATGTGTGAACATTAGTTAAATCCATCATTAATGTGTAATTTATGTAAACACTACAAATGACTAATGCTTGACCCCTAATAACACAAATAGACATTAAACACAGATCTTAATGAAGTTGTTGTAAACACACACACACACACACACACACACACACACACTTTATCTCAGCTCACACATGTGAAGCTTTAACTAAATACTGAGCAACAGTGTGTATTATATTTTATTTTGTATAAATATCGCTCACTCGCAGGACCAAGTAGAATAGTTGTTCTAAAAGACGGCGTGCGCTTTCAAAGGCCAGTGAAAGCTGTCAGTTAAGTCGTATTCGGACGTTAATTTTTTTTTTCATGGGCTCGTAAGGTATTTTAAACATTTACAGGGGTAAGTCAGTGATTTTAGTGCCGTGCGAATCCATAATGTCAGTGTTTTTTCTCACCCAACCCGCATAACAATCTCTGGCCAAATTACCTCTGTTTTTTTGACAAACAGGTCGTGTAAGGATTTAAAGGTAGGGTAGGTAGGATTTTTATAAAAAACTTTTTTTCAAATTTGTTTAAACTGTCTTTATATACCAATACATAATTAAAATGTAAGTGCTCTGAATAAGAGAGTATAAAAATTGAGTGACTGTAGACCTTTTAATCTGCAATAAACACAGCTCATTATTTCCATTCGGGACGAAACAATTGATTGGTTTGGGCGACTGTCACTCACTCTCGCAACCATGGCTACCACCCCTGTTGCTGTTGACGCTCTCGCTGCCGGCGGTGTGAACGCACAGTTAGAGTCAACAATGTTTTCATCATGGAAACTCGCAAAACACCGTATATGTTATGAATCTTACACGGAATTCACCATCACAGTGTAACTGATGGCAATGGAAAAACGTGTATCAATGCAACCTGTTTTTAGCTTTGCCTTATAAATATAAGCTCGTTACCTATAAATATAGCTTGTTACCGAATCAAACAAAGTATATTTTAAACTTTACCAGTATCGATATGCTAGCTTGATAGGGAGTACTAAAATAAATCTTATTTGTTTATATTTATAGTGATAAAGTTAGGTGTTTTATTACATGTGATTCTGACATGATGTCACTGCATGCACTGCTCTCCTTCCTCTCCACTCGTCTCAGGTAAATAAATAAATAAGTAAATAAATGCGTCTTCCAGCTGAGCCTGAGCGTTTGGCATCACGCGTTCATGTGTTTTGGGGGCGTGGCTTTGGAAGGAGCCCAGAAGGGAGGGGGTGGAGTGAATGGAAATAATTAGCTGTGTTTACAACAGTTGTGAGAGGTCTACAGACACTCGATTTTTATACTCTCTTTTTCAGAGTACTTACATTTTAATTATGTATTGGTATAGACAGTTTAAACAAATTTGGAATGTTTTTTTTTTGAAAAATCCTACCTACTCTGCCTTTAATTGTCATCTGAAACCTCTGAGTTTACAAGAAGAGATTCAAAACTTAAAAACTGTTTAAGTAATTTTTTATCACTGCCGAGCACCGTACGTAAGATGTAGCCTACAATTTTATTACTGAAATGCTGGAAAGTATTTACAAGAGCAATATTTTATCGCAGCTCCACCTCAGCGAACAAAAAACGGGAAAGAAAAGAAAGCACGTAAAAAAATTAAATGGTTATTGTGAAAGCCATATATGATACAAATTTAAAATATGTGCTAGGCTATTACTATGGAGCGAATTATGTGCCATAATTTAACAAACAAATCCAGCATTTTGCAAACAAACTCAATCTACTTCGCAAAGGAAAACTCGACTCGCAAACAAACTCGATCCGCTTTGCAAAGGAAATCTCGACTCGCAAACAAACAGAAAGCAATGTGCAAGCACAAAGGTCACAAATGTGTGCAGGCAGATTTTCTCACAAATGCGTCCAGGCAGATTTTCTCACAAATGCAGTTGAGCAACTTCCTCCTCTAAAACAGTAGATGGCGCTAAACTATAGGCTAATTTAACGCTAGTCTCCCAGGAGAAGCACTGATTTGAAACTTGCCTTTGCCTACAGCTGAGGAAAATGACCGGTGAACGGGTGTGTTTCTGTCTTATTTGATCTATAATTAACCTTTTTGAGGTTTTCTCTTGCCAAACGTTTATTGCATATCTAGACAGAAATCCACATCCACGCTAAATTAGCCTATAGTTTAGCGCCATCTACTGTTTTAGAAGAGGAAGTTGCTCAACTGCATTTGTGAGAAAATCTGCCTGCACGCATTTGTGAGAAAATCTGCCTGGACGCATTTGTGAGAAAATCTGCCTGGGCGCATTTGTGAGAAAATCTGCCTGCACGCATTTGTGAGAAAATCTGCCTGGGCGCATTTGTGAGAAAATCTGCCTGCACGCATTTGTGACCTTTGTGCTTGCACATTGCTTTCTGTTTGTTTGCGAGTCGAGATTTCCTTTGCAAAGCGGATCGAGTTTGTTTGCGAGTCGAGTTTTCCTTTGCGAAGTAGATTGAGTTTGTTTGCGAGTCAAGTTTTCCTTTGCGAAGTAGATTGAGTTTGTTTGCAAAATGCTGGATTTGTTTGTTAAATTATGGCACATAATTCGCTCCATATATTACAGGCTATTATAGTTTGGATTATTTTTAAAATGCGTTGAGCGCTGTTGGCGATTCATTTAGCGTTCAAGTAGAGCGTGCATGCGCAGTTACTTTCCACAAAGGCACACTTCACTTTTTGTTCAAATAATCCTTACGTGTGTAAATGTATAACTTCCTTCAATTTAATTTAAATGTGTAATTAAAATAAATAAAAAGTAACTGTATTTTAAAGTTTAGAATTAGATAGTCGTGCGTTAAAATTACCACAAAGTGTCCAACCTACTCTAATACTGTTAAAACCTGTTTACTTGTGAACAAGGGCTCTGCAACTTGAAAGAAAGCTATTATTTGTAACATGCACATGAAAAATTGGACACAACTAAGGGAAACGGTCATGCAACAACAAGCATCAAAACAGTAAAAGGAACCTCAAGGTTGTAAATGTGTGCAAATGTATTGGGCCCCATTCCTGTATTACGCCCAAATCACTAAATCCGTATGTCACATGTTTCATGTGATTCAGTCATGAGTATATTAATATCACGCAGCTCAATGCCGGACAGTCACACAGTTCATTAATAAATCAAATGCAGGCAAAACATATGGTTTAAAAAAAAAGAAATATTGCCTATGAAAACTATTTTTTACATTTAAACTGTACCGTCGCACAATAAAGCGAACTTTTTCTCTGTATCAGCTGTAATACTTACACATTTTCTTTAGTTTTTCCGGGATCTTTTCTTCATGTCACAGCAGCACATAGAAACAGAAATGAGGAGATTATAAGTGAATGAACAGATGAAAGATCATTTTTACTTTAAAATACTTACCCATTTCATTGTCACAGCCTTTCGCTTCATGTCACAGCAGCAGCACATAGAAACAGAAATGAGGAACAGATGAAGAAACACTGAGAAGATACGTAAGGGATAATGTATAGAGAAGCGGTCGTTATAGCGAATAACAACCCCGACAGGCTGAACAGGAGCCTTCAGCCTGAAGGGGTTGTTATTCGCTCTAACAACCGCCTCTCTATACATTATCCCGCTTATTACATGGCTACCTACAAAATAAATAGTCCGTTCCGCGTCCATAGCAACGCGCTGTTTTTCATGGCAACGGTCTGTTATACTTCGCAGCGGTCTGTTATCAAGAAATAACAGACCGCATTCTCCATTGGAATTCAGCCAAGCCATTTAATAATGTATGATAATCACTTCATCTTAATAGTCTGTCTCAATTACAGTAACGTTGTGTGTTAAAGTCAACATGAAATCACAACTGACAGTTTAAGCAATGCTTATTTGCATATTATATGTCTTCAGTCAAATGCTCTGAACAAACAATCATTTGATGTGATCCGAAATACCATAAAAAAAGGATGTCCAAAATACTGGATGAATGTGTAATGCACTAGACAGACACACAGACGTGTTTAAAACAATATATGGTTTTCGGTTCATTTATGAACAATTGTTTCAGTTTTAACACTTACCCAGTTCTGTTTCATTGATCTTGGCTTCGCGTCACAGCAGCACATAGAAACAGAAATGAGGAGATTATAAATGATCAGATGAACATATCAGAAACACTGAGAAGAAATACTGTGTGATTCTTCATGAGCTTCTAATAATCACTTCTCCATCTACATGACTTTATAATAATGATCAGTAACAATTAGGCTACAGTAACTTTGTATGCGATACACATGATTTCCATCATAATGCATCAGTAAATCCATCATTAATGTGATTTAACAAAATAAACAATGCAGTAAAACTTCACAAAACAGCTCCATTTGTTAACATTAGTTCACTAGTGCATACTAATAATTTGCTAATGGGACTATATTATAAAGTGTCACCAACAATACTTATCACTGAATTTATTGGCTAATATTAATTTAGATATATTTTAAGTGATGTGTGACACCTGTAATGTTTTTATATCAAACAACAAAGTGAAGTTTTCTGTTGCTGTATCCGCTTTAATACTTACACAAGTGTTTGGAGAGCTTCACTTCATGACACAACAGCACACAGAAACAGAAAAGAGGAGATAAAAAATGAGTGATCAGGTGAACATGTCAGAAATACTGACAAAATACTGTGCGAATATATATATAAAAAATGTATTTATATATTACAATATATAAGACTATATAATACGCAGTTGCGAGTTGGAAAGTCAGAATTGTGAGTTTTTAATCATTTCTGCTTGGCATTTCTGACTTTAAAATTCACAATTGTGAATTAAAACAAGAATTGTGAGATGCAAACTCACAATTGCGAGGGAAAAAAGACTGAATAGTGCGATAGAGTGAAAAGTACCTTTATTTATTTTATTTTTATTTAGTGCCAGAAACACTTCCATACACGGGTGAAGATTTACAAATAAAAATATAAAATGTACTAAAGCACAGTAATGAAATAAAAATACTTTGTTGATGTCTACCACTGGTTGTATATGATTCAGTCATCAGTATATTAAATTCATGCCGCTCAATGCTGGACAATCACAAATAATTAATGATTTAAATATAAAGACAAAAATAAAAAATACTGACTATGAAAAAATCATATTACACATTTAAACCATTTGTATCTGCTGTAACACTTACGCAATTGCTCTAGTTGTTTGGAGATCTTCGCTTCACGTCAGCAGCCGCACATTGAAACACAAATGAGATTATAAGTTCTCAAACGAGTTCATTCATGAGTTTATTAATGTCATGCAGGTCAATACTGGATAACCACACACTTCATTACTGCACTATATCAAATGAGCAGAACTTGTGGTGAAAATGATAAATATTGACTAAATCTACAGTAGCACAATAAAGTAAATTGTTTTGTTGTATTAGCTGTAATACTTACGCAGTTGCTCTAGTTGTTTCAAGATCTCCGCTTCATGTCGGCGGCACAGCAAAACAGAGATGAATGAACAGATGAGACACTGAGAAGACACTGAGTGATTCTTCATCATATGCATGACTTACGTATGAGTTTCTTGAGTTCAGAATCGCGGCGTCGACAGTAAATCCCGACACCAGCCGCCGCAGCCACAGCCGCCAGCATCAGAACCACACATATCCCGACCACCGCTCCTGGAGGAAGACCTGGCACTGAAGAGACGGAGAGACACCTGGATCAACTCAAGTACTAGCAGACGCTAGTGTTTCAGAGCTGTGCTGAAAGAATAATACAACTCACCAGAGACAGTAACAGTGAATCTCTTAAATAATATCCTTCTGTCACTAATGATCTTCAGTCTGAATTCTCCAGCATGTTCAGTTTCAAGGTCAGTGATGGTCAGAGATCCAGTGTTAATGTCCATCTTCAGTCTGTTTCTGAATCTCCCATCATCACCATCATAGTGTGACGCGTGATCGTCTTCTGTATCGCCTTTCGCGATGAGAGATCCTTCAGCTCCAAATCTCCACAGTATTAGATCATGTTTCTGGAGTTCAGTGTCAGTGTGTAGAGTCTCAGAGTTTCCCTTTGTGGCTAACAATGCCTTTATTTCATCATTATCTTCAACAGACTTGAGTGGAGATTCTGCAAACATAATATCTCATAATGTCATAACTGGTTATTTATTTCAGCTTAGATCTCACAAATAGAGATCTAACGGTGTGAAAATGTCATGATGTCACGATTATCAATATTATCACGGTTTTGTTCGAATGAGATGAAAATGTTCAAAAAGGGCCGATACGCACACTGAAAAGTTTTATATTTGAAAATCAACAAACAACAAATAAAATTAGCAGCTCAATTAACTTCTTTAAAGCTGCAGTAAGTAACTTTTTTGTGTTAAAAATTTACAAAATGTATAATGAGTGAGTATCACTACTATACACCTATAATAGTATTTATATTGGGACTATTTAATAGGGGTGGGGAAAAAAATCGATTCTTAGATGAATCGCGATTCGGGACGTGGACGATTCTGAATCGATTCACAAATGTCAAAAATCGATTTTCAAAAAAAAAAAAAAAAAAATCTAATAACGTAACATTGAAGGAACGCAAAAGGCGGAACTCTGAAGCGGACGTGCAGTGCGCGGACAGTCTGTGGCGTGCACATAACAGAGACGCGCACATAACAGACGCATGATGGCTGAGCGCCAAATCCGAACGGCACCAGAGAATGTCTTCTTCGTTAAAAGCTAACGTATGGAACATTGGCAATTTCATTGTGATCTATTTAGTATTTTTTGTATGAGAGCTAATTTCTGTATTGTTTAGTTTTCACATCAATATGCTGTGTAAACCGATCTGATCTGTATGCAATATGTGCAATGCCAGTCACAAAAAGTTACATTTTGACTGTAAGTTACTCTCTGCAGAATGTTCATTCACTTTCTTTGCTATTTTTGATTGTGGTATACAGCAAACATTTCAAGTCATAACTCTTTATTATTTAGTTGTGTATAAGTCAAGAGCGACTTTGTATGTTACTAATTATTCAGAATATGCAAGTCCACAAGCATTATACGTTATGATAGCTTCTGGTACATAATTCTATATTTTTGAACGAAAACTGTTTGTGAATTTGCTACAGCAAAATGTTTTTTTTTGTCTGAAGGATTATATTGCTCATTGGAAATAACAAGAGGATGTTGGTTAGAAGTCTATTATTAAATGCTAGAGATTCAGAATATGATGAAGTTTGTATTAATTTACTACAAGTACGCTGCTAGTACAGGCACACATTTATTTTCCTGTTGGTTCTCAGCAATGTTGGGACATATGCTGGCAAATGTAACCTTACAGTTGACTTGCCAAATCACTTCCATTTGTTTTATTAATACAATTAATATAGGAAGTATTGGAAGTAAGTTCGTTATGGGTCATCATAAATACTTTGCTTTAAAAGTACCAAGTAAAAATATTTTTTCAATGTTTTTGATAAAAGGCACTTCCCTGAGAATTGAACTTAATAAATGTGAAAAAGACACTTTAATGTCTCCATTTGTCATTCTGTATTGCAAAGCAGATGAGAGTAGATCATGATCAGAAACCTGATTAGAAATCATTATGAATAAAATCGAATTGTTTTGAATCGAAAATCTTTTTGAATCGAAAATCGATTTTGAATCGAATCGTGGCCTCAAGAATCGGAATCGAATCGAATCGTGAGATGGTAAAAGATTCCCACCCCTACTATTTAATATGGGTCGGGTCGGTGCCGCTGCTGAGGAAGCCACATTTCCATTACCCTTCAAATTGAGCAAATTGAAATTGTGAAATGAAAATATGCTCAATGGAAACACATCAATAGACGTGTTTCCATTACAGATTTGAGCAAAACTTTTGCGATTTTTTTCTAAATGTTGACAAAACACTATTGTGAAATGACAACGTTTCCATTAACCGATGTTATGCGACTAAAATGAAATTTTTTCCTCTCGCGATAAGTAAAATCACTCCAAAAATCATGGCAACGGGCGTAGGTTTACGTATATCTCAGCCACTGCACTAGCCGTTATTATTAATGGAAGGAGATGTACAGTGTGTTTCCAAGCCTTAATGGTAAGGAAAGACCCTTATGAGCGGCACATATGAGGTGTTTCTGGGTGTATCTCCCTCATATCTGCTTTGAGGTCTTGATTGTGGCATTTCTTTGAAGTTTATAATCCATTATTCCTGTCATTCTTTTGTCTTTTATGAATTTAATAAAGAACTCTGTCTCGTATTTTGTCCAAACAGCGCGTCGTCTACGTCAAGTGACTGTAAATGTGCAAAAACTGTTTCCATTGCAGTTTTGCGAAATATTTATTTTACGAATTGCCTGAAAAACCTCCTCATGTGAGCGTAAAAACTTGTTTGCAATAAATGGGAGTTTTTGGCGAAAATTACGTGTTTCCATTGGGCGTATTTTCAATTTGCAATTTCCAATTTGCGCAATTTGAAGTGAAATGGATATGCGGCTAATTTCACAAAAACTCCCATTTATCGCAAAAAAGTTTTTACGCTCGCATGAGGTGTTTTTTCAGGCAATTCGAAAAAGAAATGTTTCGCAAAACTGCAATGGAAGTTTTTTTCCTATTTACAGGTCACCTGACATAGGTAAAAGTCGATAATTATTTAAGGATGATGCGTATGGAGATAGAATTGTGTCTTTATTACATGCAAGAAAATAAATGATCTGAGAGAAAAAAAAAAGTTTGAGAGAAAAAGTTCATACCAATAGGAAAAAAATAATATTTGAGACTAAAAATAGTTTTGTGAGAAAGTATTTTCTCATAGAACATAAAAAAATATAAATTTGAATGGCGGAGTAATATCTTCACCAGAGGGAGCGGGGGCCGGTGAGAGGATTTTTCACGAGTGAAGATATTACTCCGCCAAGTCGAAGTGCTCATAAGCACTTGCTATGGTATTCCGCCATACAATATAGTTATCCATTTTACACGCTTAGAAAAGCGCAACATTTTGTTTTGTGTCACCGTCCTAGGTCGAGTTACACTACGCGAGTAACTGTGTTTAAATAGGGAAAACGTGGAGGTGTTTGGTAGCTTCTCTGCTTGGCCCATATTGAATGAACTGAGTGAACAAAGTTTCGCCGCGCGCCAGAGCGATTGAGTGCACGCACTGAGACGAGAGAGGTATGTATCAACTCGTCTTAGTTAAGGGAATAACATAGTTTAATATGAAAAGACGGTGGAGTATCCCTTTAAATGATATGACCGTCGTCAATCGCAACGTATTATAACACAGCACACATTCACCGTGGACGCACTCTCTCTAGTTTCATTCAAATGCAGTTTGCCTACACACAAAGAAGTTCAGATTTAATTTACTCACCTTTCACAATAACTTTGAATGTCTTGGATTTGATTCCTACACTGCTCATACTCTCGACTGTATATTGACCAGAGTGTTTGATTCTCATGTTCCAGATGGTGAGAAAGCCAGTTTGATCCAAATTAAGTCTGCCACTAAACATCCTCATCAACTTCACATCACTATATTCAACTTTGCCAGTTGCTTTGTAAATTGTTGCTATCCTAGTCTCGTTAACTGTCCACTCTGCAAGACCATCTCTCTGTGTTTCAGTAAAATCAGCCTGTAGAGTGAGAGAATCTCCCTCGATCGCCGTCTTCACTTCATCTGGATCGACATCAAACACGCCTGCAGATCAAACGCAAACACCAAGAGATAGAACATTTATACATTTACCAAGCGCTTTACCCTCATCAACAATCAACAATTGCCAGAAAAAGAAGAAAAAGAAGAAAAAATATAGCTGCGAGCAGCGATTACGGGCCCAAGCAGGTGGCACCGCAACCCCGGTAAGGCACCGGGGACGGGACATATACATACATACATACATACATACATATATAAGACAGAAATATTACTTGTCTTACCTTATTCTGATTTTATGATACACTCAAAATATTCCACAACAAATCCTTTAAATTTAATGTAAAAATAAAAATGAAAGTATAAGAACGTGTTGGTCTCACGTAACCCTCTCATCAGAATCAAAATGTTTCAATATTTGCAATGTATTTGGATGCTAATCTCTTCTTTATTATAGGCTTTGTACTTCACTTGTGTTCCAATATCGATAGAAAAAATCATCCTCTTCACGCGCAAAAATGTGCTTGGAAACATCACAGTGGAGCTCTGCTTACTGTGAATGGTACAAATTGTACTACTGACTATTTAAACAGAGCAGTGTAATTCGTATATGTTAGGTTGACTATTTTATTATGATATTTTATTAGGGCTATAATGAACAGGCTGCGATGTCAAGATTGCATTTCTGGAATGTGTGTGTGTGTGTGTGACGCGGTTTTTATTGAACAGTGGACACATAAAAACATAAATAAAATGTTTTAGTTCATTCCTACTTCCATAGGAATACATTTAAAATGCTCGCTCTACTCCGCACCATTATCAATGTCTGTGCGGACGTCTGTATTTTACTTTCACTTTTAAGTTAGCGATTTAAAAGCCCTCAGCGGTGTCATACGTCGATTAACCAGTGGGAAAATTTTATCAGAGTCACATCCCTAATATATTTATATATAAATACAATAGGCCTACCTGAAAGATAATTTTACTTGCCCGACCAGAGTATAGCCTGATTAGAACGTCAATAACAAAAAAAATAACTTGGGAATCACTAAAACGAGAGATTATTCTAATTTCATTACAGTCATTTTAAGTTGCAATCAACAGTTAATAATAAATGTATTACTGATCAATGGTAACAAGGTTGCACTGCTGAGGCTCGTGCAGCTTCTCCAGGAGAATTGTAAACAAATGAGCGCAGCACACAAAAAAGCAACCCAGTTAACAACATACTGACTATAAAAATTACAAATATGGAGTTTTTATATATTTTATAACATATGATAGAGTTAAGCAACCTCACTTGACGAGTAGGCAACTATTTCCTGAATACAATCACAAATGAAACTGTGACATTGATTTCATACAACAGGTTAATAAACAGTTACAATTAAGTCACTTACATTTTAGATGCAATATTGAATGTTTCAGCAGCAAAAATAGGTAAAGATCACAGCAGAACCATCGCGCATCTCACAGCAACTTGTTTTCTCATTACTGAATGATTCAGCATTTTAAAACAAATCGGTTGACTCAAAGATTCAATGGTCAATTCATAAACATCTGTCTCAATCATGAATGACTCAGTCATTCAAACGAATCGTTTGAACGAATGAATCAATGACTCGCTCATTAAGAAGGTCGCCTGGCGACACCTAATGGCGGTTTAGTGTTATGTTTATAAATATCATTCTTTCCAACGTGCACCATTATCAATGTCCGTGCGGACGTCCGTTTTTTACTTTCACTTTTATATTAGCGATTTAAAAGCACCCGCTTGTGTCACACGTAGATTAACCGATGGGAAAATATCCTCAGTGTCATATACCTAATAAATTCATATTTAAATACAATAGGCCTACCTAGTAAAACGTTTTATATACTATTTTGATATCCTTTTGGACACAAGAGGACAGTATAGCCCTATTTTTGTTGAACCAAATAGCACTAAATAGCCTGTTTTTAACTTTTTCATACTTCTTGAATTGCAAAAACAGAATAAAATGGGTTTAGTTCTAATATTTGTATAATTTTATATAAAAATAAACAGTGTATAATTAAATTTTTAGAAGATATGAGATGTTTCCTGCTTCCTTTTTGACATTAATTTAATCCCTCGCCATAGCAAAACCATTTGAGATATTCAATATCCGTTTACAATTTAGCATCAATATATATTTTTATCATGTTGAAAAAGTTTGATGGGAATAAAATAAACCTTTTAGGAGGAGTAACTAAAAACTCAGAGGCTGATTTAGCAAAAAATCCATATTCAGACCAAATATTCAGACCAAACAATATACACCTTTTTGACTAAAGGTGGCGCTACTGAGCCCCTCACCACGCCCGTTTCTGAAACTTTGCACATGTCTACTGGATAATAAGTGTGATGTGTCTAACGAGTTTCATGCAATTTAAAGTATGTTAAGAGTCTCAAAAGTAGGGCTGGGCGATATGGCTGAAAACTGTATCATGATATAAGCGTTTCATATTGGTCGATATCGATAATTATTGATTTTTTTTTATGAGCTATTTAAAATAAGGACCAGAAGAAAAATATATTACATTTAACATTTTTATTTTAAACTTAACCTTCCTCTGATTATAATCCCCTCAGTTATAAAGCAGGGATGCAAACACATATATGGTCAAAAAAGAGAGAGGTTATCAAACCCCACGGCAGATATCCAGATACTTGTGATAATTGTGATGAATTTAATCCTTTGTAAGTTCTCATTTTGCAGTGTAAGATTACAGTTAACACCTTTAAAAATTACATAAATGTATTATGTATTTTTATTAAACTTAGTAAATCAGCAGCAAAAAGTAATTCTTGAAAAAATCTGCAGAGTAATTTTATAAAATATAAACATGTTAATAAAAACAAACAGTATTATAAATAGTACAAATAATATTACTATTAGTGCTCTTATAAAATTCAATCAGGCAATCATACATTTCACAATTTTATATTTATAAAATATTTTAAATTCAGAAGTGTATATAGTACACAGAAATAATACACAATTAAATTATGCTTATTTTAAATGTATTGAACAGGCTAAGTATAAAAAATATATAGGCTTTTAATAATTTTTCAGTGCGCAAAACCATGGTAATATGAAACGCTTCAAAACCCATGTTCAAAACAGAGCGCACAAAGCGCGTATGCGCATCGCGGGTGCAGAATGATTTGCTCAAAGCAACATGGAGTCACAGCAAGTGCGCATTTAGAAGTTCACGGCACAAAGCGAAGAAATGTCGAGCACACAAATCCTATCTGTCCAACAGTTTATTGATAATTTGTTTCTTCAAGAGTTTTAAATTCCAGTTATTTGTTATATTCAGTTATATGCGTTTGATGCCGATTCATAGTCCTTGTGCTGTGTGTGATCTAACAGGCACACGGTAGCGAGTCGTTTAAAAACAGCAACAAACTCCAACAAAATAAAGTCATTTTATGCAAATCCAGCCTTTTCTCTACAGATCAAGTATTATAATGTGAATATATCATATTGGAGAGAGTTTTACCGTGCATCCTGCTGTAACCGGAAGAGGCGCACACGCTCTTTGAATAACGTTACTGAATGGAGAATGATTGACAGCCGCAGAGGAGGGAAAATGAGTTTCCGTAAACTTTAATGATGTAACTAGACTCCTGTCCCTCACATTAAGCTATGGAATGGCTTCAGATGACGATATGGCACAACCATACTGTGTTACATGACCGGCTGTTAGCGTATCACCCCCTATTGCTAGGTTACCAGAGAGTGAGTGCTTTTTTTCATGGAACCAAACTTGCTTCACAATCTCTGATTTCTTCTGACGAAAAAAAAAATTATCGAACGTTTTATCGAACGCATTTTTTATTGATTTTGATCACGTGTCTATCGCGATACATATCGTTATCGTTTTATCGCCCAGCCCTACTCAAAAGCATCAAAAAAGAATATTAAAGTTTGATGCGTTGCTACGACAACAGTATCTAAGATATCAATAATCCTTTCACAGGTCTACATCTGACGTGTGTTTACATTATACACATAAAGTTTGAAGCAAATCGGGTAAAAATAAGAGGGTGATTTCAAAGCATTTTGAAAATGACCTGCTGCCAGTTGGTGGCGCTATAACTTTGACTCACAATAGTCACACCCATGTGATCGGCCTCTTACAACGAACAAACTGCTGAAGTTTTATCAAGATCAGTTAATGTATGCAGAAGTTATAACACACTTCCTGTTTCCATTATTCGCCATAAATTTGTTTCCTTGCCACGGCCAAACCGTTTGAGATATCAAAAATCCGTTGGAAATTTTTCATCCTCAATGTCTTGACTTCATGCACACCGAGTTTGGTGACGATCGGGTGAATTCCCCAGGAGAAGCGTTTC
This sequence comes from Abramis brama, assembly GCF_963993115.1. Classification (NCBI taxonomy): domain Eukaryota; kingdom Metazoa; phylum Chordata; class Actinopteri; order Cypriniformes; family Leuciscidae; genus Abramis; species Abramis brama. The sequence continues at coordinate 59,946,906 of NC_139963.1, read as the reverse complement.
AAATTCCTGAGCATGCGTTTCCAAACAACCCTAAATAGCCGACTTCTTGTTGGGCTGGCGTAAAACTTAGAGCATGAAAGTTGTTCGGCCCGATGAGATCTATATGTGTATTATTACATGCAAGTGTGTTTGATTTATGGACCAAGTTTTTGGACGCCCTTTCAAGGCTTGGGCCCTAATGAAACTTGTTGGAACTTGCTGTTCCAAACCTGTATAACCTGATTTTTTTTCTGCTGAACACAGAAGATATTTTAAAGAATGCTGGTAACCAAACAGTTGTCGGTGGCCATTGACTTACATAGACTTTATAGGAAAAATATAATAGAACAAGTTCCCATAAACTTATTATTCATCAATGAATCATGAAAAAAGTAGCGCGGGTTCCAATCAAATATTAAGCAGCACAACTGTTTAATCTGAAATTGATAATACATCAGCATATTATAATGATTTCTGACACTGAAGACTGGAGTAATTTTAACTTTGCACCACAGAAATAAATAATATTTTAAAGTATATTAAAATAGAAATCCATTATTAAAAAATCAATCCATATTCACCTTTCAGATTTCACTTCCAAAATATTCATTCTGTTTAAAAATACAACCTATAATATTCGACAGGCAATTTTTATTTCGCTTCCACAAAATAAAGTGGTTCAAATTCGACAGAAAATTCAACATTTGACATCCGGGAACGGCAGGAATAGCACTAGATTGCCGATTGATGTTCTCCATAGCTGTTAGTCAACCTCACCAGAAGGAGGTGCAAGCAGCTGTCGACGAAGACAACTATAGAGCAATGGGTGAGAGACTCATTCATTCATAAAAACAGATTTACAGAAATGGAGCAAGCCGTAAGTATTTGGGATGATTATCAGGGCCAGTATAGAAAAGCTAATAAAGACCCAAAAGCGGTGTTTACACTGAAGTCTTCACAGTTAGATTTGTACATCTAGAAATCGGATGTGTTCCAGTTTGGGTCCGTGCAGGCCTTAAAGGGCCGGACCGGCAGCCTAAATATTCTGTGATTAATGTTAGACAATATAAAAAAAAAGACAATCACCCAATGCTTGACTGAATAACTTCAATCTATTTATTAAGAATCAGTCTATGATTAATTTACAGAGTGAAGACTTAATTTCTTTTTTGAATGCTACTGTTAAATAGACTCATTGTAGCTGTTTATTTTATTTGTTTAATTTGATAGTATTTGTCATATTGTTTGTAATTTGCATTTTAGCTATTTTTTTTTAATAACAAAGATAAAATTAAATTAAATATCTGTATTGTAATTATAAAATTATATTTAAAAAATATGAAATGACTCCTATCATGAAATATGATTTTGGTCATCCCAACCTGTTCAGAATTGTAAAAGGTTAGCGAATGATAACATGATTGATAATAATCTGCTTGTTGCAAACCTCTCTGTAAGCACGTTCACACTGACATGTAATAATTATTATTATTTATTTATTTTAAAATAAAGGGGAGGGAAGGTCAAAAAGCAGGGCAGGAACATGCTGGTCAAGTGAGTTTTTTATTTTTTTATTAATTTATAAAACAATGAATTGTAAATTATGTCATATTTTTCAATTACTTTTATTGTTTTACTTTTCTTTTAGTATTGAGGTATTTTAGTCTGATATCATATCACAGTCATAATTTTGGTAGCATGACAACACTAATCTGCAAGACCGATATAATGTTGGTTTGACGTTGGAAGTTTGACATTTGTCAGAGATTCAGCTCCGAAACACTTCAATAACGATTTGGCATAAAAACAAAAAACAGGTTATGTTTGAACTGTTTTAAAATGTAGACGAGAACACACACAGTGTAGTTTATGTGTTTTAGTCGGCTTTCCCAACACACGACGTAACAGTTACGTAATGTATTCGTACTTTTTGGTCAAAGTCATGACTAACTGACAACGTAACTACCACGTCGCATGCTCGGAATTTCATTACCATCATATTACCAAACCACAACGTCGTCAGTACGTCCTCCTAAGATTATAAGATAACCAACAACGTCCCAGATATGTACTCTATTCGTAATAACTTCAAAATTTCATGACTTACTGGCAACGTAACTACAACGTCACAGGCCCGTAAATTCATTAATATCATATTACCAACCCACAACGTCGTCAGTACGTCCTCCAAAGGTTATAAGATAACCAACTACGTTCCAGATACGTACTCTATTCGTAATAACTTAGTAATTTCATGACTTACTGGCAATGGAACTGCAACGTCACGGGCCCGTAATTTCATTACCATCTTATCAGACTGCATTTCTATGAAATATTTTATTTGTTTCAATTATTTGTTTAGTATTCCGTACGTTTGAAAGACGTTAATTTTATTCAAGTAATTAAGGTTATAATTCTAGATGTTTATAAATGTTGCGTGGCTTTGACGTTTTAATGGGTGTGCGCGTAACCGACCGACCGCCCCAGTGACTGCAACTGACAAAGCAGCTGAACTCTCTCGCTGTTGTTTTCACTGCTTTCAGGTGAGTTTAGTCTCTAAAATCACACAAATAATACACAATACACAATTGTTCTTGACACTTCTCTTACTTGTAATTGACATGCTTCTGTTGAATATTTGCTTTATATAAATGGTTTAGTGTCTTCGGAAAAAGTCCATTAGCATCTCAACTGTTTTCAGAAGAGGTAACGTTAACATCATGCTAACTTCATAGCTTGAGCTTTTGATATGAACGTTTAGGCTTTTAATCACATCTTATGGGTAGATGAGAGGTTTTGATAGTTTTGTACAAAATAAGTTAGTTTGGAAGTGAGCTAATTTATTTAACAAACGTATTTATTTAACATAAATGTAACTTACTCGATGACGTCACTTACATGGAATGTGAAAATTGGCTGAAACTAGCTCAATGGTTAACACAAATTGATAAAAATAGTTATGTGATTTCAGCAGCAACACAATAATCATTTTACAACAGAGGGAAAGCTCCACGACTTCAACATTTCTGAAGAAAGCTGCTGCCAGAGAAGTTGGAAACAGGTGAAGTGAGGGAGCTCATTAAATAACTGCATATCCATTTTGTCACAATATTTTGTCAACTACTGTATATCACCATGCATCTGTTATTTTCTTATTTTTTAAATTCTCATATTTACATTTACATTCATTTATTTCATTTATTTTAAGAAAGTTTTGACATCCAAAAGAAAGTGACTGTATGAGCAATATGAATAAGTGAATAAGTAAAACTAAAACCATAGATTAAACATTTATGATTATTATCAGTGTTGAAAACAGCTGTGCTGCTTAATATTGTTGTGTTTTTCAGGGTTATTTGATGAATGAAAGAAAAAAAGCAGCATTTATTTGAAACAGAAATCTTTACTCTCTCTTCTGGTCAATTTAATGCATCCTTGCTGAATAAAATATGTTTTTTTTATGTTTTTATTTTTACTCTATTGAGCCCAAAATTTTGAACAGTAGTGTAAACTACTGTTTATATATGTTGGGTCTATTTAACAATGAATCCTGGAGAGAGAAAAAAGAAAATGGATTAAACTGTTACATTGGTTTACACAAAAAGATTAATCAGCACAACTGTTTTCAACATTGATAATACTTAATGTTTAGGACGTTTGCACTGTAAGAATGTATAGTATTCAAGTATCAAAATGCTGACTCGTTAGGCCATGTTTTCTCATTAAAATCAGATGATTTCCTATTAATTCAATAGAATGTAAGGGAATAACTCTAGAATAACCTTCCTGATAATGTTTGGAGACCAGAAACACTATCCTAATTTAAATCTAGATTAAAGACACATCTCTTTAGCCAAGCATTCAATGAACATCTTATAATCTTGCACTATATGATGAAATAGTAAAAAGTGCACATGACCATCTTTTGCCTGAAATAATATGAACAGCAGCAATGCTAATCTTTCTCCTGTTGTCTCCTTGTTTCCATCTCAGGATGCTCAGCATATTTTACTAGAGATTACAGCAGCTCCAGTTCGGATACATGGATCCAGGATCCAGCCTCACTTGGGAAGACTTCTAATGACATCAACACTCTTGAAGACAATGTGTTTAAACAATTTTCAGATGTTAAATGATATTTTAAAGTGTTGAAACTAATTTAAAGGAGAACTCCGGTCAATTTTAACATTGAGCTAATTTTTTTGTCAATTTGGAGCGCTGTCAACAGAGAACAACGACAAAAGTTCACGGCACGCGCATAGGTTTAGTTACCTATGATCATGCGCGTGAACTCGGCAATCGACTACTTTGGACTTCAACCCAAAAACAGGATGTAAACAGGTATTTGCGCTGGCTTAAATAAAATCATTTTTATTCATATCTTTCACATCTACTGCAGTCAGATTCACTCGTGTTCACTCTGAAGGAATCACTCACATGATCTGTGCACTTGTAATGACACATCAAGGATGTTAAGAGGCTAAAAGCAGGTTTAACACTTGCCCTATTGAAGTCAACAGGGTGTAAATTTTAAAAAGAGGATAACACGGTGTAGGCAACACCGATTTTTGTCGTTGTTCTCTGTATTGACAGCACTCCAAATTGACAAAAAAATGATCTCAATGTTAAAATTGAGTTCTCCTTTAAGTTTTTATGTCAGGTGGTACAACCCAAATATGTATTGAAGTTGTACCACCTGACATGAAAAGTGTACCACCAACCTACCCATAGCCTACTTGAAATTAGCAGTTTTTGTCAGTATTTGAGAGAGCTCTACAAACTTTTTCACTCTGCCAAAGAGATCAGTTATGCTCCTCTGGACGATGCATTATCATGTTTACTGTTATTACCTGGTAAATTCATAATAACATTTGAGAATATACAAATTGCTGGACAAAAGTTTCTCAATTATCTCAACAGCTTTAAAACTACTGATATTTATAAAAAAAAACAATTACATGAAAGGCTTCAAACCTAAAATGATGGCATAGTTTTTATTTTTTTATTATTAAGACACCATTTTTAATTGTTTTCTTAGTCTGTTCATTTGTTCGAACAGTTGCACCACCACCTGACATTTCGGGGATTAATGCCTTCAGGAATAATCATAAATAGGCCTAGTTTAAAAAAAAAAATGGACATCCAATCACGACTTCAGAATAAGAAAAACAAAATAATATGTATTATTAAATGTACAAAAAAAATATTTCAAACTAAGGTTTTATAGAATATAGTGATACATGTCATGAAGTTATCAAATTATTTTAAAAGGAAATGATGCAAAAATATATGAGCGATTTTTAAACAAAACTGTCTGCTTTTACAGATTCTATCTTTCAGTGCTAATTGCTTTGTGTATTTAAATGTTAAATGGAAAAATGTTCTTTTTTCTTACATTTTTCTTTTCTTATTCTTGCTTTGTTATTAGGGCCACCAAAATGAAGACGTGTAGAAGTAGTTTGATGTTCAAGCTTTTGGGGAAAACCTTGTTCATTTAAATGTATAACCTGTTTGCATACTGTTTTTGCTGTTTGTGCTTTGTTCTATAGTAAATTAACTAAATTAACCAAATTTTGAGTCTGTATCGTTCATATGTCGTTGAAAAAGTCTCTAAAATAGTTTTGGGCCAATGAGGACAAGTTAAATAAGACCACTGCATGTCCGCCCAGATTATTAAAAACTAAAATGACCAACTGGTTACCAACACACGACTGTCGATCCACAACGTTGCCACGCCGTTACTTACTGACAACGTTACAAAGTTACGTCGTCACAACGAATCCAGGAATTTCACTTTTGCGTTTGCCACGACGACGAAAGTTTGGTCACCAGATTACGTAACAGTCACGTAATTTGTGTTAGCTTACTGTATCGCAACCGTTCATCTGCACTACGTCTACGACATTTAAGATGTCTTTAAGATGTTTGAGATTTAGAATGGATGTAAAACTGCTTTTCTAACTGAATTTAGTGACACTACAGTGTGTAACATTGAAGTTATTGATCCGGGAAACTCGAATCTGTGAATATGTTGTCAACTTTACCAAACTAGTTTCCTTTAAAGCAGAAAATGTAGTTTATGATTGGAGGATAGGTTCCTCTAAATGAACGAGTCAAGCACATCATCAACCATAGGCTTAATATGTAGTTTAAAAACCGTACTTCATAAGCAAAGGTATTTAAACACAGCACTTGTCACACCTGCCAGGTAGGAAGAGAAACCGAAAGCATTACATAAAACCAGAATTCAAACACTTACCTTCTATGACGAAGCAAAATACACAAATAGAAAACATGTTCTTCATTTTGATGAGAAGTTGAGTGAAAGGTGAGTTTGATAAGGACGATTATGGCTATAAATCTCCACCGTTGTGTCTGTGTTTTGAGTGTTTGAGAATCCTTCCTGAACCGCACCCACCGCCAAAATCCCGCACTGCGCATGCGCAATCGCTCAGACTGTGACTGGACCGACTTACATGTTGTTAGTTTGGGGGAGAGCTGGGAAAACAAGACCCAGCCCAGATAGCAATTACATTTGGCCCGGATCCGTTTTAAGCCCCTTGCCTCCGTTTCTATCTTAGAGACGTTTTCTGATTGTGAACCAGATCCGTGCCAGATAGAGGTTTCAGCTTAAACATTCTAACTGCCATCAGTTCAGTATTTATATCATTTTACAGATCTGGCCCAGATCACTTTTCCCATAGGTAACCGAAAGACATTAGCTGTGTCTGACACTGATTTGGTCCAGATCTGCAATATGAATCTGAGCCGATACTGTTTTCACATAGGCTACACTGGTGTGGCCCGAATCTGTGATACATATCTGAGCCGACTGCATTTAAAAAAGGGCTAAAAACTGCTCTGGCCCATATCTGCAAAACGGATTTGAGCCAACACTGTTTTGACAGAGACTACCTGATGTGGACCACATCCGAAATACTTTTCTCAAACTGTGTGAAGAACTAATCACACAAATAAACATTTTCAAAACAACATGGTTACCTGTCTGCATATTTTTTTTTCTATCTAGAGCACGAGATAAATGCATTGTCATTAAGCTGAGCAATATTATCAGTGTTTAAAAACTATACAGCAACATTTTGTGATGCTATAAGGTCCATTACAGCACACACTGTAAAAAAAAGGTGTAATTTTACAGGTAATTGTCTGTATTTGTTTACAGATTTTTACCGTTTTGTCATTATTACAGCAAATATCTGTAAAATAAAAGGCTGTAATTTAAAGGTCCACTGTTAAATAAATAAAATTGCAGGTAATTGCTTGTATTTTGGTTTTACATCAATTTTACGTTTTTTTAAAAGGAACTTGTCTGTATTTTTATAGAGTTATGTGTAATTTTACAGAAATTATTAGGTAATATTTTACAGATTTTTTTCTGTGAAATTAGAAAACAAAAGTAAAGAAGGTATAACTGCGGAAATCAGCATCTATTCAATATGTTTCCTTACAGATTATTAAGCAGGTGGGGGTTAAAGTGAGTTTTTTTAAGGTTAAATAATAGTATTTGTACATTCAGTACCCTACATAGGCTGTAGGCCTGTATTGAATTATTTTTTATTTCACATTTTATTTTATACTCATTTTGATCATTATTTCATTGTCTTATTCTCCCATAATTTCATGTATATTTTATGAATATTTTTCCAAATCTCCGTTGCTGCACATTCAGGGCTTTGTGAGTGCGCGCGCGCACGATGACGCAGATTCAAATTCGCCGCCATTACTTTTCCGCTGTTTACTCCCACCCACAACGGTTAACGTTAGCTGATCAGTCGAGTTTGGGCAAGCGGGAGATTTGAATTCAGTATACTCTCGTGAAGTGGATTGTGAGATCAACAGTGGTTCAAAGCAATCGTATTCGTCAAGAGGCGAGCAGCCGTGAGCAGGAGTTCTGTTGTCAGTCTGTCCCTTTGGATTCTTTGAAAATAACGCCCTTTTCTGTGAGCCTTGTTCGTCACAGCGGACATCATGCCAACCGGTCACCGGCTGAGGTAAGAGTCTCATTATCCTAAGTTACATGTGAACGATATTTTATATTACATTTGTGTTACGTTTACAGTTTTCAAGCTAACGTTAGCATTCTTAAATGATGTTCTGTCATAACTGGCGAGAGCTGGAGGGCAAAACACTGAAAATGTAGCATCATGCGTCTTTACATTTTCCATCAGTTGAACCCACATCTCAAAAGACCTAAAACAAGCTTTCGTAGACTTGTTATACATATCAAAGTCCGTTTAATTGTGTATAAAATCGATGTTAATACGCGATAGTATCTGTCAGTAAATCAATCTCTTAAATGGCGGGACATTTTGAAACACTGCCTGGAAGCTGAAAACTCTTCTCTTAAAAAATATCCTCGGTTTTAATTATAGTAACCACGTTTTTGGCGGATTTTTAATAACCACAGTTATACTACAAATACAAATAGGCCTACCATGTTTTTTTTTTTGTTTTTTTTCTTTGTGGTTAAACCATAGTTAATTTTCGTAAGGGTTAACATGGCTATCTCAAGACTGGTAAGAAAACGAATTTAGTAAATACTGTACTTGATACAGGAAAGCACATGAGACTAGAATATGAACACAACATGATAAATTGCATATTCTGGCTGCATCTGCTTGCCAACACGTAGCTATAGAATGCATACATGTGCATATATTAGGCTTATAAAATAAAAGTTGATAGAATGTTTGTGTTCTGATGAAGGAATTAACGTATCTACATTTTGGATGGCCTGGGGTCATCATAGTAGCCTTTTTCATAGGATACTTTTGATCATTGGTTATGAAAATTGCATTGATCCAGATGAACAGGCAGTTAACTTACACCCCTAACGTTAGGTGTCTCGTCTCAGCTCAAAACTTCACTGTTAGCCTTTCCTGCTCAGCTTCCAGATCATAGTCAGGTTTTGCATTGTCTCAGTGGAACATATTCTTACATGTGTAAATGTAATACTGAGTTGTTAATTTTTTTTTTTTGTGTGATTTCAGGTCAAGTGGAAAGCAGAATGATCATGGCAAACAAGGTATGGGAAGAAGTAATTTAAAATATTGTAATGGCCGAGTCTTCTGATTCCATATGATTGCACTAAAAGTGGCAGAAAATTTAATTTGTTTTATACTATATTTTCCCATGTGAATATTCATTTGATCCTTGTGAGGCCACTGTAGCTGCACAAGGTTTGTTTTTACTACAGTAAGACCACGATTGTGTTAGATTCCACCCATCTATTTATTTTTTTGTAGCATAACTAGGCTTTGTCATTTAGAAACATGACTTTTCCTATCACTTAATGACACGTATCTCTACTTTTCATTACAGCCAGAGGAACTGACGGTTGCTGCTTGCATCTCAGCCTACCTGATGGAAAATTCTTGCTGGATGAATGACCTTCACCTTCAACTCAACCTTGCCAAGGCAGAACTGCTTATGGTTTCACTTTCAGCCAAACCATCCTTGCTGTGTGATCCTGCTGATTTGCCTTCTACAACATCAGAAAGATCCGGCCCTTCCTATCGGAGCCACACAACTCCTTGTCTAAGCTCTTGTTCTATCCAGACTGGACTATTGTAATGCTCTCCTGGCAGGCCTTCCAGCATCAGTCAAACCTCTGCAACTGATCCAGATGCTGCAGCAAGACCTAAACTCACTGCTTCAGATCTTTGTGTCTCCAGAAGCTTGTGTTCTGCAAGTGAACGGCGCCTTGTGGTGCTATCATCCCAAAGAGACACAAAATCACTTTCACTGACCTTTCCCTGGACTGTTCCCTGCTGGTGGGATGACCGGCGCAACTCAACACATTTTCAAGAAACTGTTAAAGATCCATCTTTTCATAAACACTTGACCCAATAATACTAAATCTTTGTTTTAATAAAAAAAAAAAAAAAAAAATTGTGCACTGTGCTACACTAACTGGGACTTGTCACTGCACTTGTTGCTTCTATTGTTCTCTTAATTTTAAGTCACTTTGGATAAAATGTAATTGTAAATGTTTAAAATAAATTATATTAGAGTATAAAGGTATACAGCAATTGTCTTTTAATGTGGATATTTTTACATGTTCTAAATTATATACTAAGCTTGTATTTCCTATCATTCACGTATCTTGATGTTCAGAGTTTGTTTAATGAGTAATACTGTAAATGTGCAGGTATACTTGTATTTAACAGAAATTGACTGTACATTTGCTATTATTAAGTACTTAATTAGAGATTGGTCAAAGTTGTGAAACTGGATCTGCAAAAATTGAAAATATACAAACTTTGTATTTGAATTTATGTACTTATTGCATTTTTATACATAACTTCTTAGTTATTTTACACAGAAAAACTATATATTAAAAGATAATTACTGTAGATAGACAGAGCATTATTATAAAATAACTTTATGTATGCCTAGGTAGCATAGGTTACTATGATAACCTAACTGACAAAAATGCCGAAAATAAGGCAAAAGGACAATCCAGTGGTGATTTAAGTGGAATCGTAACCCATCCGGCACAGCTCCGGTAGGCGGAATCGTTTCACGCACCCGTTACGCATCTGTAACGGGATGATCAGGCGGTGCTGGATCGGCGCTGTCACATATCCGCAACAACCCCTAAAAACAGACCAGAAACGGCTTTGGCCCGATGTGCGTTTGGACTCAGGAACGAGTCCGTGAGGCGGATGCGGAACAGACCCGGCTCTATCGTTTTGGGGTTGCGGCCCTGTTCCGTTACAGCGTCCAGTGGCTATCTGGGAGGTTAATGAATGGCAATAAATATTATATATGTTCTGTTGTATGATGAATATTTATATATATTGATGCTGAAGATTATATGATTATTATGTAGGCTATCCTAAATGTAATTCATGTCAATCACCACCGGAAGCACATGGTAGACTCCATGTGGGGGAATGTGAGTGTTTCTTTAAATGTGTTACCTTTTTAGTAGTAATAATGGTTGAACAAAGCTTTGTGAAGCACTGAAGCTTTTCTTAATCGGGTGCGCTAAACAAACAGTGAACACCGCATTCTCAAGCAGTCAACTCTCACTAGCTGGCCTCCGTTACACACGCAATGTGTATGTCTATTTATCGAAGAAGAAGTGCAACAAATTAAAGATGATGAACGAACGACAAGGAAGCACATAAAACGAACATACAGACACAATAATAAATAGTCTCCAACAGCACAGCAGCTCCAGACAAACAGTGACCCACAAAACTGTCCTGTTATAGAGCTCGGGATCGTTGCGTCACGCCGCAATGCATTGTGGGAATCACGGTACGGAAGTAGTACTGTATAGTAGCGTATAGTAGGCAGTAGGTAACGTTGATCATTTGGTCATTAATTTAGGTTATTTTTTGGAAAATGGTTCAGTATTGCTGTATTGTGAACTGCTGTAATCGGTCTCATGATCGACAGGGCAAACGCCTCATAAATCATATTAGTTTTCCCTATATGGCTTGGGTCGCCGCTGGTCGTCAACCGGACGAAATTGCACGTATAATAAATAACTCCTTAAGTGTAACAAACCCACATAGACAAGCTTCGTAGCTCACAGAATCTGACAAGTGTGTGCAGGGCTGCCAACTCTCACGCATTGAGCGTGAGACTCACGCAATTGACACTTTTCACACGCTCTCACGCCACACATCCATTTTCTCACGCACAGAAAAATTGCGGAGCAAAGAGGTACTCGTAATATTAAACTAATTCTCAGCTCTTAGATTCCGTCAATTTTATTACGAAATTCAGACAAAAATACGTTTGGCGCTTGTAAATGTGACGTGACAGATCGCTGAGCGCCTCAGTTCAAGTGCACGTGAACCGATCATCTGTTACTTTTTTATTTAAAGATGCAGTACAACTTACCGAAAGTATACATAATATCGACCAATTAGTGTTTTTCAACCACGGAAAGAGGTCAATATAACAGCAGGAGAACAATTATGTCACATAACGTTACATTTACCTCAGGAAAGCCATTTAATGACCATAGCATGTTAATTGAATAGAAAAAAATTGCTAGAGAGGAGATTTTGCTGAGCACTATATTACATATTTATTATATTTTTACTTATGTCATTAAATAATTGTTATTATAACAAAAACTGCATTATATTTAATTTAATTTGTTATTTTTAACCTTTAATAATACCAGCAGATTGGGCCCTCTATGTTTACAGCATTAGGTGAGATTATTTTTTGAAATAAAATTTAAAATAAACATGTATCCAAATTAGACAATATAATATTGAATAAAATCGGAATCAAATCACAAGAATGGAATTGAAATCTTGAAATTTTTGTCAAGCAATAATAAAAACTGTATCCTACCAGTCACTGTACAATGTAAACATTGTAACATGCTGTCACTAAACTTCATAAAATTCTATTTAGTTACCAAATGTTTTGACAATCACAATTACACTTATTGTGATGCAATATTTGTTTTTACAAAAAAAAAAAAAAAAAAAAAAAAAAAATCTCACTCCAAGCTAAACTCAAAAGTTGGCAGCCCTGTGTGTGTGTGTGTGTGTCACCACTGATGCTTGGTTCACGGTGCGAACGATTGTTTTCTCCGCGTTTACTTTGTAGATCTGTAGATCTTGCACTCATCCATTTGTGAACTGCAAGTGAGCCTCCAGTGACAGGTTCTACTTTTCTAAAAGTGTCCACTTTTAAACAAACAATTCAAAACGAAAGAAAACAGACAGCTCTCTTATGTAAGTTAATCAATTTGCATTTCTCTCTGGCGCGTTCACTTAACTTACAGCGAAGATCGCCAATCAGCATCGTCAACCTCATCTTTGCAGCCGACTGTGACAAAAAAAACCATTTGTTTATTAAACAATTAAAATGTGTGTGTGAATGTTGTTGCCGAGGGCACAGGAAATTGTAAATCCGGCTCTGGATCGTAAGCGCTCACTCCACAGACCAGGTAGGAAAATATCAGGGAAACTGAGGCTTGGTATTAAGCCTCTGTTATACTCCAGTTTGGACGCGTACACGACAGCTGCGCACAGCTCGGACGCGGACTACTTGTATTTATACTTTCTGCTGAGGTCCGCTCGGTAAACGCGTTCAACGCATGCGCAGTAGATCGGTCTGGCCAGTATAATCGATAATATTTTAAATATTTATAGTTTATATTTGCATTTATGTCAAAACCTAGACACTTTCAAACATCAAAATGACATTCATTAATATGTATTCGTGTCAAAATGACATATAAACATCTTTTCCTATTCTATTTTGCCTGGAAACGCTTCCAACAGGCTTGCGTGAAAATTAGGCATTGGTTCTATTTCTAGCATGCACGCGTTTTCCGTTTTTTCAAATTCGGCGTCCATGTTATTTCCATCTCTTTCGCGGTTTTAACCTAATGAACGTGCGCCCTTGGTCCGCGCGGTCACAAAAAATGGGAGGCACGCGCCAGTCTGCAACGAGCCTCCGCGCGCACCCCCGATGCCGATTTTTACGTCACGCGGACCCTTGCGGACCCTCGCGCCATCGCGGTCGCGTAAAGTATAACAGAGGCTTTAGCCTACTCCAGACTTTATTCATAGGGATCGATTCGCCTATAATCTAATTTGTTTTTTAAGTAGCGTTGTTTGGCTTCATTATTAAGTTTGTAAGTATACGGTATAGCCAACTTTTTTTGTCACGGCCCATAACTTTTTCTCTTTCTTTCTCGGTGCCGGTGGAGACCGGTCGGCTACGCTATTACTTTATTCCGAACGCTTCTGCGTTGCCTCTAAAATGGCCGCCGTTACCCACAATGCATCATTCCATAACGTCTACGCCCGAGCTCTATAGCTAACATTACAACCACAGCATCTCTTGATTCTGTAAAAAAACAAGTGTTACTGACGTATGAAACGGAATTAAAGGAGAAGTTCACTTTTAAAATGAAAATTCTGTCATCATATACTCACCCTCATGTTGTTTCAAACCTGTATGAATTTCTTTCTTCTTCTGAACAGAAAGGAAGATATTTATAAGAATATCATTAACCAGACAGTTTTTGGGTCTCATTGACTTCCATAGTATATTTTTTTCCTACTATGGAAGTCAATGGGACCCAAAAACTGCCTGGTTAATGATATTCTATATCTTCCTTTCTGTTCAGAAGAAGAAAGAAATTAATACAGGTTTGAAACAACATGAGGGTGAGTATATGATGATTTTCATTTTAAAAGTGAACTTCTCCTTTAAAGCAACATCCGCGTCAGTTATCAGGCCTTCCCGCTTCGCTCTCTCCAGCACTGGAAAGCTTTGCTAATATTAATGCGGGTGCTAAAGCTCTTTCTTGAACCATGCTATGGTACAGTAATTAAAATACTATAGTCTTTTATAGTATACTTTACTAAAGTAAAATGTGTGGTATTCTTGACTGTAGTTCTAGAAAACTAGAGTACTGGGTAAAGTTGTTTATATTACCACATATTTACCACAACATCTATAGAATTACCACAACAAATTCATTCAAGGATGGTTCAAAAACAATATTTACTAAAGAAATTTTAACCACATTTTCTGTTATGTTTACCACAGTACAGTAGTTATTACAGTTTATCAGTTCACCATGGTCATCATGCTGTAACAAAGTGCAGTACTATAATATACTACAGCATACTACAATTTACTACATTTTACTATAGTAAATAGGCTACTAAAGTTTAATACAGGCGAATTTTTTCACGTGTACACTCTTCAGTCATTCTCATCTCTTATATTGCATGTATTTCAGAAACTAAAGCAAAAGTATTGTTTTCTCATTTCCTATTACAACTAACTCTAATAAAAGGGAAATGACAAGCCGTGCTTTGTGGTTGTGTAACTCGACACGAGACCAGCACAGGAGTTTATTCTGACTTCCGACTTTCACAAACATCACTTCATACAACTTTTGTTCTCTTTTAATTACAAAACTTGAGGGCTTTGAAGAGTTTTCAGGAGATTAATGCCGATTGATAGGCTATTAGCTACTGGAGACGTCTGCAAACTTTTGAGGAAAATGTTTAGTCTGTTTGCTTTGCTCTGTTGTTTGTGGAATCCCGTTGGTAAGCATATTATGGCTTCAGTAATACAGAATAATAATAATAATAATAATAATAAACTACTATGTCCTCTAAGCAACATACCTTTTTATTAGCTAAAAACACTGTTATTTAGATACCTTTGTAAATGTATTTTGTTTTGTCGTTATTATCTAATTATTTATTATTTTATTTACCCAGCAAAAACAGAACCTGGCATTAACGCTAGTATAAACATGCAAAAATTAAAAAAAAATCATATCCTTATGGGAACAAATTTAATTCTTTATAGGCAACTTTCATCTTCATTTAATCTACTCTATACAATTCTGCAGACTTTTATATGTGTGTATAATCCTTAGGCCTATGTGTGTGTGTGTTTGTGTGTTTAATTGAAAGTAGTAGTGGTTAGTGCTCTTTTTTTCTCAGGTATTTTTCATTTCTCTATAAGTTTGTTTTGTTTTGCAGGTGTGTTTGGTGATAAAGATGCAGTTAAGTCCGTGTCAGTGATGGAGGGAGATTCAGTCACTCTAGAGCCTGGTGTTGCTATACAACTGAGAAATAAGATACTGTGGAGGTTTGGAGATCAAGGTGCTCTCGTAGCTCTCATAGATGCCAGTCAGATCTCATTATTCGATGGTCCTGATGGGAGATTCAAAGACAGACTGAAGCTGGATCCCACTGGATCTCTGACCATCACAAACACCAGAACCACAGACACTGGACGTTATGAAGTAAACATCAAGGCAGGAGCAGGAGACCAAGTCAGGAGATTTTATCTTACCATCTATTGTGAGTAACTTGACCACAATTCAATTTATTTTATTGGTACAAAACCACAATATTGAAATATGATTTAAAATAATAAAATAGATGGGATGAGATACAGAATCAACAATTAGTTAATTTTTTGTAGCATTGGTCTTAGGATGTGTTCACCTACTGTACTTGTTAGTATCGTTATTGCTATAACCTATAACAATTTCTAGAACTGAGATGTTTCAGTTCAAGAAACGTAATTTTCGTGGGCTCATGCCGAGTCATGTGCATGTGGTTTTCAATTTTTGCCTGAATGGACTTTCTTCCTTTTTTATTTTTCTGGAAAACCTACTTTTTAAAACCTTTATTTGGATAGCTCTTTCTTACAATACAGAATGTTTCAAAGCAGCTTTCCAGAGATAACAGGAAAATAATGCAACAAAGTTTGTTTCCAGAAGAAAATAGCGTTACAGTCCATCTGAAGTAAGCTTTGTTGTAAAAAAAAAAAAAAAAATGTAGTTTATATATATAGCCACTCGGGAGAAAACCGTGATGTCATTGTCCATCTCAGTTCAGTTCTCATATAATGGTGTTAATGCAGGCAGATCAATAATATGTAAGGGATAATGTAGAGCGAGGCGGTTGTTATAGCGAATACAACCCCGACAGTCTTGATTCAGCCTGAAGGGGTTTTATTCGCAATAACAACAGCCTCGCTATAAAAAAGGAGTTTATTGATTTAAAAACGATTGTATTGCTTCCGCAAAAGAAAATAATCTGTTCCGTATCGACGGTTAGAATCCTGCGTCCATAGCAACGCTCTGTTTTTCATGGCAACGGTGTGTTATACTTAGCAGCGGTCTGTTATCAAGAAATAACACACCGCATTATACATTAGAATTCACCCAAGCCATGTAATAATGTTAATTATAAAACGGTTAGTTTCAATCCTTGATTCTGATTGGTCAATAGCTGTGCTTTATTCACGATAAAACACGGCTATGACCGCTTCACCCAATGGTTCTGTGTATCACTACAACACCCCTAGCAACCACTCTTAGCAACTTAAACACATGTGCGATCTCATTGATATTGTCCATTGAAGCTATAGTGGAGTATTGTGAGAGATCGAGAAAGCGAGTGTAAAGTTACCTGCATTCACAGTAGACATTGCATTTTCCTTCAGGTCAGTAGGCTATATTCATAATCAAATATTCCGTTTGAATGTCCGCTGCGATATCTTGTCCTTTTAACAGTTAACCGTTAAGGAGTTTTCCTGTGTCATCTGTCAGTTGCGTCTTCCTTCTCCGTGAAAACAAGTTTGACGCCCGTTTCACACATACTCCGTTTGCAGTGCGTATGCGGTGCATATTTTTTTCCGTACCCATGTTAACAGGTTAGAGCTTTCACACTGCACGCGGTTGCAGTCCGTCGATCCGTTCCAGTTGCGGTGCGTATACAGCAGTGCAGAGATCGTTTCCGCACCGAGTCTATTTTTGCTGTGCTGCAAACGCTGAATTAAAGTGACAGCACATGTTGCGTGGTGAAAATTAACACAGATTGACCTGAAAATGTAGTAATTTCACCATAAATGCGATTAATTAAATAAAATTTAGTAAATCTCACCATAAGGGTGATTCTCCAACTATGGTACTTTTTCTGTCCTTGACAGATATTAAAAAAACTAAAAAACATTTCCACTTTCTTTTTTTTTTCACACTTACTACATGTGTAGGGGAACCTATATATAAAAAATCATTGTTCAATTCTGTTGTTTTATATAAAATAGGAGGCATTTTATATGCGTTTTTTCCTATTTTGCCTCTGTCCCTAGGCCAGACTTTGGGTCTTCAACCTTATCTCACTTAAAATCTAATACTGATATAATTTTAAATTCAAGCAGAAAGTATGCATTATAACCCAATTCATTCAAATCTAATATA
Organism: Abramis brama; assembly: GCF_963993115.1. Taxonomy (NCBI): domain Eukaryota; kingdom Metazoa; phylum Chordata; class Actinopteri; order Cypriniformes; family Leuciscidae; genus Abramis; species Abramis brama. Next base: position 59,929,175 of record NC_139963.1, on the reverse strand, counting down.
TTTTTTTTATATTTCTTTTCAATTTGACATATTTTAAACATGTTGAACACTTGTCCCTTGGGTTCACTGTCATTTCCACACCTCTGCATTAAATGCAGTCCCAGGCTCAGTATTCTAGTTCCCTTTCGAAAGGGAACTCTACACTACGTCAGAATGACGCAATGGGGAACGCCTCAGGCGTGACAGGTGTCTGAAATCACTATCAAATCACGGCAATCACATTGACCGGCGACAGCCCGTGAATCATTACGTGAATGATTAACGTGCGACCTGCAAGTATAAAAGGGCGCCTTGCAAACATGACAAACATCTTTTCGTCTTCAGGGACTGTCTGTTTGATATCGCTGGAAAAGTCGGCAAAGAAAATGAAACGCACGGAGAAGGCTGAAAGCTTCAGGAGGTGTGCGGATCCGTGCCCAAGGTATTTGACGCCGGGTGATTCACACGAACTGTGCGTTCTCTGTCTGGGCAAAGAGCATGCACAGGCGGCTCTTGAGGGAGCTGTCTGTGCAAACTGTGAGCGTTTTGCGTTGAAAACGCTCCGCTCTCGTCTAGCCCTCTTCTCGAGTGAGGAGGGCTCACCATCTGTACCTCGTGGCTCGGGTCCCGCTCGCGCTGAGGCAGAGCGGCGACTCGCGTCATGGGGTTCCCAGAGGGATCTCGCCGATCGTCTTGAGAGGGGTGTTAACCTCTCAGATGATTCGGCGGATGACGAGGGTGAGTTGCAGGTGGATGACGAAGAGGATTTTTCTCCTACTGTGCCTGCAACAGATGCTCTTCAGGACGGGCAGGTGATGGATGATGAGGAGGTCATTCAGGTGGACCCTGAACCCTCTCAGCCACCCTGCCCCGTGTATGCTGAGCTGCTGGATGTAATGGAACGCGCCACTGACAGGTTGCAACTGCCATGGCGGCGCGTTAGGGGAGAAGTTGTTCGTGGCAGGCTGGACGATCGATTTCTCCCCGGCCATAGACCACCAGCTCAGGCGAGCCTTCCATTTCTTCCTGATCTCCATACTGAGATCGAGAGGGCATGGAAGAACCCATACTCTGCTCGGATCCACCGACATCAGCGGGCTAGTTTCGCTGATGTTGAGGGGATCGGCGAGTATGGGTATGTGTCGATGCCGCCCATTGAAGAGACGTTTGCGAACCATCTCGTGTCTGGGCGGGCGTCGACACTGAGTGCTCCAGCCCTGCCATCCAAACCGCTCAAGACCACAGCGCGTTTGAATGGCAGAGCATACACGGCAGCGGGTCAGGCCGGTGCTGCCCTGCACACTATGGCGGTGTTGCAGGCGTACCAGGCCGACCTGCTGGGGGATCTCGACCAGGGGGCAGGGCTGTCCCCTGAGGCGGTGGCTGAGCTGCGCCGCACCACAGATCTTGCTCTCCGGGCCACTAAACAGACTGCCGCTTCGATCGGTCGATCGATGGCGGCAATGGTGGCCACGGAGAGGCATCTGTGGTTGAACCTGGCTGGCATCGGGGAGAAAGAGAAGGCATTTCTCCTTGATGCACCGGTTTCGCCCTCTGAACTTTTTGGCACCTCCGTGGAGGCGGTGGTTGGAAAGTTCAGGGAGGCGAAGGCGCGCTCAGCGGCGTTTAAGACCTGTATACCGCTGAGATCCGGATCCGAGCCCAGACAGGCGGGAGAGCCTGGCCCTTCACGACCTGAGGGCCGTAGACAGGGCCAGAGAGCTAGTGTCGCCTCTCGTGCACCCCCTCCATGTAGGAGCAGGTCACAGAGGAGGCGTGACTCCCGCAGGAAAAAGAAGGATCTGAGGGAGGTGATCCAGTACAAACGATCACAGCGTTAGTGATGGATCATCTCCTGGAGGGCTGTTACTATCCCAGCCCTCTCCTCTTTTTCCCGACTCCCCAGGCGTTTCTTACACCAGGCCTGGGGCTGGGTCTATGATGAGAACAAGGTTCTGATGGCCCGCCTCGGCTTGGTTGGTGAGAGCGCCTCTTTCAGGCATGTAAAGTGATGGACCCCAGGTTCATAAAGAACTCTCTGGCGAGTCTTCACTCCGCACGCCGCAGGTGAACTGGTTGGTTTTTAATATAATTTCTGTGTGTATACTAACACTGATTTGTATTTCTCTACAGACCTTGTTCCCTGTATAGACCTAGGGAGTCATTCTTAGAGGAGCAATGAGGTAAGGTATTGGAACTTCAGGGCCCTGAAGCCCCCCCCCAGCTTGTGGCTAGAACGATTTAGGGAGAAGCTCAAAAAAAAAAAGATTTGGCTCCCGTGTGAGTATGTGATGGCCTTCCTGTCATGACATTTTTATGCGTGGTGGGCCACCACTCATCTCTATTTAGCCTCAGGGCTTTTAGCCACCTAGGGATAGAGTAGTTGGTCTTCCTAAAAAGAAAAAGCTTTTTTGCTTTAGGTTTGGACTGACGCTGGTGCTTCAGATAGATCTTAGGTCTTACCTATTGGTTTGTGACTTTGGTATCCTGAGTATTTCGCTCCCCTGAGCTCTGTAAGGTGTCAGTAGGTTGAGTGTTTCACAGCCTCTCAATCGAGTAGGCTGTGGCTCCTTCGAGCCCTCAGGTAGATCTATGCTTATAGGTCGGCCCTAACCCGGGCCGCCTCTGTAGCTGGCCTAGGCTATGTTTGGGATGTTGGAGGCGTTCTGCTAAGTATAGCTGCCGCATTCATTATGTGTTAGGCTTCCTCCCCGAGATTTCAGCCTCCTCCCTTAAATGGGAGTTGTTGGCCAAGGCCCGCCCCTTTCACTGCATTCAGGGGTGATAGAGTAATGCAGGGTGGTAGTTGAGGTATGATCCTTCAGGCGGGTCAGGCTGTCTTTCGCTCTGCGATGTGATAGTTTGCCAGACCCTGCCGAACAGAGCTACTTGTTTTTAGGCCTCTAGAGCTGGCTCCACTCAGCCCGTTGAGCTGAACCGCTCGAACGATGGGTGAAGGTTGGTTGGCTTGCAAGCAAGCTCCGCTCCCCCAGGCTGGGCACAGGACAAATCCCTGTCACCCTTTGGAGCCACTTGCAGGCCTGCTCCCTGTCTAACATTTCAGGGGCATTTGGTGTTACTCCCCCGCTAACGCAGGGTAGTTTTGAGTAATCCATTCTCAGCTCTGTATTATCTACCTCACACCATGATGGCTCCGGTTGAGCAGGGAGTTCTAACTACATTTCATTCCGGTATTTGAACTCCGCTCCCTTGAAGCCAGAGCATTGCCATGAGCTGATGCCCATGCATTTAGTAGGTAGGCCCTTAAAATGGGGCCTCCACTAGGCAGAGTGGCGTACGTTGTACTCCCCTGCTATGAGGGTATTGCTTTTTGCTGAGTACACTGCCTTTGGCAATGTGATTAGGTACCAGGATGCTGTAAGCGCTGTAGTAACAGTTTTTCTGCCTTGAAGGCTGCACAGTTAGGTAGTAGGCCCCAGCAGGCCTCCTTGACGGGGTAGCCCCTAAGATAGGGCTCCTAGGCCAGCTCACCTTCGGTGGTTGGCCCTGGTAGTTCGGGCAGAAGTCTCACTAACGAGTAGTAGGTCTTAACAGGCCTCCTCGGAGGTGGGTCACAACATTTTGGAGCATACACTAGGACAAAACTATAGGAAAAGTTTTTATTAGTATGGTTCCAGCAGTGTTCATTAAAGTAGCAGAAAGACTCGCTATCAGCTAGTAGGCTCGACCGGGCCTCCCTGTTAGGCGAGTCCCCAGCAGCAGTCACATCCAGCTGACTAGACTGTTTCAGGAGGTAGTGTTTCTCTGGCAGTAGGCCTCACCAGGCCTCCCTGGAGTTGAGTTCCAACATACTTTGAGTTTCCACTTAATGTGGTTTTTCTGGTAATGGGTAGTAGGCCTCTCTGTAAGCGAACTCCCATGTACTGTGGTAGGCTTCACTAGGCCTCCCTTAAGTTGAGCTCCCACGTTTTGTGGTTGTCATGTAGTAGGCCTCTCCAGGCCTCTCTGTAAGTGAACTTCCATGCGCTGTGGTTATCAGGTAGTAGGCCTCACTAGGCCTCCCTGAAGTTGAGCTTCCACATACTGTGGTTATCATGTAGTAGGCCTCTCCAGGCCTCCTTGGAAGGTTAGCTCCCACTTACTGTGTGTTTCCACTTAGCATGGTGTTTCAGGTGGTAGGCCTCGCTAGGCCTCCCTGAAGTTGAGCTCCCACATACCGTGGTTGTCATGTAGTAGGCCTCACCAGGCCTCCTTGAAGGGTTAGCTCCCACTTACTGTGTGTGTTCCACTGAGCATGGTTTTTCAGGTAGTAGGCCTCTCCAGGCCTCTCTGAAAGTGAGCTCCCACGTTTTGTGGTTATCAGATAGTAGGCTTCACCAGGCCTCTCTGAAGGTGAGCTCCCACATACTGTGGTTGTCAGGTAGTAGGCCTCTCCAGGTCTCCCTGAGTAATTTCACTGTGGTGCTGGGTTTTGTAAGCTAGTGGCCGCTTACTTCTTAGTTTAGCAGACCTTATCAGGCAGCTACCGAAGGTGAGCTTGCGCCCTGGCTCGACTCAAGTTTGTATTCTCTGCTACGGGTTCCCTCCTGGAACCTCTTTATCCTGCTACAGCCTGGTTGCCTACCAGGTAGATCTAATGCTCCCCTCACTGAGGGTCAGTATGAGTATGTGGTCTCCTGAGTCTGATCAGTCGGTCGTAGGCCTCTCATGAGGCCTCCCAGTTAGATCAGTCCTTAGGCCCTCACAGGCCTCCTTAGTGTTTTGAAACACAAACACTGGGTTGATCCGTGGATCGAGTAGAGAAACTCCCCTCGCTGGCAAGGGTTGTAAAGCACTATGTTGAGTCATACTCTCCAGGATATCCCGTCTCTGAGATCCGGTCCGAGTGGTTCACTGCCTGCTTCGCAGTCCCTCGGGTTGGATGCCTTCCTAAAGGCAAGTGTCCAGAGGCTCTGTCTTCGGACAGACAGGAAGTGGCCAGACTGTAGTGTCTTATATGGTGACACCAGGTCAGGCCTGCCTGGTGGCATTTCAGGTGGCACGTTCCCCTGAATAGTGACTGGCTGGGGTTCCCTCAGGTTCCCTAGCCACATTCCCGAGAAGGGACCCCTTCTAAGAAGTTGAAGTTGTGGTCCTAGGCCCTTGAGCAGGCCCAGGTAGACCTTTCACTAAACTATGTTTATGGAGGTTTTCTGTGGTATCTTATAGCTTGGGCTATGACCGTAGGGAGTGCTGTCACTGACAGCCCAGTGTGACCTGGGGGTGAGTGGTTCTAGCGTTCATTTGAATTGCCGGTTCTGACAGTTGTCACTGCCTTTGGGCATGCACTCCCCTTAGCATGGTGGCGTTGGTATATCGTTCCCCATTGCGTCATTCTGACGTAGTGTAGAGTTCCCTTTCGAAAGGGAACGTCTCAGGTTACGACTGTAACCTATGTTCCCTGAGAACAGGGAACGAGACACTACGTCTTCCTGCCATGCCTCGGGGCCTGCCTGCAACAGTCCCTTCAGACGATAGGATGTTTGTCATGTTTGCAAGGCGCCCTTTTATACTTGCAGGTCGCACGTTAATCATTCACGTAATGATTCACGGGCTGTCGCCGGTCAATGTGATTGCCGTGATTTGATAGTGATTTCAGACACCTGTCACGCCTGAGGCGTTCCCCATTGCGTCATTCTGACGTAGTGTCTCGTTCCCTGTTCTCAGGGAACATAGGTTACAGTCGTAACCTGAGACGATTTGTATACTCAGTAACCATAGTAACTGACACTCCAGAGGAAACCACATGGCTGAATGAAAGAATGGTCCCATCAGAGGTTAATAAATTGAAGATATATCAAGGTAAATATGAGAAATACTGTGAGTATGTTTATTGTATGTCATTTCTGAACCGCTCATAATTCATTCTAACAGAAACATTTCTGGATTTTTACAATTTCATCAGGTGATATTTGAGATTATTTAATGCTAACTCTAATACTAACACTAACAGGCTAGTCAAACACGAGATATTAGAGGGAAAGGGGGGAAATGCAGGTCCGTAGCCAGCCTATTGAAAGGGGGGGGTTCTTTTTTTCAAAAAGTGGACCTTTTTGCAGTTTTTCTCTTCCTTTTGTATTTAATTATGAGGTTCAAATACTTCATTTTGGTGACCTTTTATGCACTAATTTGTGCTGGATTAGCTTGTCTGCTGGTATCTTAATGAGCACGTTTTTTGATGCACCTAAAATATTTACTGCATTGTTGTCAAATTGCTTCCTCATGTAACACCTTTGTTAGTCCATACACAGTTTATAAGTTTAAAGACCACACTAACAACAGAAGAGATTTAATGAACTTTACTGAAATATTAATAATAATTCTTCTCATCATCATTTCTTTACTCTCTGTCAATGCCTCTTTGCTTGTTGCTGTATTTGTCTTGACACTATTATGGATTTAGTACACTGGTCAGTTCCAATCATATTGCACAGCCAATATCACTGAATATCCCACTATGTTTTATTATTATAATTATGCTACGTTTATATGGCTATTATATTGTAGACTATTGAGTGGATAAAATATAGAAATCCTTTTAACTAAAAAAATATATATATATATATATATATATATATATATATATATATATATATAACCCCAGGGGCGGAGCCAGACGATGTAAACATTCGGGCTCAGGGGCATACTCCCCCGGGGAGATTTTTTTCCCATTTACGTCAGCTAAATGCACTATTTTTCAGGCTGTATTAGATAATAGAATGCCTAAAAATCTATACACTATCTGGGAAAATGATGATAGTTACTCAGTAAAAAAAAAAAAAAAAAAAAAAAAATAATAATAATCACCCAGTAGAGCCTACAACCTATTTTGTATTTAATTGTTCTCCAGCTGTAGTGAATCCAAAACACCAAACATGTTAAGGATGACTCATTTTCACCCCTGGCAACTAAAAAGAGGCAACCATTATCTGACTATTTTTAAGTTAGCCTACATAGGTAAAATTGGAATTTAATGTAAATATCATTACATCATATCATTATATTGTCCGCGGTTCGTCTGACGCTGCTTCTGAATCTCTCTCCGGCCGGTGAGGTTTACTGTTAGTGTTCCGTATAAAAAACTTTGATATGTCCATATTAACTTCAGCCGGTTAGCCAGTAAGCTCGCTACGACGCCGGTGAAACACACAACAGCCCGCCAGCCCCTGATGACAATGACGTTCGTTAGTTTTTATGGCAGTATAACAAGCTGAGTGATGCGCGATGCATTACCGTCCGCCACCACGCACGGTAATGGAGCTTGTGTTTCATTTTTTGCCGCTCCAGTCAGAAAGACTGAGAGGAAATGAAACAAAGTTGAAGTTATTTTAAAAAACCTAAAAGATTCGGGGCTTTTGACAAAACATTCGGGGCTTAAGCCCAATTAGCGAGAATTACCCCCCTTCATTCAGAGGCGATGCTTCTTCACCGTTTGAAAAGTGCATTGCGAGAACTCTCTCTGAACTGCACGCGCGCCACACACACACACACACACACACACACACACACACACACACACACACACACACACACACACACACACACACACACACACACACACACACACACACACACACACACACACACACACACACGTCCAGCTACAATAATCATATTAATTTGAAATAGCAACCCAGAATATTTGTCACAAGCATTGATTAAAACAATGATGAAAATAATCACATGAAAAAAAAAAACGAAAAAAAAACGACTTAAATTCTGGACCTTTGGCAGTGAGGAGGGGGTTCGTTCGAACCACCCGAACCCCCCCCTGCCTACGGGCTTGAGTCATTTCCACAACCGTCTTTTCCACATCTGTCTCCATGGAAGTGATAAAGACAGGTTGGCTTGGCAAGGACATTGTCTGAGCTTAAAAGCAAAGTAGTTTGCCTATAGTACTAAAATACAGTGTAAACACATAAACTTAACATATAATGTCATAGAGAATGTTTTAAATTGAGATATTTTATTGTTTACAACTAAATCTGACATAGTCTCTCTGTTGTTCTTGCACCCAAAACATCAGCAGAGAAGTCCAGACTATTCAGGGAAAGACTCAAATCTGATCCAATTAAAGGAGAGCTAGGTAACTTTTTTAACTTAATAAAACTGTCTAGAAATCATTTGGATGGTTAAACAACATGTTCTGGTGATATTGGTGACTTTCCCCGCTCCCCCCAGCGTTCCCAGGCGGAAAACCAACCTTGCAACTTGGGCACTACCGTCCCGGCAAGATAGAAATTGGAAGTCTCGTGAGAAGCGAGAACTAGAACGAGAATGAGCGCGAAACACAAATTGCTTTACGGCAATTCGACATAAACACACACGCATGTATGATGGTTTACTAGATTACCCACCTCGGTAGACATAGCTCCACACGATACAGTTGGCTTGCTCCAATCAAAACAAACGCACATGAGCAGCGGTAGAGAGGGGGAGGAGGCCGCCGCAAGTGAGTTTTTTACGACTGTGTTGTGAAATATAAGCCCCCCCACAGCTGTAGGGGGAGCTCGTGGGGAAAACATGCGACAACAAAAGGGAAAATCAGCGAAGAAGTGACTAGAGTTCGCTAGAGTTGCAGAGTTCGGCTTTAAATATGCTGAGTTTCTAAGGAAAGACAGAGAAAGATATGAAAAGAAAAAACAGCAAGGACTTATTAAGTCTGTCAAAGAAATGTCAGTAAGCAACCAAAAAAAATTCAGAAGACAGTGGCGAACTGTACAATGACGCAGGCGTAAGAAACATAAAATCATCTCAGCAACTGAGAGTTTCATGGCAGGGGCAACACCACCGCAATCACCAGATGCTGATGACGTCCCTGAACCACGTCAGCCGAGTGGGCCAGAGAGAACTCCTCAAAGACGAAGAGGGAGAAAAAATGTTGCAAAGGGAAGGGCACAGGCTTACAGAGACCTTGATGAAATGAAAAAAAAGCTTGCCCATGCCCTTAGAAAAGCAGAAAAATATAAGAAGAGGTCTGATCGACTTACGAGAAAAATGGAGCTAATTGAATCTCCTAAACAGAGAACTAAGAAACAGATAAACCAAAGCACAACACAACTGAAGAGAACACTATTGTTTCATAACACAATAATTTCGGAAATTAGGAAGAAGGTTGAAAATCGCAAAACACGGCAAATAATCTCAAAAATTGTGGCTGGTAGGATCCTCAAAAAATATGGCCTGGTCACCATGGCAAAAAAAGAGTTTGGGTTCTCTCTAAAGCTTATGAGGACAAACATGACAAGAACCAACAAACTGATATACACTCGCAAAACCCCAAAAAACAAAGTTAACCAAGATCTGAAGAAAAAGATTACAAACTTTATAGAACGTGACGACAACAGTAGGGCAACAACAGGAAAAAAAGAGACGATTACGAAGAACATGAAAAAGATGCAAAAGCGCTTCCTGACTGAAACAATGAAGCAACTGCACTTGAAATTTAGACAGGAGAATCCTGAGGTCAAAATCTCTTATGCAGAGTTTTGCAGACAGAGACCTTTTTGGGTTGTTAAACCCACCTTAGCAGAGAGAGAAACATGCCTGTGTAAGCTGCATTCAAACATGCAATTCATGGCCAATAGGCTGTTCTTTCATAAAATCATCAAGACATCTAAACTCACCGATCTAATTAATTCAGTTTATTGTGATGATGTCACTAAGGAATGCATGTACAGGGAATGCCTGGATTGCAGAGACAAAAAACTTGAAACATCTGCCTTTGATGATGGGGAACAGACGTGGTGGTTCCAATGGAGAAGCATTGTGGAAGACAGGGAGAAAAAGAAAAAAGATGGGTCCAAATAAATAATTAAAGTGCACTATACAGCAAAGGAAAAAGTGCATGGGCCTATGCATAAACTGTTCGAAGACTTTTCAGACCAACTCACCAAAAAGATGGGAAAGCACATCCAAAACATAAAACATCAATACCTTTCTTTGAAAGGGTTAAAAGAAAACATCAAGGAAGACAGTATTGTTTTACAGATAGATTTTGCAGAAAATTATATCTGCAAGTATGCAGAGGAGATCCAGGCCACCTATTATGGTGATTCACATAAGCAGACAACTCTTCATACTGGTGTTGCTCACTCGAAGAATGGTGTGGTGTCCATTTGCACCATCAGTGAATGCATGCGCCACGACCCATCCGCCATCTGGGCCCACCTGAAAAAAGTGCTTCCCTATCTAAAAGAATTGAACACAGCAGCAACCACCCTGCATGTTATAAGCGATGGCCCAACCACCCAATATAGATCCAAGAAAAACTTTTTTTTTTGAGCAAAATTCCTTATGAGATGGGATTCCAGAAGGTAACATGGAACTTTTTGGAAGCTGGACATGGAAAGGGTCCAGCTGATGGAGTTGGTGCTGCAATCAAGCGTCAGGCTGATGCAATTGTGGCCCAGGGCATAGACATCCCAAACGGCAAGGTGTTGTATGAAAAACTTAGGGACCAGCCCTCATCTGTTCAGCTTATGTACGTCACTGAGGAGGAAATTGAAAGGATGGACAGGGTCCTGCCTGAGGACCTGATCAGCATCAAAGGAACAATGCAGATTCATCAGGTATCTTACTCACTCACACAAGCTCACTCACTCACTCACTCACTCACTCACACACGCTCACTCACTCACTCACTCACTCACTCACTCACTCACACACACACACACACACACACACACACACGCTCACTCACTCACTCACTCACACACACACACTCACTCACACTCACGCTCGCTCACTCACACTCGCTCACTCACACTCACTCACACATGCAGACACACACACACCCCATCATCATCATAATCATGAGAGTTAATCAATTAAACATTTTTCTTTTAGATTGTGTCTACAAGACCTGGAGACATATCTTGGCGGGTTTTAAGCTGCTTCTGCTCAGAACCCCAAATCTGCCAGTGTTTTGGTCTGCAACATGTGGAACAGCCCGGAGCACAGAAAGCACAGAGGCCTGAGTCGGCTTTGGGCCCACCAATCCCAACTCTCAAATCTCAAGACATCACTCTTCTACATGAGGGACTGATTGGAAGCTAGTGTGTGGTCCGCTATGATGGGAATCCTTACGCAGGCCTAATCCAAGATGTGAACTCAGAAAATGGAGCCTTGGTGAAAACCATGAGCCAGATAGGCAAGAACAGGTGGTACTGGCCTATGAATGATGACATAATTTGGAATCAGCCAGAGGACGTTGTAAGGTTGGTCCCAGAGCCTCAGCCAGTGACGAAACGTCACATGATGTTGGATCCATTAGTGTGGGAGGAAGTACTCACTCCGAACTTGACTGTGAGTGAACCTTGGCTAATATACGGGTGATTTTAAATTCAAACAGAAAGTATGAATTATAACCCAAATCAATCAAATCTAATACAGTATAGTTTCTTGTATTTCTTTTCAATTTGGCATATTTTAAACATGTTGAACACTTGTCCCTTGGGTTCACCTGTTCATCTGTGAGTGAACCTTGGCCCATATACACTGTTCTGGTTCAGGGAGTGGTGAAACATTTCACATTTTCACAGAAATGATCATTTAGATTTTTTTATGAAAACATGAGGATAATTGTGTTTATGAAATTGTTTTTGTTTCAAATGATTTGTGACACATGGAATGAGTTATCTTTTTTGTTACTACTGCTGTTAGGCCAGTTGTTCATCAATACACAATCCCTGTTTGAAATAAAAATAAGAATAAACTTCAAACTTGAATTTGGGATTCATTTTGTCCTACACATTGAGGTCATTACTCACTTTTGCATTTCCATCATTTATAATTCTACTACAGGTTTTATATCTGAAATGTTATTTTCAACCTAACCCGCCTTTCCCTTGTCATTTCCACAACCACAAATTTTTTTTGGTAAAACATTAAAAAAAATAAAGTTAAGGTAATGATGGTGGTGGTGTTGATTATTTAGCAGTTAAGGGTAAAGTATATGTATTTGAGTTGAAAAATATCAGATTTGAAAATTTTTTTGGTGTTAACTTTGTAAAATCTTAACAGTTGCATTTCAGAGAAATAAATCAATTTACAATTTGGAAAGATGCAAGTGTGATGTGTAACCCAATATATATATAACTACAAATATTTCAACATTTTTGGTTGAAAACACATGTTTTTGTCCGGTTGTGGAAATGACAATTTATTTTGCGATGTCTGGAAAAAATAAAAAAAAATACATATTATTTCAGAAAAATCAGCACAGCCAACTTCAGGGCAGGTATCTAGGCATACTGGGGAACCAAATTATGCCAGTAATATTTTAATTAAAAATGTTTCATTTTTTGAAAATGTCCAGGTCCAAAAAGTACCATAGTTGGAGAATCACCCATAAATGTATTTAATTAAATACTATGTTTATGGTAAAACAGGGAAAGCTACAATTTACCTCAACAAGACGACATAATGAACAACACTTGTCACATTCGTGGAGGTAGAAAAACAAGTTGTGACATGCAAGATTTATTGTATTAAAATTTAAATGAAAAAGAAAAGGCATGAGAGTCGGCTGTTTTTGTCAATTTTAAGTTTTAATTTAAAATGTTTACGATTTAATATAAGTAGGCTACATGGTTAAATATTTGACCACTTGCTTGAGCAACTAAATATAAGTAGAAGTAATGCTTTTAATAATAGGCTGCCATTGTTTAAATTGTGTTTAAACGTGCATACGTCTATTAAAGAGTGTATATGTGTACAAAGAGAATCGCAATGCTGAGACGTTAAGACCGCGGGTAAATCAAGGGAAAATACAATTTACTTCAACAAGGCATAATGAACACACTTGTCTCATTCGTGCAGGTGGAAAAACAAGTTCTTTGTGACATGCAAGATTTATTGTATAAAGATTTAAATTATGCAAAAGAAAGTGTATGAGTCTGCTGTTTTTGTCAATTTTAAGTTTTAATTTAAAATGTAGGCTATTCGATTTTAATATAAGTAGCCATGGTAAAATATTTTACCACTTGCTTGAGCAACTTAATTATATAGAAGTAATGCATTCAATAATATGTTTTTAAATTGTCTAATTGTGTAATATGTTTTAATACGTCTATTAAAGAGTGTAGGCCTACTGTATATGTGTACAAAGAGAATCACAATGCTGACAGAAAACTTTTTTTCTAAATAAAAGTTGCTGATAACTTCTGGATTTGAAATACAAATAGTGAGTGTATTTGTGGTATAGCCTACAGCAGCGGATCAGTTACGCACTGCAAACGCAGCATATGTGAAAGCACTATTGCTCGTGCTGCTCCTGCACTGCATACGCACTGCAACACGCACTGCACACGGAGTATGTGTGAAACGGGCTCGAGTCTTTTCAATGTAAAAGTCTTCTCTACCGACTGACTCATTCATAAGACAGTCTTTGCCGCCATCTATTGGCGAAATAATGTATGTCACTTCTGATGCTGTTAACGGTCAGGGACTATTTTTTCCAGCGGAAGGAATATGCTTTTAGTGATTTTACTTCATGAAAGTTGCATATAAATATTTTCGGCTTTAATATTTGTATTGTGTGGCAACCGTTTTATAAAAACTCCACTTCGCGTCGTGCCTAACAACGCCCTTCAGCCGTTACTTATTCACGATACAGCACAGCCTCTCGTACCTTATTGCTTACATATTAAATTAAATGCCCCCAACTAAGCAAGCCAAAAGCCAATAGTGACAAAGGCGAAAAAAAAAAACCTTGGGATAACCCAGGCTCACGCCCGTTTCACACATACTCCGTGTGCAGTGCGTGTGCGGTGCGTGTTGCAGTCCGAATGTCCGACTCCGCCGAAGTCCATTAATACCTGAAAATGGACACCTCAAAGGGCATTAACCCGCTTATACCATGGTCACATGCCAAATAACACCTTTTTTAAAAATTAGTTTATATTTTATTAGTTTTACAATCGAAATCTAAAGTTTTTACAAACAACAACTTGGTTTCCCTGGTTACGCCTGACGTTTTTTTTATTAGGTGTTCTCTATCACTTTTTAACGGACACCCTGCAGCCAATCAGAATCGAGTATTCACCCAGACCATGGTATAAAGTAATATTTAACCACAGTTTTTATCTGTGGTTGTTCCATCTGCTGACAGGATTTTGATTATGGGTGATTTTAATATTCATGTTTGTTGTCCTGGTAAACCCATGACCAAGGAATTCTTGAATTTAGTTGATTCTTTTAACTTATCTCAATGTGTCTCCGGACCAACACACGATCATGGCCACACACTTGACTTGGTCTTTTCTTTGGGGATAACGATAGATAATATTTGTGTTGAAGAAATGGCCATCTCGGATCATATGCCTATTAGGTTTAATTTTACCTCTACAACAAATGACTGTCATCAGCCTTCATCATTCTTGTCTAGGGTTATCACTACTTCTACACCTAGTGCGTTCTCAACTGCTTTTACTGAATTAGCCCTTCATATTGAGCCTACCATATTGTCAGTTGTGGGACCTGATGAATTGGTGGACTCTTTTAATCATGTTTGCTCTGAGATCTTGGATAATGTTGCGCCTTTTAAAATGAGATGTCAAAAAGTCAAAAAATGACCGTGGTTAAATGATGTAACGCGTAATTTGAGGCGGGTTTGTCGGCTTGCAGAGCGTAGGTGGCTGAAAGATAAATTGCAGATATCTTACGATATTCTTAGAGATTCTCTATCAAATTATCAAAACGCTGTTAGAGCCGCTAGATCTTCGTATTTCTCGCGAATTATATCACATAATGCATATAATCCGAAGGTACTATTTTCAACTATAGATAAAGTACTGAGTCCGTCTATCAATTATTTCCCTTCCCCGTCTAAGGATCTGTGAGTAGTCCTTATGGGACGGCATGTGTCAAAATGATTTACGACTTTGACCTTTGACCTTTTGACAGGTTGAACTTCCTGTGACCTTTTATGATTGATGGGTTGAACTTCCCGACTGAGGTCATGGGATTAACCTTTGCCCTATCGATCATGTAGTATGACAGTTAGTTTCCCCTATTTGAATAGAACAGATGTTTTGAAGGATAGTTTTGCCCTATTTGAACAGAACAGATGTTGTTTTGCCGGATAGTTTTGCCGGATTCAAACAGCCGGTGTCATGTTATATATGTGTGTGTGTGTCACAGACCCTTTGTGTTCTGTGTGTGTGTGTGTGTGTGTGTGGTGTCACAGACAAACCCCCCTCACATTCCAGAGCATCGGGCACTGACATCTGAACATGTGCTGTTCGGTCACTGTGAAGTGTATGTCACACAAACACATACTGTTCTTTAAAAGTTGAAAAACACACTGTTCCTTAAAAGTGTATAAATGAAAATATATAATCTTACATAAAACATTCTATCCTTTATATCCTTTATATAATATAAATTATATAATATAAAACAATTAAACTAAAGTTGAAAACATGCCTTTAAAAGTATAATATAAATATCTTATTGATCCAATTGTTTTAGCTGAATAAAAGTGTATAAAATAAAAAAGCTTACTAAAACCAATTATTTTAGATAAATATAAATTACATAAAACATTCTGCTCTTTATATTCTATCATTTATATAATTTATATAATATAAATGATATAATCTAAAACAATTAAACTAAGGAATGGAATTAAATAATGGAATGCTTACACAATATATCTTACTAAAAAGAATAAAAATAAAAATCTTCTTACATGTTTGTAAGTCTGGACGGTCTCTGACTTCAGTGATCAAGATATCAGGGGCTGAAATTATAATCCTAAAAGTTTAAAAATGTTTTAAAGTTGTAATAATGCTTTTAAAATCAATGAATTATTAAAAGTGGTAAAACAAAAACACTCCTTTCCTGAATGACCTCACCAGAGCATTCAGAATGGTGCGCGCGCGTGTCTGTGTCTATGCGCGCCCCCTCTCCGTCTGAGCTCTGACCCCCTCCTTTGCATACCAGAGTACGGTGAAATCTCACACTAACAAAAGTTGAAAACATGCCTTTAAAAGTCTAATATAAATATCTTATTGATCCAATTGTTTTAGTTTTAGATGAATAAAAGTATAAATGAAATGCTTACTGAAACCAATAATTTAAGTTTTAGACGAATAAAAGAATATAAAATGACAGACTTAAAATGAACACATCAATGTCCATACCATTGATGTCCACAAAAATAATTAAACTAAAGTTGAAAACATGCCTTTAAAAGTATATAAAATATAAATATCTTATTGATCCAATTGTTTTAGATAAAAGAATATAAAATCATCTTACATGTTTTAGAAAGTTGAAGTATGTCCTACCATTGATGTCCACAAAAATGCAATGTATGAATGGGTTCAAAATTGTTTTACACAGCTGAATTCATATAGTCATTCCTAAATGACCTCACACTGTCTCAAAACATAAGGAGCGCACGCGCTTCTAATGTATGTGCGTCAAAAAGTAAAACACACGTGTCTGCGTATCTCTCTGGGGGTGGGTGTGTGTGTGTGTGTGTGTGTGTGTGTGTGTGTGTGTGTGTGTGTGTGTGTGTGTGTGTGTGTGTGTGTGTGTCTGTGCGCGCCCCCCTATTCCTGTGTGCTCTGACATCTGAAACAGGACCCCACTCCACATTCCTGAGCACGGTGAAAGTGAGATTAAACATCACATACAATAATATGAAATAAATATCTTACTAAAAAAAATCTACTGAAATGCTTGTAAAAAGAATAAAATTCATCTTACATGTTTAGAAACTTACAACTCTTGAACTTACATGTTCAAGAAGCTCTTAAGAGAGTTAACATAAATCACAGAGTGGTTCTCTCTCACACCAGCGTCTCTGACTCAGAGGAGTGTATTCAGTGATGGGATGAGACTTTGTGAATGTTGTGTTGAATTTACTTCAAAGTAAAATCTTAATGATATCTTTTAAAAAATAAAATTTAAATAAATTATTAAAAGTCTTAATAAAAACAAATATTCTACAACGATGGTCTGTGGAAAAATTCGACTTGAACTTAAAGTATATTTTTTTATTTATCATGGGTATGTAAAATAATTTGAAGCGTCACAAGTCATCTCACGCCTGTGAAATGTTCAATAATTCCTTAAGTTGTATCTGTGAGAAAATGACAACAACATAGGCCTATCTTCAGAGAGAGCAACCATGAAAACATTTAGAAACTGGGAATCTTCCAGAAATAAGGTCCTTCTGATCAGCGCTGAGAAAGAAGTTACTGGACAATAATGTTAGCTTCAGGATATCGGATGACAGACCGAACCTCTGTGCATCGTGTCAGAGCGTATGTCATGTTAGTCTGCTAACGCCTTTCCAGAGCCAAAGTTCCCTTTCAAGGGAACTCCCGTTGCGTCGAGAATGACGCTATGGGGAACGCTTTGCGTGATGACGTCTTGAAGCACATGTAAAATCAGTCCAATGGTGTGGCGGAACGTCAGAGGCGGGTGACGTCACGTACCAGGAAACTATAAAAGCCGGCCCGAAACAGAAAACGAAAGCTTTCTGAGTCTTCAGTCGCGCTCTGTGTTGAAATCTGTCCTTGTTATTTGGTGTTGTCTGTCTATATATATATATATTTATTCAGATATGGCGAGCAAACAGCAGTATCGAGTGTGTGTCCATCCCTGCCCGCGTTATTTAACGGGAGGTGACACACACACTCTTTGTGTTGTTTGTTTGGGAGAGGAGCATGCCCAGTCAGCACTCGAGGGTGGTGACTGTGTGCATTGCTGTGCGCTTCCATTGCGGACGCTCCGATCCCGGTTGGCTCGGTTCAATCCCGACCACGTTCCCCAGGGCTCGGGTCCCGCCGCGGCTGAGGCTCGGCGGCGATCTCAGACCTGGGGTTCGCAAATGGATCTGTCAGTGGATGTTGAGACGGGCTCTGCCTTATCTCAGCCTCTTACTGACAGATCCAGTGCCTCTCATCAGGGTGTGGAAGCACGCGCTGCGGTTTCTTCCCCCCCGATAGAGGCACCAATACTGCAACTATCCAGCTCTGAGGAGTTGGATGTTGTGAGTATTGAAGCTGAGTCTGAGGATTCGCCACCTCAGTCTCATGCATTCGAAGAACTGCTCGATGTAGTTACAAGAGCAGTTGACAGACTTTCTCTTGAGTGGCCAGAGGATAGGCAGGACGTTCGTTCGAAAAGCAAGCTCGACGAACGCTTCCTGCCATCTCGTACACAGCCTCAGCGTAGGAGTCTTCCGTTTTTCCCCGATCTCCACACCGAGGTGTCGAGATCGTGGGGAAAACCTATGTCATACAGAGTATATACACCTCAAACATCACATTACTCTTCCATCTACAAATATAAAGAGTATGGTTATGGGGAGATGCCGAAGGTGGAAGAGACGCTTGCGAGCTATCTCTCTCCAGCAACGGCATCTTCCCTGAAGGCTCCTACACTTCCCACCAAACCAGTTAAATTCACTTCCTCCCTGATTCATAAATCGTATGCAGCCGCTGGTCAAGCTGCAGCATGTCTGCATACGATGTCCCTTATGCAAGCATATCAGGCAGAATTACTGGGTGATTTAGAGGAGGGCGGGGGTATTGGTCCCGACACAGTAGCCGAACTGCGTAGAGCCACAGATTTGTCTCTCAGGGCCACCAAGGAGACCGCTAAATCAATCGGGCGGTCTATGGCAGCCCTGGTGGCCACTGAGAGGCATCTGTGGCTCAATCTGAGTGACATCAAAGATAGAGAAAAACATGTTCTTTTAGATGCTCCGGTTTCTACTGTTGGGCTATTTGGAGATGCAGTGAACAGTGCGGTAGCTAAATCGCAAGAAGCTTCAAAACAGGCTGCTGCACTCCAGAAACTTCTCCCCCGCCGCTCATTCATTGAGGCTGCTGAGCGGGAGCAGCCTCACTCCTCTAAAAAGAGCGCTGATCATCGTGCCACTCAAAAGCAGAGTGTGTCCTCCCGTGCTCCCCCACAAAAATCTCGGGGACACGGAGGGCGCGCTCAAACCCAGCAGTCTTCGAGGGGTAGAGCGGATCTGCGGACCGTTATTACTGCCAAGAAGGCTGCTGGGAAGAAATCCTGACGTCCGAGGGCTCAGGACAAATGAGGGTAGTCCCCCCCGAAGCAGAGCGGTTAACACCTCTTTTTACGGTGCCCGTCTCTCTTCGGTACCCTCAGGGGACCGTTCTGCTAACCCTGCCGCCTCCGGTGTTACAGGGCGCAGCGGTCTCCGGCGAGCACATATCTCAAGGACCACCCGGAAACGTAGTGGCCTCGGGATGCCCGCCCCCTCCGAGGAGGGTGTTAGAGCAGTCTGTTCGATCGTTCCCTGCCGGTGCGCCGTTACAGGGCGACGAATTGACTGCTCAACAACAACAAAATCCAGAAACCAGTCTCGAGAGGCTGGTACCTCTAGTAGAATCTTTGACAGCGTGGAAGCTACTGTCAAATGTTTCTCGTTGGGTCCTGCAGACCGTGGAAAAAGGGTATCAGATACAATTCAAAAAACGCCCACCTCGGTTTATGGGGGTCCTGCCCACAGTGGTGGGCCCCGAGCAGGTTCTGGTCATGGAACAGGAAGTGAACACTCTGTTAGAGAAAGGGGCCATAGAATATGTACCTCCCTCCGACAGGGAAACCGGGTTTTACAGCCGGTACTTCATAGTTCCAAAGAAGGATGGGGGATTGCGTCCCATTTTAGATCTTCGAGTTCTGAACGAGTCAGTCATGCAGCTCAAGTTCAAAATGTTAACATTGAGACAGATCGTGCCACAGATCAGGTCCGAGGACTGGTTTGTCACGATAGACCTCAAGGACGCATATTTCCATATTTCCATCCGTCCGTGTCATTGGAAGTTCCTGAGGTTTGCTTTCGGGGGCAAAGCATACCAATATCGTGTTCTTCCATTCGGCCTAGCTTTATCACCCCGCACTTTCACCAAATGCATGGATGCAGCTCTGGCGCCGCTGCGCCTCCAGGGTATTCGCATCATGAACTACATCGACGATTGGTTGATTTTAGCTCAGTCGCATCAGTTGGCGGTTCAACATCGAGATGTTGTTCTCGCCCACATGAAAGAGCTGGGGTTACGGCTGAACGCCAAGAAGAGTGTGCTTTCTCCTCTCCAGAGGACCACTTTTTTAGGCGTGGTTTGGGACTCAGTGTCGATGCAGGCGCGCCTGTCACCGCCACGTATAGAGTCCATCCTTGCAGCTGTGAAAAGTGTAAAGCTAGGCCAGCTACTCACTGTCAAACAGTTCCAGAGACTGTTGGGTCTCATGGCAGCAGCTTCCAACGTGATACCTTTTGGACTGCTGCACATGAGGCCCCTGCAGTGGTGGCTCAGGACCAGGGGGTTTTCCCCGAGGGGCAACCCATTTCGCACAATCAGGGTCACGCGGTGATGCTTACGTGCCCTGGTTATGTGGAAGAAACCTTGGTTCCTGTCCCAGGGCCCAGTGTTGGGAGCTCCTTGTCGTCGCAAACTGCTAACGACGGATGCTTCCCTCACGGGTTGGGGAGCGATCCTGGAGGGTCGCTCATCTCAAGGTCTGTGGGAAGACCATCATCGTTCCTGGCATATCAATCGCCTAGAGATGTTAGCTGTCTTCCGGGCTCTGAGGAGCTTTATCACAGATCTCAGGGGACACCATGTGTTAGTACACACGGACAACACGTCGGTAGTCGCCTATATCAACCACCAAGGGGGTTTGCGCTCGCGCCCGTTATCCAACTTGGCACGCCATATCCTCTTGTGGTCCCAGGGGAAGTTACTGTCACTCAGGGCAGCTTACATCCCCGGGGTCCAGAATATAGGAGCAGACACTCTGTCGAGGCAGGGGCCGAGGCCCGGGGAATGGAGGCTCCACCCCAAGGTGGTGGAGCTGATATGGAGGGAGTTCAGCCAAGCACAAGTGGATCTGTTTGCGTCTCGAGAGACGTCTCACTGTCCACTTTGGTTCTCCCTCACGCATCCAGCTCCTCTGGGACTGGATGCTATGGTGCAGACGTGGCCGAGGCTACGTCTGTACGCTTTTCCCCCAGTTGCTCTGCTCCCGGGAGTTCTGGAGAGAGTTCGCAGGGACCGGGTTTGCCTGCTTCTTATAGCCCCGCGCTGGCCGGGCAGAGTATGGTTTCCCGATCTTGTGTCGCTCCTCGACGGGCCTCCTCTGGAGCTACCCGTCAGGAGGGACCTTCTGTCCCAGGCGGAGGGCTCGATATTTCACCCCCGCCCAGAACTGTGGAACCTGTGGGCTTGGCCTCTGAGGGGGCCCAGCTCATAGAGTCAGGTCTCTCAACTGAGGTTGTGGAGACCATTCTACAGTCCAGAGCTCCCTCCACGAGGAAACTTTATGCCCTGAAGTGGAGAGTCTTCACTTCTTGGTGTAGTGACCGTCGGTTGGATCCAGTCAACTGCCCAATTGGTACAGTTCTGGAGTTCCTGCAGGACCGGTTCACTGCAGGTCTGACCCCGTCCACCTTAAAGGTTTATGTGGCGGCCATAGGTGCTTACCACATTCCTTTGGGTGGAATGTCTGTGGGGAAAGACCCTTTGGTATCTCGTTTCCTTCGTGGCACTTGGAGGCTGAGGCCTGCAGTTCGCTCTAGGGTGCCACCATGGGACTTGTCCATTGCACTTCAAGGCCTGTCCCTGGCCCCCTTTGAGCCCATTGAGGAGGTTCCTGAGAAGTTTCTAACTTTGAAAGCTCTTTTTCTTCTGGCTATCTCTTCTCTCAAGAGAATTGGGGATCTTCAAGCATTGTCGGTTGCTCCGTCATGCTTAGAGTTTGTTCCGGGTATGGTGAAAGCTTTTCTACATCCGAGACCGGGTTATATCCCCAAGGTCCCCACTAATGTGGTCAGACCTATTGTCCTGCAGGCCTTCTGTCCTCCTCCCTTTCAAAATGCTGACCAGGAGGCTAATAATTTGCTTTGCCCTGTGCGGGCGTTAGACGCGTATGTCCACAGAGCTGCCCTGTGGCGTAAAAGTGATCAATTATTTGTGTGCTTTGGGTCCCCTAACAAAGGAGGTCCAGTGTCTAAGCAAAGGATGAGCAAGTGGGTGGTCGAGGCTATCTCACTTGCTTATGAGGCGGCTGGGCAGCCTTCTCCTTTGGCTGTCCGGTCGCACTCGACGAGGAGTATGGCGGCCTCTAAGGCCCTTATTTCAGGAGTTTCTTTACAGGACGTCTGTGATGCGGCAGGCTGGTCCTCACCGCACACTTTCGTCAGGTTTTACTCTCTGGATTTAGACTCTGCTCCAGGGTCTCATGTTTTGTCTTCCTAGTGCTGCTCTCCAGATTACACACAGGACAGACATTCGTAGCTATGGAGGCGTTGGTATAGACGTTCCCCATAGCGTCATTCTCGACGCAAGGGGGGGGCAGACCAGATGAGTCTCGGGGGACAATGTCACAGTAAATCTAGTCTCCGTTTCAGAGCATACTACATCCAGAGTTTATACGAAATTCATTTAAAAGCATAACCTTAAAAGTTTAAATAAAACCTTTAAAGTTTTATTAAAATCATATCTTCTATTTATCTTCTTAGAAGATTTATTTTTACTAAACAGCGTCTGTCCAAAAACTTTAGATTGTTGAAAAACTGTGCTTAGACGTCTTAGATCTTTTGTCCATGAAACATGTTTTCAAAATTTGTCACAATGTTTTGCTGCTGCGTTGTTTTTAAGAAATCCGAGGACTTCACATTGCTCTTATTTAGACTAAGTTGTATCATTTGGAAAATCACCACACAATTTGAGAGACGCAATGTGTGATAAGTAAAAATCACACATCGTCTTAATTCAAAGTATAAGATCGTATAAGATCATTTTTACTTGTATCTCCCGAACTATCCTTAATCAGTGCGGAAATATATCAGTGTGAGAATATACTATCGGTCATCTACTCAAATGTTAGCATTTGTTGATGGTGGCCGCATGAACAGACTTTGGGGAGAGCTATAGCAGGAAGCTATGCCCTTTGACCTCCTCGATTTTGCAGGCCTTTTTGTTAAAGACCCTACTACAAGTTAGTTCTCCCAAAAGAATTTCTACCATCTAGCGGTGAAATTCTATTTTGCATTTAAACGAATAGTGCTCTCTAGCAGTTCTCCCATCTACTCGCTTTTTCAACTTTGGTAAATGTGCCAAGAAGCTATGACAACATGTCTTCCAATAGCGCTTCATCGAGTTTAATTGTACATGTTCTACCGTTATGATGTACTTGTTACATGTTCTACCGTACATGTTCTACCGTTCTATATAATGATTTACACAACCAAGCTTGTCATTTAAACCGTACCTTTGACTTACCCGTCGAGAAGAAAGCAGGCAACTTCCCTTTCAAAGTTTTTCTCCTTCATTAGCTCTTTCCACCTGGGAAAAGCTATCCCGATATTTATTTACATACCGATAAATTAAATTTGAATTTAATTAAAACTTCTCCTGCATAACCATGATCCAGCATTATATTGTACCGTGCAGTGCAGCCTTTCAAATGTGCCGCGGGAAGTATCAATGTCTCCCATATGGTCTAGCGGTTAGGATTCCTGGTTTTCATCCAGGCTGCCCGGGTTCGACTCCCGGTATGGGAAGACAGTTTTTTTACATTGCCAACAAAATTCAAGTTCATCAATAATCATTTTTAGTTATTCATAGTCTTAGAGGCCTACACGAACTGCAGAAACAAGCAGTTTCTTGAAGATTCGGTACTGAATCATTTTCACAAATACAATTATATTGAATTCAGAAAATTTCACTATGGAATATTTACTTTATCATAATTTCAATTTAGTACGTCATCATTTAAACTTTTCATCTCATAATTATGACGCATAGTCATAATTTCAACTTTTCATCTCATAATTATGACGCATAGTCATAATTTCAACTTTTTAAGTCATAATTTCAACTTGTCATAATTTACAATTTTTGTCAATTACGCCTTTTTAATGTAATACTTAAAACGGTTTTAAGTCATAATTTGGTTGTTGACTATAGTAGTGTTGCACCTGCATGCCCACTAACACTAATGAGAGTTTACTTTACACACTCTGACTCTCACAAGCGAGTTAGTGTTAGTAGAGTATTAGTGGACTGGTAGGGTTAGAATAAGTAATATTAGAATAAAATATCTGTTGGGGAGCATCACAATAAAGAGTTAATGTTTAATGAGTTAAATGACAACATACCATTTTTCAACCGAGCGAATCTGCGCATGAGAGGCCTTCAGAAGTCATAACTTCAGGGGTAGGCCAGTTGGCGAAAACACTGCGTGTGTAAAAATCAAATACTGTAAGACACTTTTCAAAGTTAGAATAAAAAGTTAAGTGTCACAAAGTCTGACACAAGGCCATTAACTTGTTCTTTTTGTTTTATAAATGTATTTTGCTTATTTCTACAAACATCAACCTGATAAATATGAATACGATTAAACAAGATCATTTTTAAGAAAAAAGAAAAACAGTGTTTTTAAAATACAACAAAACCATGATAATGTTTAGTTTAGATGTGGATGGCTAAGTTTCAGGCATAGTGCAACCACACAATGTTAGATTTCTCTAACATCTCACTCACAACGCAAAACGTTGTAAATAAACATTTTCAAACTGTAATTTAACCATATTTTATTAATATTATGTTGATTTAAAGTTTTTGTTATTAACTAATGCCTACTAACACTTCAACACACAAAATTAAAGAGATGTATTATTTTTTTAAAAAAATGGAATGTTCACAATCTACAGTTAGATATTCTCCTATGTGTGTAAGTAGTTGTGCTTAAATCTTTGGGTGTATTTTGTCACACTCTTGTAAAGACTATGGACTAACTTAAAAAAAAAACATACATAAATATATATATAACATACACAAATCATTTCTTAACTAAGCAACTGTTTCTTAAATTATCAGACACTCACCACACTGATGTTAACATCACCATATATTGTCTTTTCTACCATGATTGGAGCAACTATTGTCCCACCATTCTTCTGGTCAATTGTGAAGTTAAGCTGATTAGGGATCTGAATTAATAGCCGTCCGAATGATGTAGAATTATTATGCTGTCGTTGTGGAAGGTTGTTAGGCTGTTGCTTTGTCATGTTTCCAGAATGTGTTTGAATGCTCAGCGTCTGAACGTCACCATCTGTTAAAAATGAACAATTAAATACACAACCAAAACCATGTAAACGTTATAGTAAAGCTTATTGAGAAACATATTCACTACTAACAAAGTAACTTATAAATCTTTTCCTACGTTTGATATTCTTTTTTCTGATTTTTTTCACTATGGACTTTTTAATGCTGTTTTCTCTCCATATTTATTCTGTAGTTCCTCTACTGTGTCTTCCAACCTCCCTGTTGTTCTTCTCCAACTGTGTTAACCAAAGATAAACAGTTAGAAGAATAAAATGTATGTACAATAGCAAAAATAAAGTTGGTCATTAGTTGATAGGGTTAGATACACCTGTAGACACATTCATACACCAGTTCAAAGTCAATGAACCGGCTGATGCTGCAGTGTTAGAGCACATGATGGCCGGTGAACAGCAGGTTAAACCAGAGCTAAAACAATAGTCTATGTTAAGACAATAGTATCTGATAATAGCTGATAACGGTCATAAAGTGCGAGATAAGGTGCAAGTAGCTAAACTAAACATTTCATATTTGACAAATGTTTTGAGAAATGTTAAACAACGACAAAAATAATCAAACTAATCAACTTGTTTCTAATTTCACCATTTGAACTTAAAATAGGCCTATATAATACATGCAATTTAATGTGAGAGGAGAAGAAACAAATAACATGTGTACATGAATGAATGTGTACATATTGTGAATTAATTTAATAAACGTATTTACCTAACATCCATAGCCTTCAGTAAATTAAGGCAAAGTTCCTTTTTGTGGACAAAGTGAACTTTGGAGCGCTTAAAAGTGTGGGGCTCAAAAATAAGTGTCATTTCGAACTCTTTATAGTTATTTTTATCAAAAAATATGTTGATAATGATTAGTTATGCCAAATGATAGTTTGGCATGCATGGGATTGTGTGTCCATAGTGAGAGAGAAATACTTTTATTATAGAAATACCTATTTTTTATTCTATTCTTTAATCCACAAATAAAATAGGTTTTTATACCTGCTCAAGTACTTCTTGATGAGTTTCTTCTGTATTGAACAGCGAATCTTCTCAGTCAGATCATCGCAAGATCTCAGGAATCCTCTCACACTGCTTGTGTTCACGCGCTCCATCGCTGCACTTGTGTGTATGACTCGAACGATTCAAACTTCTCTCTGGCGACATGTAGGACTTGTTGGTTATGCAGGAACTAGTTATTTATGGCTTTCCTGAGGCCAACCTCCGTACATTCTACACACAACAGTGGGGCGGACCCCAGCCTGATAAATATTTCACGCACGCTCTAGCTCTACTAGCCTCAGACTGCTGTGCTACTGCAAAAAGTTGAAAGTCCTGTTTGCCTGAGCCTGACACAAGCTTCTGACCCAAAAACACAAACTTCCGAGCATTAACCCTGGACGACTGTGCCTCAAGGACTCGGGAGATTCCAGGAACATTCCAGGTGATTCAGGAGACTCTTCGAAAAGCTGAAAAAATGGCGACGCAAAACCTAAAGGAGAGCGACTCCCCGTTGAGTTCTGGCGATGCCGGGCACAAGTATCATCCGGCGTGCGAGTGCGCCACGGGCAAAGACTGTCGTTTAAGAGCTGCGCTGGACTGTATGTTTAAAGATCATTTTAGAGGCCAAATGGTCGGCTTGATGCACAGGATCATCGACGCTGCGTGTGATATGAAAAACGATTGTGCGCAGGATACCAAACGTGTGACAAATCTCAAAAATGAAATGGATGACGTAAGAGGCTTGATAAAGTCATGGCCTGATGTAACACCCATGTTTTTTAACGGCAAAGAGCCGATCGGCGTAATCCTCAGAAAAGTTCTGGATGTGTTGCGTGAATGTAGTGACGAATTCCAAATCATCGAGATACTCGCTATTTGTACATTCGTAACAGATCTCTGTGTGTCACTGGTGTCAAAAAATGCAAAAACTGACGTTGGTGAATTAGTTGAAAGTCTTGCCAGCTACATCGTAGAGCAAGACATGATAGCCTGCGGATATTTTCTATTCTGGTTAGACCATCTGTAAATGTCTTTCACTCAAATTTCTTCACTACTTCAATGTATGAAAGTATAACGTTGAAATAAAAAATTCTGGTTAAAAAATGTCTGAGCTCATAATATTTAGAATAATTCAATATTTGTTTTCTGCATTTTAATTATCGTATTCCCGAGGTGGCAACCATTTCCATTCCAGAGTGGACACGCCCTGTGGTCCCATTTTTATGTCTTCATCCAGAGCTTTCATCAAAAGTGCCTTTTCCCCGCTTCGCAACATAGCCATCCTACAGCTTTCTGCCCCTGCGACACCCGTTACATCGACCACCAAGTCATCCGTATCAGGCCAAACGGAGGAGCGGGTGGGTTACCTGGATATGTCTCACCAGGATATGTCTCACCAGCGCCCTCCGGCTTGTCAGAATCCTGACATGCGTCGGGAACAGGAACGCCTTGACACCTTTCAGAATTGGACTCTTGCACCAGTAGCTCCGGCCGAGCTTGCCAAAGCTGGTTTCTACTACCTTGGTCAGGGCGACAGAGTGGCTTGCTTCAGTTGTGGAGGCCAGCTTAGCAACTGGGAACCGGGAGATCGTGCAGTATCAGAGCACCAGAGGCATTACCCCAACTGCCGCTTCGTTTGAGGTGACCGTGCAGATAATGTACCTTTATCTATCCTTTCCAATGGATCGGCAATGCAACAGTGTGAAGACAGATTGCTCACATTTGTCTACTGGCCCTCAAGAATAACTGTTCGACCAGACCAATTGGCTAAGGCTGGTTTTTACTATGTTGGTCGTAATGATGATGTGAAGTGCTTTTCTTGCGATGGTGGACTCAGATGTTGGGAGTCTGGTGATGATCCATGGGTAGAACATGCCAAGTGGTTTCCAAGATGTGAATACCTGCTGCAAGAAAAGGGCCAAGAGTTTGTTCATCAGATTCAAGCAAGATTTCCAAGACTATTTGAGCAGCTATTGACTAATGGAGACAGCGACTCAAGAGAATTTGTGAGAGAACAAGAGAACAATCCTGCGGTGAAGTCTGCTTTAGAGATGGGATTTGAGCGTGGCCTGGTGAAGCAAACCGTTCAGAGCAAAATTCTCGCAAGTGGAGAAAATTACAAAACCGTTCAAGAGTTGGTATCTGATTTACTTAGAGCCGAGGAAATGGCATTAGATGGTTTTACTTTTCTTAAGAAACATCATCTTGCCGTGTCACAGAGCCTAAAAAGTGTGCAGAGCTTAATGGACCATCTTCTCGAGGAGAACGTCATCTCACAGAAAGAGTATGACATTATTCGTAACTGCACTACAGTCAAGCAGCAGACAGGGCAGCTCATTGAGTTAGTCCTGTCGAAAGGAAATGCAGCAGCAGAGGTCTTCCGCAACTGGATCAAGAAGAATGATGTCTGCCTGCTGAGAGAACTGATGGCCCAGACAAATGAAGCTGCATCACCGAGTCAAGATCTTTCAGACTTGCCTATGGAGGAACAGTTAAGAAGACTTCAAGAGGAGCGCACATGCAAAGTTTGCATGGATAAGGAAGTGAACATTGTCTTCATCCCCTGTGGTCACCTAGTTGTGTGCAAAGAATGTGCGCCTTCTCTGCGCAAGTGCCCCATATGTAAAGGCTTGGTCAAAGGCGCCGTCCGTACTTTCCTATCATAAAGTTTTCCTATCATTTGGATTTAACTTGATGCATAAAAACAAAGGAGAAGTTTATTATTTTCACTCGATCCAGTGACAACATTTTTGGATTTACAAACATTTAGGATGTATTTCATTTTTAAGTTAATTTGACCGACTATTGTTAAAGTTCTTTAGCGCATTCCAGCGTATTGAGTTAAAACTTGATATCTCATCATTACCGAATTCAGGGGTGTTTAATAACTTCAATAGCACCAGCTGATTTAAGTTTTTTTTCAAACAATGAGACAAAAGTAATTTTGTTGTATGCACAGATTTTGAGGGTCGCTTATAGAAAGAGGCATCCTTGTCTTTGTTTCGCGGCATTTTTAAAACATAGAACCAGAGAACAGAGAACCTTGTGCGGCATATCGGCATAAAGGGTTAAAATATACATTTTAGCGCTATTTAAAAACTAGGACGGTATAACAATATAATGTAAATGTCTCGTATCAAATCAAGATACAAATCAAGCCAATTCATGTGAATACCGTCGTATATGAACAAAGAGAAGACCTAGAGTTCACTAACATTACAGCTAACTGTAGGAAAGTGTAAAGAAAACGCCATACAATCACACCCGGCAATACGATAAGTGTTACGCTAGCGATGTTAAACAATTTCAAAACAGGGTGTTTCAGAAGAAATGCAAAGAAAATCTTTTAAACAAAGTCTTGTTTCAGAGTCGATATGCCCCGGTGAAAACTATGTGAACTTTGATGAGGCCGAGAACAATAGCGCTTTTATTTATTTAGCGCAATAGCGCAATTATTTTCAATAATATTGAAAAACGGTTCAATAACAATGTTCAATATAAACAAAAATCCAACTGTAATGCGACTGTGCTTGTTTCACATATAACTGTTGATTGTTAGATATAATAGTTAGATGATTTATCTAACCATTGAAATTTACGATATGTTAAAACATTTCGGCATTATGCAGAATAAAAAGAAGATCATAAAACTCTGGTGTCAAAGTGTGGACGGAATAAAAAATGAATCACCCCCACCTTTCACGTAAAAATACCACGCATCAACCGTGATTCATTAGCTTAACCGTTGTTTAGCGACACACAAAATAACTGTGTAATAATAACAAAATAAGTGTAATAGGTAACAGAAAAACAGCAATACTCATCTTTGACGTCGATGTTTCGTAGACATAGCAGAAAGATGTTCTAAAAGAAATATGATTTGTTTAGTCTTGTAGTCGTGTAGAAGGACCTATAATGTATAGGATACATTCCTATATGAACATGTTTGACCACGCTCTATGTACTTTTTGCAAACTGTACAAAAACAAAAAGAAACAAGATGTCAATGACAGACATTCAAAAGCTAAAAAGGATCACTATAGTGGCTTTTCTGTATTTGTTTTAAATGGCTCATGATGATGAAGAATTAGAATTTACTTTTGTGCAATTTTATCAGCAGGTTTTACCAAAGTGTGGAACTTTGTTAAACAGCCTCAAGCTTTGATGAATATGCATCTCTCGGTGCAATAGTTTAAGTGTAAAACAGTTTGTGTGATTCGTATTTGTGTGATTGATATCAATTTAGTCAAACTGTCGCTTAAATTATTAATGGCCATTTATTTCTATAAACGGCTCTCAAAGAAAAGTCTTCACCTAAAACACATATGGTCCAACATACAACATGTGAAACAGTGTCGCCTGAACAAGATGACTAAATCTAGCGGAGTAATAAAACCATCATCATTTGGAAACTTTTCTTAGCGAATTGGTCTTTTGAATCTTACATGGACATTCCTGTATAAGGATTATGTTTTTAAGTTAGTCCATAGTCTTTACAAGAGTGTGACAAAATACACCCAAAGATTTAAGCACAACTACTTACACACATAGGAGAATATCTAACTGTAGATTGTGAACATTCCATTTTTTTTAAATAATACATCTCTTTAATTTTGTGTGTTGAAGTGTTAGTAGGCATTAGTTAATAACAAAAACTTTAAATCAACATAATATTAATAAAATATGGTTAAATTACAGTTTGAAAATGTTTATTTACAACGTTTTGCGTTGTGAGTGAGAAATCTAACATTGTGTGGTTGCACTATGCCTGAAACTTAGCCATCCACATCTAAACTAAACATGATCATGGTTTTGTTGTATTTTAAAAACACTGTTTTTTCTTTTTTCTTAAAAATGATCTTGTTTAATCGTATCCATATTTATCAGGTTGATGTTTGTAGAAATAAGCAAAATACATTTATAAAACAAAAAGAACAAGTTAATGGCCTTGTGTCAGACTTTGTGACACTTAACTTTTTATTCTAACTTTGAAAAGTGTCTTACAGTATTTGATTTTTACACACGCAGTGTTTTCGCCAACTGGCCTACCCCTGAAGTTATGACTTCTGAAGGCCTCTCATGCGCAGATTCGCTCGGTTGAAAAATGGTATGTTGTCATTTAACTCATTAAACATTAACTCTTTATTGTGATGCTCCCCAACAGATATTTTATTCTAATATTACTTATTCTAACCCTACCAGTCCACTAATACTCTACTAACACTAACTCGCTTGTGAGAGTCAGAGTGTGTAAAGTAAACTCTCATTAGTGTTAGTGGGCATGCAGGTGCAACACTACTATAGTCAACAACCAAATTATGACTTAAAACCGTTTTAAGTATTACATTAAAAAGGCGTAATTGACAAAAATTGTAAATTATGACAAGTTGAAATTATGACTTAAAAAGTTGAAATTATGACTATGCGTCATAATTATGAGATGAAAAGTTGAAATTATGACTATGCGTCATAATTATGAGATGAAAAGTTTAAATGATGACGTACTAAATTGAAATTATGATAAAGTAAATATTCCATAGTGAAATTTTCTGAATTCAATATAATTGTATTTGTGAAAATGATTCAGTACCGAATCTTCAAGAAACTGCTTGTTTCTGCAGTTCGTGTAGGCCTCTAAGACTATGAATAACTAAAAATGATTATTGATGAACTTGAATTTTGTTGGCAATGTAAAAAAATTGTCTTCCCATACCGGGAGTCGAACCCGGGCAGCCTGGATGAAAACCAGGAATCCTAACCGCTAGACCATATGGGAGACATTGATACTTCCCGCGGCACATTTGAAAGGCTGCACTGCATGGTACAATATAATGCTGGATCATGGTTATGCAGGAGAAGTTTTAATTAAATTCAAATTTAATTTATCGGTATGTAAATAAATATCGGGATAGCTTTTCCCAGGTGGAAAGAGCTAATGAAGGAGAAAAACTTTGAAAGGGAAGTTGCCTGCTTTCTTCTCGACGGGTAAGTCAAAGGTATGGTTTAAATGACAAGCTTGGTTGTGTAAATCATTATATAGAACGGTAGAACATGTACGGTAGAACATGTAACAAGTACATCATAACGGTAGAACATGTACAATTAAACTCGATGAAGCGCTATCGGAAGACATGTTGTCATAGCTTCTTGGCACATTTACCAAAGTTGAAAAAGCGAGTAGATGGGAGAACTGCTAGAGAGCACTATTCGTTTAAATGCAAAATAGAATTTCACCGCTAGATGGTAGAAATTCTTTTGGGAGAACTAACTTGTAGTAGGGTCTTTAACAAAAAGGCCTGCAAAATCGAGGAGGTCAAAGGGCATAGCTTCCTGCTATAGCTCTCCCCAAAGTCTGTTCATGCGGCCACCATCAACAAATGCTAACATTTGAGTAGATGACCGATAGTATATTCTCACACTGATATATTTCCGCACTGATTAAGGATAGTTCGGGAGATACAAGTAAAAATGATCTTATACGATCTTATACTTTGAATTAAGACGATGTGTGATTTTTACTTATCACACATTGCGTCTCTCAAATTGTGTGGTGATTTTCCAAATGATACAACTTAGTCTAAATAAGAGCAATGTGAAGTCCTCGGATTTCTTAAAAACAACGCAGCAGCAAAACATTGTGACAAATTTTGAAAACATGTTTCATGGACAAAAGATCTAAGACGTCTAAGCACAGTTTTTCAACAATCTAAAGTTTTTGGACAGACGCTGTTTAGTAAAAATAAATCTTCTAAGAAGATAAATAGAAGATATGATTTTAATAAAACTTTAAAGGTTTTATTTAAACTTTTAAGGTTATGCTTTTAAATGAATTTCGTATAAACTCTGGATGTAGTATGCTCTGAAACGGAGACTAGATTTACTGTGACATTGTCCCCCGAGACTCATCTGGTCTGCCCCCCCCCCTATATCCTGAAGCTTCAGTTCACACTGTAGTTTATCACTGAAGGGTCTGGGGATGTTTATGACAACTTAAACTATTTGCTTTTTGGATCGTTTTTATCATTGCATAAAGAACTACTTCGCCTCTCTGGAAATGTAAGGTGTTTTTATTTAGCTAAAACTTTGTTTACATTTTGAAAATGTAGTTTTCTGTGATGGTCGTGTTTAGGTGTACGGGATAGCTATGGAAAGCCCTCACCATAAAAATTGAAACCCCCACATGGACAAAAAATGCTGGTTGAATCTTTTTCATATAAATGAGATTTAAGACGACCAAGTACAGTTTTGAACAGACATTGTTTAATAACAATTATACTTTAGGTCACCGTTAAGCAAAATAATTTATATCATACATAAGTCTTCTAAAAGATAAATAGAAGATGAGTATGTATTCAAACTTTAAATATTTAATTTAATCAATCTTTTAAAATATCTAATGTAAACGTTTAAGGTTATGATTTGAAATAAATTTAGTGTGTACAAAACTTTGGCTCTGGAAAGGCGTTAGCAGACTAACATGACATACGCTCTGACACGATGCACAGAGGTTCGGTCTGTCATCCGATATCCTGAAGCTAACATTATTGTCCAGTAACTTCTTTCTCAGCGCTGATCAGAAGGACCTTATTTCTGGAAGATTCCCAGTTTCTAAATGTTTTCATGGTTGCTCTCTCTGAAGATAGGCCTATGTTGTTGTCATTTTCTCACAGATACAACTTAAGGAATTATTGAACATTTCACAGGCGTGAGATGACTTGTGACGCTTCAAATTATTTTACATACCCATGATAAATAAAAAAATATACTTTAAGTTCAAGTCGAATTTTTCCACAGACCATCGTTGTAGAATATTTGTTTTTATTAAGACTTTTAATAATTTATTTAAATTTTATTTTTTAAAAGATATCATTAAGATTTTACTTTGAAGTAAATTCAACACAACATTCACAAAGTCTCATCCCATCACTGAATACACTCCTCTGAGTCAGAGACGCTGGTGTGAGAGAGAACCACTCTGTGATTTATGTTAACTCTCTTAAGAGCTTCTTGAACATGTAAGTTCAAGAGTTGTAAGTTTCTAAACATGTAAGATGAATTTTATTCTTTTTACAAGCATTTCAGTAGATTTTTTTTAGTAAGATATTTATTTAATATTATTGTATGTGATGTTTAATCTCACTTTCACCGTGCTCAGGAATGTGGAGTGGGGTCCTGTTTCAGATGTCAGAGCACAGGAATAGGGGGGCGCGCACAGACACACACACACACACACACACACACACACACACCCACCCCCAGAGAGATACGCAGACACGTGTGTTTTACTTTTTGACCCACATACATTAGAAGCGCGTGCGCTCCTTATGTTTTGAGACAGTGTGAGGTCATTTAGGAATGACTATATGAATTCAGCTGTGTAAAACAATTTTGAACCCATTCATACATTGTATTTTTGTGGACATCAATGGTAGGACATACTTCAACTTTCTAAAACATGTAAGATGATTTTATATTCTTTTATCTAAAACAATTGGATCAATAAGATATTTATATTTTATATACTTTTAAAGGCATGTTTTCAACTTTAGTTTAATTATTTTTGTGGACATCAATGGTATGGACATTGATGTGTTCATTTTAAGTCTGTCATTTTATATTCTTTTATTCGTCTAAAACTTAAATTATTGGTTTCAGTAAGCATTTCATTTATACTTTTATTCATCTAAAACTAAAACAATTGGATCAATAAGATATTTATATTAGACTTTTAAAGGCATGTTTTCAACTTTTGTTAGTGTGAGATTTCACCGTACTCTGGTATGCAAAGGAGGGGGTCGGAGCTCAGACGGAGAGGGGGCGCGCATAGACACAGACACGCGCGCGCACCATTCTGAGTGCTCTGGTGAGGTCATTCAGGAAAGGAGTGTTTTTGTTTTACCACTTTTAATAATTCATTGATTTTAAAAGCATTATTACAACTTTAAAACATTTTTAAACTTTTAGGATTATAATTTCAGCCCCTGATATCTTGATCACTGAAGTCAGAGACCGTCCAGACTTACAAACATGTAAGAAGATTTTTATTTTTATTCTTTTTAGTAAGATATATTGTGTAAGCATTCCATTATTTAATTCCATTCCTTAGTTTAATTGTTTTAGATTATATCATTTATATTATATAAATTATATAAATGATAGAATATAAAGAGCAGAATGTTTTATGTAATTTATATTTATCTAAAATAATTGGTTTTAGTAAGCTTTTTTATTTTATACACTTTTATTCAGCTAAAACAATTGGATCAATAAGATATTTATATTATACTTTTAAAGGCATGTTTTCAACTTTAGTTTAATTGTTTTATATTATATAATTTATATTATATAAAGGATATAAAGGATAGAATGTTTTATGTAAGATTATATATTTTCATTTATACACTTTTAAGGAACAGTGTGTTTTTCAACTTTTAAAGAACAGTATGTGTTTGTGTGACATACACTTCACAGTGACCGAACAGCACATGTTCAGATGTCAGTGCCCGATGCTCTGGAATGTGAGGGGGGTTTGTCTGTGACACCACACACACACACACACAGAACACAAAGGGTCTGTGACACACACACACATATATAACATGACACCGGCTGTTTGAATCCGGCAAAACAACATCTGTTCTGTTCAAATAGGGCAAAACTATCCTTCAAAACATCTGTTCTATTCAAATAGGGGAAACTAACTGTCACACTACATGATCGATAGGGCAAAGGTTAATCCCATGACCCCAGTCGGGAAGTTCAACCCATCAATCATAAAAGGTCACAGGAAGTTCAACCTGTCAAAAGGTCAAAGTCGTAAATCATTTTGACACATGCCGTCCCATAAGGACTACTTCTGTGTGATAGCTTTTTAAAATATTTTATTGATAAGGTCGTTCTTATTCGGTCGAACATTGTGCCTGTAGGCAATGTTGTAGCCGATTTAATTAATCCTTTTCATTGTTTAAGTAAATTTGAATCTATTACATTAGCTCAGTTGGAAAAGATAATAATGCATTTAAAGCCAACTACCTCATTTTATGACATTCTCCCGTCGCGGTTGTTTAAAGAGGTTGTAGACACTATTGGTCCTAGTATACTATTGATTATCAATAGTAGTTTATATCATGGAACTGTACCATCAGGGTTTAAGCATGCCGTTATTGAGCCGGTTTTGAAAAAACATCATTTGGATTCACATGAGTTAAAAAATTTCAGACCTATTTCGAAATTGCCTTTTATGAATAAGATTTTAGAGAAGGTTGTTCATAATCAACTTACAGATTTCTTGACTGTAAATAATATAATGGATATTTTTCAGTCTGGATTTAGGACCAAACATAGCACAGAATCAGCATTATTGAAGGTTACAAATGATATTTTGTTAAGTATTGACTCCGGAAAAAATGTTGCCTTAATGATGTTAGATTTAAGTGCAGCCTTTGATACTTTAGATCACACAATTTTAATAGACCGCCTTAGAGATTATGTAGGGATCAATGGCGTAGCCCTTAAGTGGCTTTCCTCTTATTTGCATGACAGGACATGCTCTGTTAAAATTGGAAATTATGTCTCTGCATCCGCTGCTATTTCTTGGGGGGTTCCTCAGGGATCAATCCTTGGTCCGACTCTGTTCTCATTATATATGTTACCACTGGGGTCTATTTTTAAGCAGCATAATATTAACTATCACTTGTATGCTGATGATCTACAACTGTACCTTCCTTTGGAGTGTGATGGCTGTGCATCTTTTACTAATTTTTTTAAGTGCTTGACTGAGGTAAAGGGATGGCTAGCAAATCATTTTTACAATTAAATGAGGATAAGACTGAGTTTATTATGTTTGGGAAAAGGGAGCTTGGGAATGCTCTGGCTGGAAATAATAGACTACTGTCCAACAATATGCAAAGTTATGTAAAGAACCTTGGAGTATTTTTCGATTCAGAGTTACGCTTTGATCGTCAAGTTAACAGCATTGTGAAATCATCTTTTTTCCAGTGAAAGGAGAAGTTCACTTTTAAAATGAAAATTCTGTCATCATATAATCACCCTCATGTTGTTTCAAACCTGTATGAATTTCTTTCTACTGCTGAACAGAAAGAAATATATTTAGAAGAATATCAGTAACCAGACAGTTTTTGGGTCCCATTGACTTCCATAGTATATTTTTTTCCTACTATGGAAGTCAGTGGGACCCAAAAACTGTCTGGTTACTGATATTCTTCTAAATATATTTCTTTCTGTTCAGCAGAAGAAAGAAATTCATACAGGTTTGAAACAACATGAGGGTGATTATATGATGACAGAATTTTCATTTTAAAAGTAAACTTCTCCTTTAAGAAAACTGTCTAAACTGAAACCAATCCTTTCGTACAAGGACTTGGAGATTGTTCTACATGCCTTTGTTTCAACCCGGCTGGACTATTGTAATGCTCTTTATCTGGGCATAAGTGAATCACTGGTTACTCGTCTTCAGCGTGTCCAGAATGCTGCAGCGAGATTTTTAACAAATACCAGAAAACGGGATCACATAACACCTTTATTGATATCCCTTCACTGGCTACCTGTTCGATACAGAATACAATACAAGGTGTTGATGTTTGTTTTTAAAGCACTACATGGTCAAGCTCCTGAGTACGTAAAAGACATGCTAATTCCTTATCAGTCTCAACGTCATCTTCGCTCCTCTCAGAATATGCTCCTAACCGTCCCACGGTCTCGCTTGAGGCGTAGTGGAGATCGCGCTTTTTCTGTTGCGGCTCCTGCACTTTGGAATGTGTTGCCACTATCCTTAAAAACCTCATCAGGCATTGATATTTTTAAAAATGAGTTGAAGACTTATTTATTTAATCAAGCCTTTGGCGTTTGATTAGGTCTGAGAACTGTGAGTAATTTGTTGTTTGATTTTTTGTTTCTTGTTTTAATCTAACTTAATGTCTGTATGTATTTTAGAGTTATTGCTTAGCCTACTTATGGACAGCACTTTGGTCCATTCTAATGGTTTTGAAAGTGCTTTATAAATAAAAGTTGAGTTGAGTTGAATATAAATTCCAGTAAAAAAAAAAACTGAAGTTCTAATTTTTTTCCTTTAGAAATCTACTGTTGTGGTTTTACTGAACGTGTGACCCGTTGGTCACCGCTGCTCTGGTGCACGTGGCTGCTGTTGCTTTTGTGGTTTATGACATCAGATCCAGGAATGCAAATTAGGGATGAGAGAACAGACATCATCACGAGGACCTCGATGATAAATCATACTGTATGTTCTCACAGAAAGTAGGACTATTCTTGAACAGCTGGTTGTAAAACCTCTCTCTTAGAATTTTTATGTCACATAAAATAAGGGACCAACAAATAAGGGACATCAAAAATCAATCGTCAAACAACTGGATTCAACACCAGTCCACCATCAATGCCCAATCTTTAGTTTTAAGACATTTAGAAGTCATTTATTGCTATTATTGCTTCACCTGAGGGATGGACAGACACAGCTCAGAGGCTAATAATTCTAAATTAACTAAATGTGAGAGATTCATCAATGGTGGGATCAATGATTGTCATGCTGTTTTTTCATAGTTTTCATGTGTTGACTTAAGAAGACCACTCTTAATGATTAAACGAGTGCTTCAGTCCAATATGTGTTTTGTTTCATGTTTGGCTTGTTTTGTCGTGTTTTGACAAAATCTTCACTTAGCCAACTTCAGTTATTTGCTGGTTGTGGTGTATGTGAAGGTGGCTTACACTGAAAAATAAAGTTTCTATTTCATTTAACGCAAATGGTTCATAATCAACATATTTTAGTCACATTATTCAGGTATTTAATAATTTAAAAGCATTTAAGACATGCTTCAGCTTCATTTAACAATTGCTTACATTTTTATTAGAAAAGCACGTATTTAAAAAAATTATATTACAAAAGACTTTAGGGGAATCACATTGCTGGTTAAAGCACAGGGGTATATGCCTCCACACATCCCTTCCAAT
Source organism: Abramis brama (assembly GCF_963993115.1). Classification (NCBI taxonomy): domain Eukaryota; kingdom Metazoa; phylum Chordata; class Actinopteri; order Cypriniformes; family Leuciscidae; genus Abramis; species Abramis brama. The sequence goes on along the minus strand of NC_139963.1, from coordinate 59,890,108 downwards.
GCCTCGGATGCCCAAGGATGGCCAAAGCTTTCCCTTCCTCTGTACTCAGAGGAGGAGCAGAACTGGTACATCCACCAGTCTTATTTGCGTCTCTTTTTTATGCTGTAACACTCCGCTTTGTGACATTTCCAATGTCCCTCCACTTATTTCTTACCTCTTCAGGGCTTCGTTCATATCCAACACCATGAGACTCATCCACAAAGTACAGGAGTCCTGCAATTGGAGAGACCACTGAGCCAGCTGGCCAGACATGTTTGGGTGAGACATTCGCCATTTCAGGGTGCTTTAACACCTGAGTGTTTGTTTCGGGGTTTGGTGCATTGTCTCGCTTGGTTCGATTCATTTAAGCATACGGCAATCACGCTCGGATCTGCACCAAAACAATCGCTCCTAGACCGCCTGAATGAAGTGGTCTTGGCCCGATTGCAAATGAACTCTGGGACGGTTTGCTTGAGGAATGAAACCAACCCAATTGGACTAACGAACCAAATGGTATTATTATTCATAACAAGAAATGCATTATATATAATACAGAAGTGTCTGATTCTATGAGTGAGCACATTAGGTACTGCAGCTGAATATCAAAGAGGAACTCTTAATCTTACAATGTTGTGTAATGACGCTTCTCAGTGAAAGAATGTTTTCCCAACGAAGCCTCGATTCCCGCTACAGCTGCATTATAACATTTGTATAGTGTTTATGTGTCTCGACACAGCCTACTACATCACAGACAATAAACAAATATGAATAAGACATACAACTCTATTTAAAAAATAGATATACTGGCATAGAATCCTTCTGTACATAAAGCAAGATTTGATTTGCTATTGTTTTGATGTTGATTCAATGTAAATGAAAGGATTTAATTTAAGTTGAACAAATATCGATTTTATGTTGATCTTGATCTATTTTGTTAAGTTGTTTGTTATCTTGTTTGTCAATGTTGATTCAATGTTGGTCTATTATTAGGGTTGCATGATCCGCAAAGGTAGACATAGTGGGAAATGAGTGGGAGATGAAAGCAGAGTGGGAAATGAAAGCAGTCTGAGCTTTCAAGTTTTTTCAATTCTTCAATTAAAGTTCTTCAATTTCTGGGCTTGAATATGAGGGGCCAGTTGCAAACCAAATTGTGTGCTCTGTGGGAATATCTGGAACTGATGTACATTGCCCAGTGACACCCCTGCTGGAGGTTAAACCTCTTGATGGGAGACCCTTTTTCCATAAATTTACCATAATTCCTAACTCACCTTTGAACCTTTTAGGAAGAAATATTATGCATAAGTTAGGAATATAATCTCCATTTGATGAAAAAACAGTCTGTTTGTCTTTTATCTCAAGCTTGCAGCTTTCTGTTGAGCCATTACCAAATTTAGAAGATGCGGTTGAGCTGACTGCTGAACAGGAAACCACAGGTACTGAGCACCATTCACACACACACACAGGGGTCTACAGCTGAGGAAGTGAATTCAAAATTATGGTCAACATTTAAAGATGACACAGTCAATGTTGAACCGTACCAAGCTAAATTAAAAACCACAACAAAAGTGTATGCCAAACAGTAGGGATCCACCGATACCTATTGGGCCCAATACTGAGCTCATGTACTCGTACTCGTAAAAATGCTCCGATACCAAAACCGATACAAGGCAGCATTTGTATAATTCCCAGCTAACATGAGTCCAGCGGGCCAGTGGCATACCACCTGTGGCAAAGTTGGCGGCCCAACTGGATCTACTGGCGTTTTGCTCATGGTCCGCTATTGTGCCGCTGGTTTATAATAAGTGTTTTCTGGCGGACCACGGTCGGTCCACGGTTTTTAATAAGTTACTCATGCTAACCAAAATTCCCTTACACAATAATGGATAAAAAAATAAGCAATGTACACCAGTATCAATAACAGTTGCAAATTTATTTTTATTAAATTAATTTTCTGTGAACAGATTAAATTAATACATTTACATTTATCAGATTATTTTATCCAACGTGACTATTAGTCTAATTTATTCGATAATTTAAGTATATTTGTACCCTTATGAAAATGAACCATGGTTTTACCACAGCATTTGCAGTAAAACCATAGCAGCTAACAAAATTAACCATGGTTCAATATTACTAGTTGAACCATGGTTTGAAAAAAAAAAAAACATGGTTGGTACAGTTTTACCATAGTAAAAACATGTAGTGCTTTTCACAATACAAATCGTTTCATAGCAGCTTTACAAAAAATGCATGTTCAAGGTTATACCGTATACATTTATAAATTAAAGATGTTCTGTAAGCGCTCAGAAACACTGAACCGACTATCGGCTTACCACTGGTGTACCGACGGTGGCCCAGCCGTGGAAAACGCCTCGGTTACGACTGTAACCTCGGTTCCCTGAAGAGGGAACGAGCGTTGCGTCGAGTTTGACGCTATGGGAACGCTTTGCGTGATGACGTCTTGAAGCACATGTAAAATCAGTCCAATGGTGTGGCGGAACGTCAGAGGCGGGTGACGTCACGTACCAGGAAGCTATAAAAGCCGGCCCGAAACAGAAAACGAAAGCTTCGTAAAGTCTGAAGTCGTGTTGACAGGCATGAAGGAGATATGGCAAGGTGACGCAACGCTCGTTCCCTCTTCAGGGAACCGAGGTTACAGTCGTAACCGAGGCGTTCCCTTTCAAGGGAACTCGCGTTGCGTCGAGTTTGACGCTATGGGAACGTCTATACCAACGCCTCCATAGCTACAAATGTCTGTCCTGTGTGAAATCTGGTGAGCAGCACTAGGAAGACAAAACATGAGACCCTGGAGCAGAGTCTAGATCCAGAGAGTAGAACCTGACGAAAGTGTGCGGTGAGGACCAGCCTGCCGCATCACAAACGTCCTGTAACGAAACTCCTGATATAAGGGCCTTAGAGGCCGCCATACTCCTCGTAGAGTGCGACCGGACAGCCTACAGGAGAAGGCTGTCCAGCCGCCTCATAAGCAAGTGAGATAGTCTCAACCACCCACTGCTCATCCTTTGCTTAGACACTGGACCTCCCTTGTTAGGGGAGCAAACCTCCAAGTGCCACGAGGGAAACGAGATACCAAAGGGGTCTTTCCCCACAGACATTCCACCCAAAGGACTGTGGTAAGCACCTACGGCCGCCACATAAACCTTTAAAGTGGACGGGGTCAGACCTGCAGTGAACCGGTCCTGCAGGAACTCCAGAACTGTACCAATTGGGCAGTTGACTGGATCCAACCGACGGTCACTACACAAAGAGGTGAATACTCTCCAGTTCAGGGCATAAAGTTTCCTCGTGGAGGGAGCTCTGGACTGTAGAATGGTCTCAACAACCTCAGTTGAGAGACCTGACTCTATGAGCTGGGCCCCCTCAGAGGCCAAGCCCACAGGTTCCACAGTTCTGGTCGGGGGTGAAAAATCGAGCCCCCTGCTTGGGACAGAAGGTCCCTCCTGACGGGTAGCTCCAGAGGAGGCCCTTCGAGGAGGGACACAAGATCGGGAAACCATACTCTGCCCGGCCAGCGCGGGGCTATAAGAAGCAGGCAAACCCGGTCCCTGCGAACTCTTTCCAGAACTCCCGGGAGCAGAGCAACTGGGGGAAAGGCGTACAGACGTAGCCTCGGCCACGTCTGTACCATAGCATCCAGTCCCAGAGGAGCTGGATGCGTGAGGGAGAACCAAAGTGGACAGTGAGACGTCTCTCGAGACGCAAACAGATCCACTTATAATTTCCATATCAGCTCCACCACCTCGGGGGTGGAGCCACCATTCCCCGGGCCTCGGCCCCTGTCTCGACAGAGTGTCTGCTCCTATATTCTGGACCCCGGGGATGTAGGCTGCCTTGAGTGACAGCAACTTCCCCTGGGACCACAAGAGGATATGGCGTGCCAGCGCAAACCCCCTTGATATAGGCGACTACCGACGTGTTGTCCGTATGTACTACACATGGTGTCCCCTGAGACCTGTGATAAAGCTCCTCAGAGCCCGGAAGACAGCTAACATCTCTAGGCTATAGAATGCCAGGAACGATGATGGTCTTCCCACAGACCTTGAGATGAGCGACCCTCAGGATCGCTCCCCAACCCGTGAGGGAAGCATCCGTCGTTAGCAGTTTGCGACGACAAGGAGCTCCCAGCACTGGGCCCTGGGACAGGAACCAAGGTTTCTTCCACATAACCAAGGCACGTAGGCATCACCGCGTGACCTTGATTGTGCAAAATGGGTTGCCCCTCGGGGAAAAACCCTCTGGTCCTGAGCCACCACTGCAGGGGCCTCATGTGCAGCAGTCCAAAAGGTATCCCGTTGGAAGCTGCTGCCATGAGACCCAACAGTCTCTGGAACTGTTTGACAGTGAGTAGCTGGCCTAGCTTTACACTTCTCACAGCTGCCAGGATCGAAGCGTGGCGATGACAGGCGCGCCTGCATCGACACTGAATCCCAAACCACGCCTAAAAAAGTGGTCCTCAAAAATAGAGAAGCACACTCTTCTTGGCGTTCAGCCGTAACCCCAACTCTTTCATATGGGCGAGAACAACGTCTCGATGTTGAACCGCCATCTAATGCGACTGAGCTAAAATCAACCAATCGTCGATGTAGTTTGTGATGCGAATACCCCGGAGGCGCAGAGGCGCCAGAGCTGCATCCACGCATTTGGTGAAAGTGCGGGGTGATAAAGCCAGGCCGAATGGAAGAACTCGATATTGGTATGCTTTGCCCCCGAAAGCAAACCTCAGGAACTTCCAATGACACGGACGGATGGAAATATGCGTCCTTGAGGTCTATCGTGACAAACCAGTCCTCGGACTAATCTGTGGCACGATTGTCTCAATGTTAACATTTTGAACTTGAGCTGCATGACAACTCGAAGACCTAAAATGGGACGCAATCCCCCGTCCTACTTTGGAACTATGAAGTACCGGCTGTAAAACCCGGTTTCCCTGTTGGAGGGAGGTACATATTCTATGGCCCCTTTCTCTAACAGAGTGTTTACTTCCTGTTCCATAACCAGAACCTGCTCGGGGCCCACCATTGTGGGCAGGACCCCCATAAACCGCGGTGGGCGTTACCAGAATTGTATCTAATACCCTTTTTCCACGGTCTGCAGGACCCAACGAGAAACATTTGACAGTAGCTTCCACGCTGTCAAAGATTCTACTAGAGGTACCAGTCTCTCGAGACTGGTTTCTGGATTTTGTTGCTGTTGAGTAGTCGGTTCGTCGCCCTGTAACGGCGCACCGGCAGGGAACGACCAAACAGACTGCTCTAGCACCCTCCTCAGAGGGGGCGGGCATCCCGAGGCCACTACGTTTCCGGGTGGACCTTGAGATATGTGCTCGCCGGAGACCGCTGCGCCCTGTAACACCGGAGGCGGCAGGGTTGGCAGAACGGTCCCCTGAGGGCACCGAAGAGAGACGGCACCGTATTTTTCTCCTGCTGTTGAGCAGTCGGTTCGTCGCCCTGTAACGGCGCACCGGCAGGGAACGACCAAACAGACTGCTCTAGCACCCTCCTCAGAGGGGGCGGGCATCCCGAGGCCACTACGTTTCCGGGTGGACCTTGAGATATGTGCTCGCCGGAGACCGCTGCGCCCTGTAACGCCGGAGGCGGCAGGGTTGGCAGAACGGTCCCCTGAGGGCACCGAAGAGAGACGGGCACCGTGAAAAGAGGTGTTAACCGCTCTGCTTCGGGGGGACTACCCTCATTTGTCCTGAGCCCTCAGACATCAGGACTTTTTCCCAGCAGCCTTCTTGGCGGTAATAATGGTCCGCAGATCCGTTTTACCCCTCGAAGACTGCTGGGTTTGAGAGCGCCCTCCGTGTCCCCGAGATTTTTGTGGGGGAGCACGGGAGGAAACGCTCTGTTTCTGAGTGGCGCGGTGCTCAGCACTCTTTTTAGAGGAGTGAGGCTGCTCCCGCTCAGCAGCCTCATAGAAAGAACGGCGGGGGAGAAGTTTCTGAAGTGCAGCTGCCTGTTTTGAAGCTTCTTGTGACTTCGCTACAGCACTATTAACTGCGTCTCCAAATAACCCTTGCGTGGATACTGGTGCATCTAAAAGAACATGTTTTTCTTTGTCCTTTATGTCACTTAAGTTGAGCCACAGATGCCTCTCAGTGGCCACCAGGGCTGCCATAGAGCGGCCGATGGATTTAGCCGTCTCCTTGGTGGCCCTGAGAGACAAATCCGTGGCTCTACGCAGTTCAGACACCGTATCAGCACTAATACCCCCGCCCTCCTCAAAATCACCCAATAACTCAGCCTGGTAAGCCTGCATTATGGACATTGTATGTAAACACGCTGCAGCTTGACCGGCGGCGGCATAAGCTTTATGAACCAGGGAAGAAGTAACTTTTACTGGCTTGGATGGAAGTGCAGGAGCCTTCAGAGAAGATGCCGTTGCTGGAGAGAGATAGCTCGCGAGCGTCTCTTCCACCTTCGGCATCTCCCCATAACCATGCTCTTTATAATTGTGAATGGATGAATAGTGTGATGTTTGTGCAGTATACACTCGATATGACACTGGTTTCGCCCACGATCTCGACACCTCGGTGTGGAGATCGGGGAAAAACGGCAGGCTCCTGCGCTGGGGCTGCGCACGAGATGGCAGGAAGCGTTCGTCGAGCTTACTTTTCGAACGAACGTCCTGCCTATCTTCTGGCCACTCAATAGACAGTCTGTCAACAGCTCTAGTAATGACATCGAGCAGTTCCTCAAACGCATGAGACTGAGGTGGCGAATCCTCAGACTCAGCTACAATACTCACAACATCCAACTCCTCAGAGCTGGATAGTTGCAGTACTGGTACCTCTATCGGGGGGGAAGAAACCGCAGCGCGTGCTTCCACACCCTGATAAGAGGCACTGGATCTATCAGACGGATGCTGAGATAAGGCAGAGCCCGTCTCAACATCCACTGATAAATCCATCTGTGAACCCCAGGTCTGAGATCGACGCCGTGCCTCGGCAGCGGCGGGACCCGAGCCCTGGGGAGCGTGGTCGGGATTGAACCGAGCCAAGCGGGATCGGAGCGTACGCAATGGAAGCGCACAGCAATGCACACAGTCACCACCCTCGAGTGCTGACTGGGCATGCTCCTCTCCCAAACAAACAACACAAAGAGTGTGTGTGTCACCTCCCGTTAAATAACGCGGGCAGGGATGGACACACACTCTAAACTGCTGCTCGCTCGCCATACTGAATATATATATATATGATATAGACAGACAACACCAAATATACAGACAGATTTCACACAGAGCGCAACTGAAGACTCAGAAAGCTTTCGTTTTCTGTTTCGGGCCGGCTTTTATAGCTTCCTGGTACGTGACGTCACCCGCCTCTGACGTTCCGCCACACCATTGGACTGATTTTACATGTGCTTCAAGACGTCATCACGCAAAGCGTTCCCATAGCGTCAAACTCGACGCAACGCGAGTTCCCTTGAAAGGGAACCGATGGTGGCGTGCCACCCAAAAAACGCTGGCAGACCGACTGCATTTTCAGATTGGTCGGGTTGCCGATGATGTGCCGCCGGAGGTCCGACCGTGTCAAGCCACTGACTTTGTGCCGCCCAAAAAACGCTGGTGGACCGCCATTTTGTGTCCAGACAAAGAAACACGGACAACAGAGAGTATAATGGGGGTTAAAAAAGAACGTTGTCTGTGAAGTAAATGTATCTTATTAGTGGAATATTAAACAAAATAATATAACACATAGCTGATAAGACAAAAACGTGCAGTGGAACAGATACGCGAGCGCATCACTTTTTCACATACGTCAGTGGAAAGTTTGTAGTTCAGTCAGATGTCAATGGCAAAGAAAGTAAAACGAGGCATGATGTAGCTCAGGGATGGGCAACTTCGGTCCTGGAGGGCCAATGTCCTACAGAGTTTAGCTTTAACCCTAAGCAAACACACCTGAACAAGCTAATTAAGGTCCTCAGGATTACTATAAAGTTACAGGCAGGTGATTTTTTCAGGGTTTGAGAGAGAGAGAGAGAGAGAGAGAGAGAGAGAGAGAGAGAGAGAGAGAGCGCACTTCTGTTGAATGCTCTTGATTGCTGATTGTTCACTCAGCACGTGTTATTTGGATTAAAACTAAATCGTATATGTAAGTAAAACATGAACTGTTAACTGATTTATGTATAACGAGTGATTCCCTACATTATTGCAGGACGTGTGCACGTTGTAAATGATTGCTAATTTGCTTGAATTTATAAGGACTGTACCGATTTATTTGTATATTTATTTTGAAGGACTTTTATTATGACACGGCCTTAACATGCACCAACATGTGTATAAAGCGCGCTCTGTTTCCGCTATGTGTATGTGCGCACACTTTCGTGAAGGATGCAGCTTGTTACATGGCAGTTTTCTTCCCCCCATGAAGTTTTGTGCATCCCACTTGAGGGTTATAAGGTTAAATTAAGTTTAATGTTTATCATTTTTTAATTGTATCATTTTATTGTGTGTTACGTCCAAAGACATATATTTTTGTGAGCTACATGGTACTGTGGTATTCTCAAGGTCGGACATCCGGGACTTGTACTCCTATAATGCACTGCGCGCGCATAGTAATGCGGCGAAGGGTAAAACAAACAAGCGCCCACCATTAAGAAACACGAAGCGGAAGACAAACGAGCGCCGAGCTCTTTTCCTTTGGTTGCAAATCATGCCGAAAAAATGTTGTGTTGTTGGTTGCACCAACAACAGCGTAAAAAGGAGTGACCTCTCCTTTTATTTGATTCCTAGCGAGGCAACTGAGCCAGAAAGGAAAGAGAAATGGCTCCGGCGATTGGAAGAGGTGTTAGTTCACGCAGCACAAAGCTATGGCGGCCTACATCAGACTATAGTCTGATGTAGGCCGCCATAGCTTTGTGCTGTGTGAACTAACACCTCTTAGTTAGTTCACAACCGGAGGCTGCTTTGCTCCTCTCATTTCATGGAAGGTATGTTGTTATCAAGATTCTTCACATTCTTCTGTAGTTGCCTGTTAATGTGGTCACCGTTTGCCCATCAGTCCCCCACTGGGAGCTACTCAGTAGGAAAATTTAGATGTTGTCACTTTGCTCCTCAAACAGGAAAGAAGAACAACAACCTCGCACACCCAGATTACACTCCGTCCATTTTCCCGCAAGCAGTGCTGAAGGAATCGACTAAGAGTACCAAACTTGATCGCTTCAACAGAGCACAGAAAAGAAAAGGTAAGTTCGCTACCCATTTCCGGAGCTTTTTTGTTTAAACCAGCATCCTTGCACAGTACCCTATATCGTTAACAGAAAAACATCAAACTGGAGTGTGACGCAAAAGATCAACATGCATCTAGTTTGCACCTAGCTCAATGACCAAACATGATCTGAATTTATTTTCGACACACCACTTGAAATTAAAAGCTAAAAAATTGCAATGAATTTTGTTTATTCAAACATATAGCAAATGGTGTTTCTTGCTCTTATTCTACACTGCAGTAACACAGTACCTGCAGATGCTGAGCTGTTAAAACATTAAAGGATTCCATATTGCAATGAGGTCGGTTACAACAATTGCTACTAGCACATCGTGAAATAGAATGTTGTCCCCCATATAAAATACATGTTGATTTCTAATGACAGATTTGAAAAACTAGTACTTGGGAGATTAACTGCTACACAAATGGTAATCCATGTCAAAATACAGATCTTGGAGGTAGAAATTGAATCCATAAGGCTTAAAGATACATTAAATGTTTCTGAAAAGAACAGAATATTTTGCTAACAAATATTTTCCTTGCAAAAAAAAAAAAAAAACTCTATATGAAAAATACAGTCATTGCATCTACAAAGTAAGGGAGAGCGTCAGATGTCCAAATTGTTCGTCAATCTGGATTTATAAGCCGCACATATCACTTGCCTGGTGACCAGATATTGGCTGACCGTGGGTTTACATTGCACGAGGACTTTGCAGCTGAGTGTGGGGCTGTACTATTGACACCTGCCTTCACCAAGGGGAAAAAACAGTTATCTGCAGAGGAGGTTGAAACGTCCCGAAAGATTTCCTCGGTTCGCATTCATATAGAACATGTCATAGGGCTACTGAAAAATAGGTACACCATTTTAAAGGGACCTCTCCCCATCTTGATGATACAAAGCCTTGCCAATGAAGCTGTGGAATCACCATTGGCCTCTATAGATAAGATAGTGAAAGTGTGTGGTGCACTCATAAATCTCGGTGAGAGTGTGGTGTACAAGGAGACACAAGAGTGAGGGAGGGAAGTGAGGAGGGTGAGGGTGAGGGTGAGGGTGAGAGGTTTGGACTTCTGTGCCTGTACATTTTCTATTTGTATCCTGTGACCAGAGGTAGAAAGTAACAAAGTAAAAAGTAACAATTATAGGTACAGCTTTTTCTGTTGTTGGACCTAAATTGTGGAATGAGCTGCCCCTGTGTATTAGACTGTCCGATTCACTTCCTGTTTTTAAGTGTCAATCTTCACGCCTTTTAGTATTTCACAACTTATACATTGTCTAAGAAACAATTTCTCATTACAAATGTTAAAGTCTAGCTGTTGTCGTTAGACAATAAAATTGAATCTGATGACTGGTTAATGCAAAAAGTGTGAATAGAGGGTATGCACATACCATTTTACTTTAAATCTAAATAGAAATGTAATCTCAAATGAATGGACAAATTGAGGGGCAAATCAAAGAATAACAAAATAATACCATTTGCAGAGATGGCCACTCAATTTTCTGTTGCTATGTTATGACATTGATATGCACAATGGTCGGCAGCTCTACACTGATAAGCAACAATGAAATGCACTAGTTGTGTGGAGAATAAGATAAATTTCTGCAGTTTGCCTTTTTTGGCTTTTGAAAAAACTGTCCCTCACTGACACTGTACAAGCTGTGCCACTGATAGACTGAGCGCATTATAGCCACTGGGTAACACAATGCTTTTGAATGAACATAGTTAATGTAATCGATGCTTGATGGGTATTTAAACATAACTGCAAGTGTAGGACACATGGTATGTACTAGTGGTGTTCATACCAGGGGACTTGATGAGGTAATTGTATATGTCTGTGTCATATGGAGAGATTATGGTCCATTTCATTTTATGTGTTTCGTGTGGATTTGGCACTGTTTGTTTTTCTTTTCTTATTTGATTTGGTGTTTTTGTTGTGGTGTTATTTTATTATTCACATTATTATTTTGTGACTGTTGACCATGATTTAGAATGTGGGGTAACGCCCCCGTATTTCCCGGGGAGTCCGGATCACAGCTGATTAGCAGATGGACAGCTGTTGGTAATTGCCATGTCAAATCACAGACGGTTCAAAAAGGCGAAGGAACTGAAAACAGGGTCTGTGATCCTGTGAACTCTGTTGTGCAGCTCTGTTCTCCACATTTTTATTGTTGGACGGTAGCCGTGATTGTTTTTATTTCCCTGCCCCGACTGTTGCATGGATTATTGTCTGCTCGTGTTGAAGCTGAAGTTCTGTTGACTGATGGTCCTGCTGATAATCCGTTGGCTGCTGGTATCTTCGTCTTTCCTCTGCTGCGCCGTGATTGCTGCCTCAGTTCTCAGGCTGAGGGAATTGTTCTGTAGATTAAGGAAACGAGACCCAGATGGCCCTCTTGACGAAAGTCACCTGCTAGACCAGCTTTTGATGGGACTCCATAATGCAGAACTGAGGAGTACCATCAGAACCTATGTACGCCGTAATCCAGATGCCACTTTCAACACTGTATTGGAAGAGATCTTGTTGCTGGAAAGTGAACAGCGGCCTGGGGCTGGGCATGAAATTGTAGCACAAGCTGTGGGTGAGTCCTCTGTTGTTAAATCAGTAACAGGGAAGGATGACTGGGCTGAGACTTTTCGGCGGGAGCTCCTCCAGGAGGTGAGGGGGCAGATGAATGTATTAAGACAAGAAATGACCCGGCAGTTACAACCCGCTGCAGGTGAGTCTATACGATACTCACAATACCCTAATCAGCCGCCACTCAGGAGGAGGTTCCAGTCTTACACATCTAACACCTGGGCTGCAGACGGTAAGCCTATTTGTCGCCAGTGTGGCCGCACTGGACATATTGCCAGGTTCTGTAGACCCCCATCCGAGTCTAATGCTGATTTAAACTAGTTTGTCCTGCTACTGAGGCCCAAGTAGCAGGGAATTTGGGGGAAGCAGGACAAAGGGCTGTATTTGTAGGTGACTGCCCCAAGGTTGAGGTTAAAGTAAATGGTGTGCCCCTAATTGGACTAATTGACACCGGTTCACAAGTGACGTTAATGCGACAGAGTGTATTCGACCAACACTACCCAGCAGATGCCCTATCATATGGTGCGGCCCCCAACAAATTGACACTCAGAGCGGCTAATGGGTTATCCATCCCTTATCAAGGCTATGTGGTGATGGATTTTGAAATAGGAGGTGCTAATATTTCAGGGAGGGGGGTTGTTATTGTAGCCGATCATTGCCTAACTGCCCCATTGCTGATTGGTATGAATGTTATTACAACCTGCTGGCATGACTTACTTAATCGACCAGATGGCCTAAAGACTGTGTTTCAGGATCAAGGGACAAGGAAAGCCTGGACGGGTGCATTTGCTGTGTGCCAACGGACAGCTGTCGTCGAGGGGGAAGATGGATACATGGGGTTTGTACGTCCAGCAAGCCGCAGGGGTCTAACTGTTCCAGCCAGAAGTGAGGTGGTGGTCTGGGGGCGTGCGCGGATGGGCCAGAGGGGGCAGGACTACTGTGGCCTGATTGAAGCACTGCCTGAGCTAGGGGCTTTTTCTGTGGCAAAGACTGTTGCATTCGTCAAACATGGCCGACTTCCTATTCGTATCCAGAATGTGACCTCTTATCCTGTCTTTATAGGCCGCTACCAGAAGCTGGCGAAAGTGTTTCATGTTGACCGTGCTGATGTTCATGGCCAGACAGATCTAAGCCTGACTGTGCAAGATGATGGAACTGTCGCAGTGGATATTGTGGAGGCTGGAGATGGAGGATCAGTGGAACCACCTGTCGAGGTATTAGGAGATTTACAAGGCAGAGATGACTTGACTGAACAACAGAAGCAAGATTTTAAAGCGCTCCTACAAAGGTGGGTCGGGGTGTTTGCCCTCCATGAGGAGGACTTTGGGCATACTGATGCAGTGCAGCACCAAATCCACACTAGTGATGCGCCCCCAGTAAGAGAAAAATATCGCCCTCTACCACCTATGATGTACCAAGAAATGCGTGCCCTGTTAGCCGATATGTTAGAGAAGAAGGTTATTCAGCCAAGCTCCAGCCCTTGGGCTGCACCCATCGTGATGGTCCGCAAGAAAGACGGCAGTTGGCGCTTTTGCGTTGACTATCGTAAATTGAACGCCCTGACTCATAAAGATGCCTTTCCGCTCCCCCGTATAGAGGAGACCTTAACCCTTCACCACACTTGACTTAGCTAGTGGTTATTGGCAGGTCGGAGTCGACCCACAAGACAGACCCAAGACTGCCTTCACCACCCCACTAGGTCTATACGAGTTTCAGAGGATGCCATTTGGCCTCTGCAATGCTCCAGCGACGTTCCAGCGGCTTATGCAGCAATGCTTGAGTGGCCAAATCACTGACTCTGTACTCGTTTACTTGGATGATATCATTGTCTACTCCCCAGATTTCTCCTCCCATTTACGCCACCTGGAAGCTGTCTTTGAGCGACTGCAACACCATGGGCTCAAGCTGAAGGTAGAGAAGTGCCAGTTGCTACGGAGGGAAGTAAGATTCCTGGGCCATGTGGTCACTGGAGAGGGAGTGAAACCAGACCCTACCAAGGTTACTGCTGTGACTGAATGGCCGGCTCCAACGACAATCAGAGAGGTACGTGCTTTCTTGGGCCTAGCAGGCTATTATCGCCGTTTTATTGCCAACTTTGCAAAGATAGCACGCCCCTTGAATGCCCTCTTAATTGGAGCCCCTGCAGATAAGAGAACAGGATCTCGTCAGATCTCTTGGTCCGGTGAGTGTCAACAAGCCTTTGACCGTCTAAAAACTACTTTGACCGAGGCCCCTATCTTAGCCTATGCTAACTATGCAGAACCTTTTGTATTATACACTGACGCGAGCCATGCTGGTCTGGGGGCTGTCTTAGCCCAGTTACAGGATGGGCGCGAGCGAGTTGTGGCCTATGCCAGCAGGAGCCTGCATCCTAGTGAGAAGAACGATGCCAATTACAGCTCCTTTAAATTGGAATTGCTAGCTTTAAAGTGGGCCATAGTAGAAAAATTTAAAGACTACCTGATGGGGGCCAAAGTGATTGTTTACACCGATAATAATCCTGTAGCCCACTTGCAGACTGCCCGCCTGGGGGCCACGGAACAAAGGTGGGTAGCCCAACTAGCTGCCTTTGACTACCATGTGAAGTATCGTTCGGGTAGGGAGAATGCTAATGCAGATGCCCTTTCCAGAGTACCTGTTGAAGCCCCTCTAGGTACTGATGTGACCAACGTGGCAGCTATGGCAGATGTACAATCAATAGAAGGGCTGTCGATGAATGACTGGCGAGCCAAACAGTTTGAGGACAAGGACTTGGACCAAGTGCGGAGGTATGTGGAAAGTGGGAAGTTTCCAATGGGGCACGAGTGGCGAGCTGCTCCGCTTGGGGTGAAACAGCTGCTGCAACAGAGGGTAAGGCTGGTGATGTGGGATGGGGTTTTGTGTCGTCGAGTCACTGACTATAATACTCATGAAGTTCGCCTCCAGATTGTCTGCCCTACTCAACAACGCAAAGAGGTGTGGGAGAAACATCATAATGCTGTTGGACACTTGGGCGTGGAGAGAACCATAGGCTGCCTACGTCGACATTTCTTTTGGCCAGGTATGCAGACTCAGGTCCAACAATACCACTCCCTGTGTCCCCGTTGCCAGGTGAAAAAAATTGATGCTGTGCCTAAAGCACCCCTAAAGCCCATTACTGTGTCCTTCCCCCTTGAGGTCATTGAGCTAGACTTCCTTTCTTTAGGGAGGCCCCATGACCAATATCAAAACATTTTAGTAATGACAGATATGTTCAGCCGCTATGCCTGGGCTATCCCCACAAGAGATCAGACGGCGAGGACTACCGCTAGGGTCCTGTGGCAAGCGGTTATACAGACCTTTGGGTGCCCGATGAGATTCCATTCGGACCAAGGCCCAAATTTTGAATCCCAGCTGGTGGCCGAACTATGCAGCCTTTATGGCATCTCTAAGAGCAGGACAACCCCGTACCACCCCCAGGGAAATGGCATGTGTGAGCGACTTAACCAGACCCTCCTGAGCATGCTGCGGACCTTGGAGGATGAGAAGCAAGGGCGCTGGCCTGAACATCTCCCTGCCCTTGTCCAAGCTTACAATGCCACCTTACATAGCTCAACAGGGTATGCCCCTTCGTACCTGATGTTTGGACGCCATGTCCGATTGCCCGTGGATGTAGCCCTGGGCGTAGAGAACCAGCATGCCCGATATAGCTGGGACAGTTGGGTGGGGGAACACCACCAACACCTGTTGTATGCATACTCTTTAGCAGCTAAGTCTATGGGCCAGGCTGCAGAGCAGTATAAAAGACAATATGACCGCAAGGCCAAGTCACTTCCTTTAGCTTGTGGGGAATGGGTGTGGCGAAGGAATAGGCGAGATGGGGGAAAGGGTAAGCTTTGTGGCAAGTGGGATCCAGAGCCTTATGTAGTGGTAGGACAGCTGAATGAAGAGGGTTTAACCTATCGTGTTAAATCTGAGCGCACAGGGAAAGAGAGGGTTCTGCATAGAAATTCTCTTAAACCTTGTATTAATCCACCCCAAGGTGCCCTCGCACTGCATCCTGAGCTGCCAGTACCTCCTGTTTTTGAACCCCAACCTCTGATGTATGTACCATGGGTAGATCTTCCTGTTCCAGATGACCCAGGTAATGATGTGGCCCCTAGGAGGTCTGTCCGATTCAATATGGGACAGCCCCCAGCGAGATATAGAGACACTTAGACACTTTGATACCTATGTTGTCAAGGACTACTGAGGGGAGGGGGTGTAGCATATTTGGGGTTGTCAGGGACTGCCAACGTTAAAGAGTGGGGGGATGTCATATGGAGAGATTATGGTCCATTTCATTTTATGTGTTTCGTGTGGATTTGGCACTGTTTGTTTTTCTTTTCTTATTTGATTTGGTGTTTTTGTTGTGGTGTTATTTTATTATTCACATTATTATTTTGTGACTGTTGACCATGATTTAGAATGTGGGGTAACGCCCCCGTATTTCCCGGGGAGTCCGGATCACAGCTGATTAGCAGATGGACAGCTGTTGGTAATTGCCATGTCAAATCACAGACGGTTCAAAAAGGCGAAGGAACTGAAAACAGGGTCTGTGATCCTGTGAACTCTGTTGTGCAGCTCTGTTCTCCACATTTTTATTGTTGGACGGTAGCCGTGATTGTTTTTATTTCCCTGCCCCGACTGTTGCATGGATTATTGTCTGCTCGTGTTGAAGCTGAAGTTCTGTTGACTGATGGTCCTGCTGATAATCTTTCCTCTGCTGCGCCGTGATTGCTGCCGTCCTCATCTGCGCTGGACTGCTGCCGCCTCTGCTGCGCTACAGATCGCTGTTGTTCTCCGCTGTGCTGCCCGGAGCTTTGCTTCGTCTGTCCTGGCCGGTGGTGTTGTGGAGCACTGTCTAACAATACTGGGAATTAGATTCGTCTGTTCCCAGTTTATTGGTGAGTGACGCCTTGTGTTAAGTTGTGTGCCTTGCCTCGTCTGAAGTTAAGATCTGTCTCACCTAAATTGAAGAGTTCCAGTCTGTCTACTGTAGTCATACCACTCTCATAACTATCTATTCACGAATTGCAGTGATTTAACTGAGTATTGCACGATTGATAGCTTTTCTAGTGTGGTGTTGTGTTTATGCTGTTTATCTATTGTGGAGATACTGGCGGCTCTTTCTTTTCTGTTTGTGTGAGTGTTGTGTTGATGCGCACGAGTGATTGACAGGTGGCCTGCTGTGTAGACGCCGCTACCTGGTGCGAGACGGACTTGCGTTAGAGGAAACGCTTATGGACTGTGGGTGCCTATAACTACGGACTTCCAGTGGATTTTTGAATGTGTTTTTTCCGATGTCCAGCTTTTAAATTTGAGCGAGAGAGTGCGTGAGTGCACGGCGCGCTCTTTTCCCTTTATCATTGTAATCAGAGATTGTAATAAATATATTTTTGTATTGAAACTGTTGTTTGGGTAATTCTGTTGTGTTGCTCCCCCCAAACTAAAATAACTTGCAAGTAAAAGATAAGGTTACTTTGATAGAGTCCCAGCTCTTTAATTGGGTGGCGTAGTCGGGCTGCATTGCTTGTATTACATCTGGATACTCAAGCCTGGGCCATGCCTTTGAGTTGTTCTCCCAGGACTCTGCTGGATGCCGATAGGGACAAGATTGTAAACCTACAAGCGACAGCTTTCTGTGGTACCTGGTCAATGCAGGCGCTAGGAGACTGTCTATATACTGATAATACATTCTGTAATAGAAGAAGAAGATCTGTATTCATATAGTGCCTTTCACAGACATGTAGCTAGTCACAAAGCGCTTTACGTGAGTGTTTTATTACATTCACTTCTCACCACCGACATACATTCGCATACACAGATATCATTCATCATTAACACAAAGTAGTCCGTTAGTATCCATAACTGGCATAATCCACAGCAAAACTTCTGTGAATAGATACCTTTTTGATTTGCCTCGGGCTTTGCCTTCGGTTTGTTTTACTCTTCAAACATGGCGGTGGCTTGTTGCTACGCAGGTCACATGATTTGTGGCGTAACGCCGACCAAGAGAATGTTTCTTTTCTTTCTGTTTTTTGTTTTGTGTCTCTTGCTATCCTTTGGCTCCTCCCACTCTTTCCTCTGGCAGGTAGCTGATTGTGTCTCCAGCTGCACCTGCTTACCATCCAGGAGGGAACATTTACATTTACATTTACATTTAGTCATTTAGCAGACGCTTTTATCCAAAGCGACTTACAAATTAGGACTAGATTAAGCGAGTCATCATGAAGAGGCAAAAACAAAAACAACGCAAGAAGTGCTCAAAATACGAAGTTCAGGCATTATTCAGAGTAGCATAAGCCCGATAAGTGAGGTTTTAGAGGGAAAGGGGGGAGGATTTTTTTTTTTTTTTTATTTATTTATGCGCTTAAGTGCTCATGGAAGAGATGGGTTTTCAGCTGTCTTTTGAAGGTTGTCAGGGATTCTCAATTCCGGATGAGGGTGGGGAGAGCGTTCCACCAGCAGGGAACTGTGAATGAGAATGTTCTGGAAAGTGATTTTGTGGCTCTCTGTGATGGAACCACGAGATGTCGCTCGTTGACCGATCGTAGGCTTCTGGTAGGGATGTAGGCTCGTAGTAGTGAGTGAAAGTAGGAGGGAGCTGAGCCTGTGATAGATCTGTAAGCAAGCGTCAATGCTTTGAACTTGATGCGAGCAGCGAGAGGTAGCCAGTGCAGAGAGATGAACAGAGGAGTGACGTGGGCCCTCTTGGGCTTGTTGAAGACAAGACGAGCTGCAGCGTTCTGGATCATCTGTAGAGGTTTGGTTGCACATGATGGAAGTCCAGCCAGAAGAGCATTGCAGTAGTCAAGCCTAGAAATGACCAGGGCCTGGACGAGAAGTTGTGTTGCATGCTCAGTTAGGAAAGGCCTGATCTTCCTGATGTTGTGCAGTGCAAACCTGCATGATCGAGCTATCTTTGAAATGTGATTTGTGAAGGTCAGCTGGTCATCAAACGTTACTCCAAGATTTCTGACCGACCTTGATGGGGTGATTGATGATGAATCTAGCTGGATAGTGAAGTCGTGCTGTAGAGACGGATTGGCAGGGAGGACGAGAAGCTCAGTCTTTGCCAGGTTGAGCTGCAGGTGATGTTCCTTCATCCATGTCGAGATGTCCGCCAGACAGCTTGAGACCCGTGCAGCTACTGTGGGATCATCTGGTTGAAATGAGAGGAAGAGCTGTGTGTCATCAGCATAGCAGTGGTAGGAGAAACCGTGTGCTTGTATGATGTGTCCCAGTGATGTGGTGTAGATGGAGAAGAGGAGGGGACCAAGAACTGAACCCTGGGGAACACCTGTGGTCAGTTGATGAGTTCTGGATACCTCGCCTCTCCATGCGACCCTGAAGGACCTACCTGTGAGATAGGACTCAAACCAGTGGAGTGAAGTTCCTGTGATGCCCAGTGATGAGAGGCTGGACAGAAGGATCTGATGATTCACAGTCTCAGTTGAATGCCCTTTCTTGAAGCCAGATTGGTTGACATCCAGCTGGTTGTTTAGAGACAAGAAGGATGTTACTTGGTTGAAAACAGCTCTTTCAAGTGTTTTCGCAATGAATGGTAGGAGAGAGATAGGTCTGTAATTCTCTACAAATGATGTGTTTAGCGTTGGTTTTTTAAGCAGTGGAGTAACCCGAGATCTGACTTTATTATTTTGGCCTTGCCCCCTTCCGAAGCCTTCATTTCTTCCCTAAAGCTTTACTTTCTGAGTAAATTGTTATGTTAAGAGCCTTCGAATAAAAAAGTAAAAAAGAATCTTGTTGTTGTGGTGCTGTGGCAAATGCTCTTTAAAATCTTAAAATGTGTTACGTTCTGTTAAAAGAACCCTAGACACGCATAGGACATAACATGTGATGTTGGTTAATGTGTTGGAGTGACAGTGTTTGTTTGTTTTTATTGTTTGTGTTTTTGCTGTAGCTCTTACGTTGTCTACATGAGTGTCACAAATAAAACTCTAATGGAAACATCAGTTTAAGGAGTATTTGACCATCATTCCACTGGGCAGAGCTGCCTTAACCTAATTTTAGGCCCCGGGGCTGAGAGGTTTTGTAGGCCCCCCCATCCCCTCGATTTATAGAGTCTTTTAATTAAAAAAAAATATCTAGGTGATCTACATCACAGTTGAGAAATTTCAACTTTATGCAAATGAGAAGCGATTTTCGCGTGTGACAACCAATAGGAAAATTGCTAAATGAATAAATGTAATGTAATATCTCAAAAAATAATCTTTGTTATGGATGTTTGAAAACTGGCCATAGAGCAAGAGACTGTCGTCATCGTCTTTCCTGTAACTCATTTAAAGGGAAACATCCTACTTGCCTTCATGACGATAACTTTACCAAAAGAGAAAGGCTAGTTCCATTAACGACATCTGCTCCAAGGTCAGAAGATGAGTCAACAGCTGTTCTGTCTCTGAGTGTGTCTTCTCCAGGTACGTTTACACAACAACGATATGCTTAAAACAGAGAGGATTTTTTCCAGACAAAAAATACATAAATCTCTTGTCTCAGGGGGATATGAGGGTGGAAAGCATGGTAATTCGAAAATACTACAGGTTTTCTACTAATACAAAGCTTAATGCTAAATCCTGAAGTATCCCTTTAACATCACTTTTATTCATATCTTTCACATCTACTGCAGTCAGACCTGTTGACTCTGAAGGAATCACTCAAATGGCTGTGCACTTGTAATGACACATCAAGGATGTTAAGAGGCTAAAAGCAGGTTTAAAACTTGCCCCATTGAAGTCAACAGGGTGCAAATTTTAAAAAGAGGATAACATGGTGTAGGCAACACTGATTTTTGTCGTTGTTCTCTGTATTGACAGCACTCCAAATTTACCAAAAAATTAGCTCAATGTTAAAATTGACTGGAGTTCTCCTTTAATGCCCTAGTACAGCCGTTGTCACTTTAAAAGTATGCATGTGAATTAAATGAGGGTCAATGGCCTCATCATCACAGTATGCTAATGCTGTGAATCTGATGCGAGGGATCGTCATTATGCAGATTGAGGACTGATGTGTCTCTTACACCTCTAACACACATCTGTGCCATTTGCTTCACAGGACAAACACACTTCTTCCCACTACATACTATTGATCTACTACCCAGCCAACACAGCCATGTGGGGCCCAAATGGGTTTGACCTGGGCTATCTAACTGGGACCCAGCCCGTTTTGTCCTCGGTTTCCATGTAGGCCCCACATGGGTTTGCCCAGATGAAATGAACACTGCTCAGTGTGCACAGTACAGGCTGTTTAATGTAACACTGAATCAGTGTTGGAGGTAATGAGATAATTAAGTGATTGAATAATGATTGTGCATTAATGATGAACACCTGCTGTTAACAAGCATAATCACTGAAGGAAAGAAAAACACAAGAACTACTTCCAGCCACTGCCTTGGATGAAATCAACTGAAGATAAAATACATTAAATCTCTCAAGATCTCATTAAACAACTCCACAAACAGCATTACCAGCTTCACTTATTACTAAGCAGACTGACTTTATTTATGTCAGACGTCTTCAGAAATTCTTATTGAGAATTAACAGAGGTTTAGATGTTGATTACTTATTTGAAAGTAATAGTTTGATTTGATGTTACCATTGTGGCGATCAGTGTGTGCTTTAGTCAGGCTCTTGACTTTTTAACATTAGTTTTTCTCTGGCAGCTGTGTCTGTTTGTTATGGTGAGAACAGCAAGAGAAAATGTAATCAGATGCTGTAAGCCGATTGATGATAAGAATATAGTCATCGTCATGTAGTGGCTTAACTCACTGATATTTTGTGTAAGGTTTGTACGGGTAGTATGTCATTCATTTTGTTTTATTGTTGTGATTCTACAGCAAGAGATCCAGCACAGTTTATTCAGAACATCAAATTATTTTTAAAACCCCATTTACACATGTTGGACTACTGAAAGTTGTATTCGCAAACAGACATCAAGAATCAGCATATGAATCTCAACAATGGTGACATGCTTCATGGTGCAATGCATTCTGGGTGCATCATACGAAACTTATCCATAGCTCCCAGAATGCATTGCACCATGAAGCATGTCACCATTGTTGAGATTCATATGCTGATTCTTGATGTCTGTGTGTGAGCAAGATTAGGAGGAGTCTAAAATATGTAAGTGGTGTTAAAAATCATTTGACGTTCTGATTAAATTCTATTATTCTCTTGCTGTAGAATCACAACAATAAAACAAAATGAATATCATACTACCCGTATGAACCTCACACATAATCAATGAGCTAAGCCACTACATGATGATTATATTCTTATCATCAATCAGCATACAACATCTGATTACATTTTCTCTTGCTGTTCTTGCCATAACAAACAGACACAGCTGCCAGAGAAAAACTAATGTTAAAAAGTCAAGATCCTGACTAAAGCACTCACTGATCGCCACAATGGTAACATCAAATCAAACTATTACTTTCAAATAAGTAATCAACATCTAAACCTCTGTTAATTCTCAATAAGAATTTCTGAAGACGTCTGACATAAATAAAGTCAGTCTGCTTAGTAATAAGTGAAGCTGGTAATGCTGTTTGTGGAGTTGTTTAATGAGATCTTGAGAGATTTAATGTATTTTATCTTCAGTTGATTTCATCCAAGGCAGTGGCTGGAAGTAGTTCTTGTGTTTCTCTTTCCTTCAGTGATTCTGCTTGTTAACAGCAGGTGTTCATCATTAATGCACTATCATTATTCAATCACTTAATTATCTCATTACCTCCAACACTGATTCAGTGTTACATTTAACAGCCTGTACTGTGCACACTAAGCAGTGTTCATTTCATCTGGGCAAACCCATGTGGGGCCTACATGGAAACCGAGGACAAAACTGGCTGGGTCCCAGTTAGATAGCCCAGGTCAAACCCATTTGGGCCCCACATGGCTGTGTTGGCTGGGTAGTGTGTCCTAACATGTTTGGTCTCATCTGACAGCTTATAAGCTGAACAGAACTGTGTTGAACTTAATAGAGATATTAAAGTATCGTAATGTACAGTCTAGGCACTGCTGCTGAAACATGCACTGAGGAGAATATGTTAATGTACTTCTCCTTCTCTTGATCATTTGCCTTCAGGTTTATAGTTTTTAGGTTTCGGTGTTGATATTGCACTCATGTTTATCAATGCCTTGCTCAGGGTATAATAAGAAAAGGAACGTTTTTCTATACAGTATGTTGTTTCATTCTACTGTCGGTATATTTAAATGTGCCCTAATAAACAACTTAGCCTGCTTTAAAGGCTTTTAGAATATTTCCTCTTATTGATGATAATGTTAAAAACTAAAGTTATTATTACCTAAATTATTCTGGTTGAATCCTACGTTTTTGTTTCAAGAAAGACGTTTACCTTTAAAGAATAAGAGGTTAAAGATTCATCAGCAGATCATCTAACTTTGTTCTGAGTTTTTGCTGCTAGAAACACATTATTTGAATTGGGATACATGATAAAAGACTATAAAACCGCTCTACTGAAAAAGGATAATACTGTTATTTCTTAATCAATATTAACAGATTTGCTGAAACATTTTGTAAGTCTTGGAGGTTTACTGAGCTATCAGGAAAAAAAGTTGAAGGAGAATGAGCAGAATTTAGTTATTTATCTGTTTTAATTGTTAATATTGACTATTCTTCTGTTTTTATTTATTCAATTTTTATAGTTCTTATAGCCTAAATTGATCCATTATTTGAACATACATGTGATGTCTACAGGAGATTTTGAAATTGTGTTTTCATGCCTGTGTTCTAAACATATTTTGTCTGTCATGTACAATGTACAAAAAAGATAAAACATCTATAAACATCAACATGATCACACAAAAAAGTATATATATTTTTTTAAACTTGGTTGTTTAGAGTTCACAGCAAGTTTATAATTCAACTGCATGAAATGAAAATAAGGTGCAGCATGAAATAAGGTACCACAAATTAGTGAATTTGAGCTTAATGTGGGTATATTATCAGAAAAAAGTATTCATTAAAAAATGTGTAATCATTAAAATAAATCAGCCATATTTATCAATGCGATTCATAACCCACTAATGTTGTGCACTAGAGGGAGCCACAGGACTGCAAATTCTTCAAGATCTGAGTGTAAAGGTGCTGTATGTAACTTTTTTACTCTACTAAAGCATACAAATAGCATACTATGTTTATAAAGCTTGGAAGAGCCAGGACATTTTTTTAATATAACTCTGATTGTGTTTGTCTGAAAGAAGAATGTCATACACACCTTGGATGATTTGAGAGTGAGTAAATCATAGGCTAATTTTCACTGTTTGAAGAACTATTCCTTTAATACGCTTAAAATAGTGGAGATGATCGTGGACTTCAGGAGAAACGCCCCAGCATCATTCCCACTCACCATCATGAACAGCATCAGTCTTTCAGGCTCCTGGGCAGCACCATCTCTCAGGACCTGAAGGAGGAGTTCCACATAGACTCCATCGTCAAAAAGCAATATACTTCCTTCGTCAGAGTTATGCTGAAACAAGTATACTCTGCAGTCACTGAATCCACTGCACTTCTAGAACTGTCTGGTTCAGCTCAGCTATCAGATCTCAGATAGTCTGCTGAGCGAATCACTGGTACACCCTTCCCCACTCTCCAAGAACTGTACTCACCAAGGGTGAGTAAAAGAGCTGTCAAAATCATTAGGGGCTTTCACACCAAAGGAACCTTTTCATAGTTCCTAGAAATATTGGCGGAAGTTCACAGATTGTGACAAGTTCGCACTGCAGGAACTAGGACCCATTTTTAGGAACTCCTTTTGGAGGAACTCATTTACTCCTACTTCAGAGTCGGGTCTAAACCAGCACTATAGGAACTATCCGTGACGTTACTGTACACTGATGTACAGTACACTGATGTGAAAATGGCACCCGTCATTTTTTAAAAAGCTTTTTAAGATTATAGCCCATATATTTACTCCAGAAACTAACTTGACGAACATGGAAACCATGAAATAGATGGACCTCTTAACCTTTACACTGAGGAGATAATCCAACGCAACTTTGAGCGAAACATGATTATGCCTTTCTGCTCAGCTAGCAGACAGACTGGCTAAACCGACCGTCACTGACTCCAGGTACCAGACAAATACTTGTATTTATCCATTAAATAAGTTATTTTTGTTTCACCAGGTTCAGTCCAAACTGGGATCAGAGATGACCAGTTCTGTGTGGGTTAAGATGTCAGTTCCTCTTCTTTCTTTCTTCATTAACCACTCGTGTTTCTCTAATAAACTAATAAACTCTTCCAAACCTCAACAGTGAGTTCACCGCTCTGAAAATTCTCCTGAAAATATGTAGTCACACTAGTTCCACATTGCTAAATTAAAACTAGACCGAAGGTTATTAAACCTTTAATCATTACAGCGACTGCTTACTACACATACTGTATATTTCACACACAATTTCAACATTTACGTTCATTCAGCCTCAATTCAATGTTTTTTTCCCACCCATTAATCATATTAAACAACAGAATACGGCCATTCAACAGATTCTTATCAACGGCTTCTTAACAAATAATTAGTCTATCAAAATGTAAAGAATAGCCTATAGCCTTCCTTTAAATATATAATATAATTATTATATATACTAAATATATTAAATATATACTTGTATTTATCCATTAAATAAGTTATTTTTGTTTTAGCAGGTTTAGTCCAAACTGGGTTCAGAGATGACCAGTTCTGGGTGGGTTAAGATGTCAGTTCCTCTTCTTTCTTTCTTCATTAACCACGCATGTTTCTCTAAAAATGTGTGGTTAAACTAACTGAGTTCTCACACTCTGCAGAAACACCAAACCTCAACAGTGAGTTCACCGCTCTGAAAATACTACTGAAAATACGTAATCACACTAGTTCCACATTGCTAAATTAAACTATAAAGACCAAAGGTTATTAAAATAGTTCTTGAAGCGCTAGAACTAAAAGCCAGAACACAAAGAGGACAAAAGACAACTTGCAATTTGTTTGTTAACATGTAATTTGTTTGTTAACATGTAAAAGACATTGAAAGTATTAACAATGAATGAAACCATTAGGATTGAGTTATATTAGATTGATATTCCTCTGCTCATGTGGGTTTTGTATAATTATTTGCCTGATTTGTTCTTGTTCACAGAGGCATAAAGTTGACTGCAGTTCTCCTGAGCTCCAGCTTTTGCTCCTCTGATGGAAGCATAAGTCACTTTATCATCACAGCGAACCTGAATGAACATCACAGTTGTTTCAACACACAATTATTACAGAATGTTGTTTGAGTTCAATTCATGAAGAACTGCATATAATCACACAATTCAAGAAGATCTGCATATAAGAGGAAAATATACAAAAATCATGTTGAGAGAAGCTGGACAACATCAAGGAAGTGTTCACTCACCTCCTTTTTGTTTTTGCTCTTAAATCCTAATCTCTGAGTTAGGTTTACTTCATTGATTACTGCAGCACTGTCTTTGTACAGCATAATATTTTTAACATTTTCCTTGTAATCTAAAGAATTTCTTACTATTTGTTCTGTGTGGTGAGCAGGACGAGGCTGCGGGCCGTGGAAGAATGGCGCAAGGCCGGTGACGTGATTGCTAATGAGCGACACCTGTGAGACGCACCGGTCTCGTATCTCTCACGGAGGAGTGGAAGTGTAAAAGGAGGAGCGACGACAGTGGAGAGCGAGAGAGGCCTGGCCTGGATTTTATTTGTGTTTTGATATATGTGACAGCAGTCGTCCGTGAGGGGCTGTTGTCTTTACTTATATTTTGTATTTGTTTGTTTTATTAATTAAAGTCTTTAAATGCCGGTACCCGCCTCCTTCTTCCCATAACATCTGAACTGTGTTACATTCTGATACAAAAACTTTGAAATTTTATTTTATTTAGTCACACAGAAATCAAGAATCAGCCTGTCATCTGGCTGTTATAACTCAGTTATAGCAGCCAAACAAAATATAAAGTTAAAACTAAGGATCAAGAGCCCAGCTAATCACACACTGATCACCATAATGATGACTTACACATTTAGATGTTTCTCCTTCAGTGATTTTGCTTGTTAACATCGAGTGTCTTTAATAATGGTCAAACTCAATTAATCACTTAATTATATCATTAACTTCAACACTGCTTCAATGTTATTTATAACACTCTGAGTGTGGACTCATATAAACACTGGGCAGTGTTAATTTAACACTGGGGATTTTGCTGTGTGGCATAACTATATATATATATTTTTTATTTACATGACTTTGATGTTTAGAAAATCTCACTTTTCAAATTATGCTACCTCATATATCCAGATTTCCAAGATTGTTTCCAAAACAATTTTTAAAAAAAAGATTTTTGTTTTAGCTTATTTTATTGTTAGTTTTTTTTTTCATACATAACATTTTGTGCCGTTTTTATGCTGTCAGTAGATGTTTTACGTATCAGCGTCTGTGCTTTTGTAATTTGGAAGCCCAAAGAACCACTGAAACAGACATTGAAATGTAAAATATCTATTGACAGACAGTATCTATATCCATTGAAACCACTAAACAAAGACAAGAAAGGACAAAGACTGACTGAACTGAAGGGAACTAAATATTAACACTGAGGTACAGACATGTAACTGGTAACAGAGGAACAACACAGAACAAGCGTGACATCTCCCCCCCCCCCCCCTCCCTCCGGAAGGCGCAACCTCGCGCCGAAGAGGGACCAAGGCGAAGCAGATGGAGCAGGTGGCCAGGGCGGAGCAGGCGGCCAGGGCGGAGCAGGCAGCCAGGGCGGAGCCGACGGAGAGAGGAGCCATGGTGAAGGCAGGGCTAACGACTCCAGGGGGCCGACTGACGGAGGCGAAGCAGGTGGTTGAGGAGACCAGGGTGGAGCCGTAGAGCCGACGAGACGGGGCGATGCTGAGAAACTGGGAGGACATGACGACATCGATGGCACCGGCGACCAAGGCTCAGGTGGGGATCCAGAAGCCCACGGTGGAGCCTGAGTGACCAAGGACCAAGGTAAAGACGGAGGGAGTGAGGAGCCCAATAGAGCTAGAGGGATGGATGGATGGATGAGGCGAAGCCAGAGGAAAGGAGTCCCGAGGCGAGGGCAGGGCGAGGAATGACCAAGGCGGAACCGGGGGGACGAGGGAGCCCAGAGGAGCTGGTGGGCTGATGGGCCACGGCGGAGGTGAGGGAAGAAGGAGCCACGGTGGAGGTAATGTACTGGCAGGCTGAAGCAGGGTCCAAGTAGAGGAGGTCGGAGGCGGAGACCGGGATCCACCGACCCTGGTGGAGTAGGTGGAAGGCAGACCCATGGCGACTCCACCTCCTCAAAGGTGGACAGAGGAGCAGAGGGGTTGCCAGGTAGTGGTGGAAGAAGGGTTGAGAGAAGGCAGATGAGAGGAAGTGGGAGAGGGAGGTTGGGTGGGAGTTCAGGCTCTGGGGTGGTGACAGGCTCAGGGCTGGACGGGATCAGCGGCAAAAAAAGTCTCTGGGCTGGACGGGACCAGCGGCGAAGGAAGATCTGCGGGTATGCCGTTAACAGTCTCTGCCTCGGCGGGCATGACGCGAACAGTCGCTGGCTCGGCAGGCATGACATATACTGTCTCTGGCTCTGAGGGCATTACATGATGCGCAGGCTCGGCAGGACTGACGTGAAGTGCAGGCTCGGCGGCGGCCATCTTGTCCGGAGACACTGGCTGGGCGGCAGCCATCTTGTCCGGAGACACTGGCTGGGCGGCAGCCATCTTGTCCGGAGACACTGGCTGGGCGGCGGCCATCTTGTCCGGAGACACTGGCTTGGCAGCGGCCACAGTGAGGTAGGATCCACACACCCATAAGATGCGGTCGATGAACTCGACGAACGGCAGGTGAACATCTCCCAATAGCAGCATCTGGGCGAGTAGATCGTCCATCCCGCTCCAGAACTGCTGTTTCAGAGAATCCTCATTCCAACTTGCGTCTTGATAAAGGGTGAGGTAGACCTCCACATACTCCTCCAGTGAACGATCGTTTTGAACGAACAGTCCTCCATATTAAATTTTAGTTGCTCCGTTCTTCTGTCACGGTTTGGTGTAAGATGATGAAAAATATGATGAAGGCAGAAGATTCCAAATATAAACTTTTACTCACAAAAAGGTATTTCCACAGGTACAGACAGGCAGGATTACATTACACCAAAAACCACTAAACAAAGACAAGAACGGACAAAGACTGACTGAACTAAAGGGAACTAAAG
The DNA here is from genome assembly GCF_963993115.1 of Abramis brama. Taxonomy (NCBI): domain Eukaryota; kingdom Metazoa; phylum Chordata; class Actinopteri; order Cypriniformes; family Leuciscidae; genus Abramis; species Abramis brama. Next base: position 59,861,091 of record NC_139963.1, on the reverse strand, counting down.
TTGCGTTCTATTATTGTCAACGATCCGACTCGGCCCTTGGATATGATGTCACTTCCACACTTCAAGCGTTCTGGTATGTTTTGCGCGTCCGAGTCGGAGAAAAAACATGGACGCCACCCGGAAAGCTGTTGCTATGGTAGCACTGGCTGAGTACCAGAGCACACACACTTGGTTATGCGCCTAATAATAGCGAACAATTATCTAGGTTAACGTTAATGTGAGCGGCCATGCCAGACGGACAATCCTCTTCATGGTTAACAAATCAAATCATGCATTTTCTAACGTTACCTACCGCGAGTCAGTGCTGCGCCAGTTTGAAAAAGGCGGGTGTACAGGACCCTTTTTAATGAACGTTTGTTGTAGGTCCACTAGGCATAGAGATATCTGAACATCTTTACCAAACGAACAGTCCCTAATACGAGTGATTAAACTCGTATCATTTAAACAACTAAATCGGTCCAAAAACAATGAAAACAATTCATACTTACAAGTCACACAGGTTGCAGCCATCTTGGATTCCGTATCGGAATTCTTGCTCGGTGTCCTCACAGTTGTCCAACTTCCGAGAGGCGAAATCCGAGGAAAAGGGGCGTGTTGGTGCGTGTTGCTAGGCAACGTCTGTCGTCCTAGTCGGAACTCCGACACGGATAAATAATAGAACGCACCATAAATACTAACACTGAAGAACAGAAACAGGTGAGACAGATGATGATAATTAACAGGACACGGGTGATTTAACTGAACTGATAACAACAAGTGGGAAAACTGAACAAGACAGACATGTGACTGGTGACAACAGAGGAACAACACAGAACAAGCGTGACAATGTTATGTATGAAAATGTATCAGGTATACAAATGTGTAAAATATTTATTGACAGCATCGACACTGTACAAAATGTTATGTATGAATCAAGGAAAATTATTAAAGCAGTTATAAAAAAAATTAAAAGCGATATATGATACAGTTATAAAATGAATTAAAAGAGTAAAAAGATGATACATTGATAAACTTCTCATCTAGCAAAACACCGGTCTATCATATTTTTCACAACTCCCAGTTTTACCGGAGATTTTCCCATTGTGATTACACTGTGTCTGAGGTGTTCTTGCGCCTATGAAATCTATTGGATGTCTCCAATGGACCTGATTTTTCCCTAAAATTGGACAGGAGGAGCTCTAGGACTGACTCACGGGGTATCCTCGGGTTCACTAACCCATCAGTCCAAACCCCCAAAAAAAACATTTGTTGGGAAGCTCTAGGAATGGAGTCGATCCAGTCCGCACCCACAGAACCTCGAGTTTAATTGACACATCAAATTCAAACTAACTACTAAACCACAGACCCAGACCATCAGCTGGGTTTCATCTCTCAAGTTCCCCAATTAAGTGGTTTATGTTTGTCTCTTACCCAATTCTCAACGACATTTGAGTTCAGTTTAGAATCAAAAGGAGGAATACAGTGCAATCAGTCAGACATACAGTGGATACAGTTATAAAAATAATGAAAAGTAATAAGATTATACATACATAAACTTCTCATCTGAAAACATGTTAAAGGACATAAAGGATCTGCAATTTATGGAAGTTAATTTACTCTTGCAATATCAATAAGGTTATTAATGCGATTATGTACAAATAACTGGTTTTATGTACTTATGGGACTGAATAATAAGTACATTTTAAAATGTTTTGTATTGTTCAGCATCCAATAAAAGGTACCAGACAAATACTTGTATTTATCCATTAAATAAGTTATTTTTGTTTTAGCAGGTTCAACTTCAAACTGGGTTCAGAGATGATCAGTTCTGGGTGGGTTAAGATGTCAGTTCCTCTTCTTTCTTTCTTCATTAACCACATGTGTTTCTCTAAAAATGTGTGGTTAAACTAGCATAGTTCTCACACTCAGCAGAAACACCAAACCTCAACAGTAGCTACGTTTACATGGACATAATCGGAATGAAATCAATCCGATTGATGAATCCGAACAGGGTGTTTACATGAATGATAAATAAAGTAATCGGGTTGATGTGCGCGTTTATATGTCACAAGTTTCAAATCGGATCTGATGTTTTGACATGCGCACACTGCACGAATATACAGTTTCCCGCTGTTCGCGCATAAATATTCTCCTCTATTGGTTCTTTATTTGTTTTAAAAAGCAGACGTAATATTAATTCGTCTCTGGTCATAATTTAGAGCATATTAACCATTTTGCCGTGCTGCTTATTGATCACGCAGTAAAAATGCCCCTCCCCGCGGCCAAAACCAGTCGTCTGACTGTGGATGAGAATCTAAAACAAGGACTGGTGGGACGTTGTCCTGCTTCACTTCACAGACGCGCGAGTGAAATGAGAATTTTAGAATGACGGGAAACTTATTAATATGACACTTTATTCAACAGGAAGAACAGCTCGTTCCGCGCGTCATACGTCATTACGCTAGTTAACGTCATTGCACATGCGCAGTCCTTTCAGTTTCGGTTTTCAATCCGATCAAGTGTTTACACGTTCTCTCGATCGGATTACAAAAGGGATAAACCACCCCTTTCAATCCGATCGAAATTTCATTCGGATCGAGCTCAATCGGATCGATTAAGGTGTTTACATGAAGGTTTTTTAGTCCGATTGAGCCGTCAATCCGATTATAAGTGTCCATGTAAATGCAGCTACTGAGTTCACCGCTCTGAAAATACTCCTGAAAATATGTAGTCACACTAGTTCCACATTGTTAAATTAAAACTAGACCAAAGGTTATTAAAACAGTTCAATATTTAGATTTTTCTCCTTCAGTGATTCTGCTTGTTAACATCAGGTGACTTTAATGGTCAAACTCAATTAATCACTTAATTATCTCATTAACTTCAACACTGCTTCAATGTTATTTACAACACTGAGTGTGGACTCATATAAACACTGGGCAGTGTTAATTAACACTGGGGATTTTGCTGTGTGGCATAACTATATATATATTTATTTACATTACTTTTCGATGTTTAGAAAATCCCACTTTTAAAATGACCTCATATATCCAGATTTCCAAGATTGTTTCCAAAACAATAAAAAAATTATGAATTTTTTGTTTTAGCTTATTTTAATGTTAGTTTTTTTTTATATATATATATATATACATAACATTTTGTACCATTTTGATGCTGTCAATAGATGTTTTACGTGTAGTAGTAAGTAAGTAATAGTAGTAAGCCCAAAGAACCACTGAAACAGACATTTAAATGTAAAATATCTATTGTCATCATCCACACTGCACAAAATGTTATGTATGAAATCGTATCAGGTATACAAATGTGTATGAATCATCTAAGGTTCACAGAATATTGAAACAATGGAATGAATTGGTTGATTTTATTTAGAATCGTTCCATCCTATCGGAAGTGAAAGACATTAATGGTTCTCAGACATGCTTTCTTCCACCGATATATAAGACGGGAACACTGTATAAATACTCTGGCTATATCTGAAACTGCCCTCTATACCCTCATTCACTATTCCCTACATTAGTCCACTAATATAGTGCACTTGAAGGAGTGAATGAAAACGAGTGAGTGAATTCGGACACTGATTGTGCATTAAGGCCTGCTGTTTTTGAGCTTAATATTTAAAAATGTAATAATGATTGAGATTCACAGGATCATTCTGCACACTAACATTTGCACAAACTCACATCTACACACTGTCAGAATCCATTGCATCTGTATCTGTAAAGGTTTGAGCCCATACAATCAGAGGTTCCACAGGAGGTTTCTGCATCAAGTCTGCACAAGAAAATTCACCATAAATACACATGTTTGACACATAGGCTTTATTATTGACAAATATACTGTAATATAACATTACAAGCATTGCTGAAAGCAGCTAGTCACAGGGTCCAAACACCAAATCATTCCTGTCATATTGTGATAAACGCTTACATCATCAAGCTTTGCCTGTTCTCATAATAAGTGCAAGCTGACAGTTAATGAGCTGCTTTAGAACATAGATGATTTAACGAGAATGATCTAAGACGGTAAAAAAACGTATAATAAAAACATATTTCACCTTATTTCAAATCAGTGTGTTTGAAAATTTTTATCAATATATATCCTAGTATATAATCATCTAATATGTGATCAAAACAACTGGCAGTGACCCAAAAAGAAGGCAGAAGTGATTGCTTATTACACATACTGTAAATTTCTCACAATTTACTTTCATTCAGCCTCAATTCAGTCTTAATTTTTTTCCACCCTTAAATCATATTAAATAGGCAAGGCAAGTTTATTTATATAGCACCTTTCATACACTATGGAAATTCAAAGTGCTTTACACAGAAAGGAATTAAAATAATCACAAAATAAAAGCAAGGAAAATTAAAACAGTTATAAAAGAAATTAAAGCTGCAAGCAGCGATGAAAGGGCCCTCGCACCCGTGTCATCAACACTCGGTGGCTTTAGGAAGACAGAGCATGGTTGGGAAATGTACATTTAAGGAGGTATATATAGTAAGAGTATGTCAAAGTCAGTTACAAAATGTTTTGTATAATGGTGATAATAGCATGCTTCATGACTCAGCTAAGTGTTGCTAGCATGTTTAGTCTGTTTCTAGCATGCTTAGTACACAATAATTATGTGGTTAGTACTGCATTACTGTGTTAACCATGTCAGTTTCTGTTGCCAGTAGGTTGCGTTATGACTATAACTGAATATGAGCATGGATGTGTGTTCAGGACAGAAATCTTATCAAACGTGTGAAGTTTGGTGCAAATTGGACATTGCCTTCTTGAGTAACAACAAAGTCATGTTTCATTGAATTAGCATTCTTTAGCACTTAGCTAAGCATTGTTAGCATGTTTTAACATGTTTCTAGCATGTTTAGAACTCAATGGCATTTTTAACATGTTGCTAGAACGGCATCAACGTGTTAAACATGTCACTTCCTGTTGCCAGTAGGTGGCGCTATTACTATAACTGAACATTCTCATGTAGATGTGTTCAGGCCATGACTCTTATCAAAAGTGTGAAGTTTGGGGCAGATTGGACATTCCATGCCTGAATTACAGCAAATTCCTATTTAATTGCAATAATAGCATGCTTTAGTCACTTAGCTAAGAGTTTGCTAGCATGTTTTAGCATGTTTCTAGTATGTTGTTAGCATGTTTAACACTTGCTGGCACTTTTTTATATGTTATTAGGAGTCCATAACAGTGTTAAACATGTCACTTCCTGTTGCCAGCAGGTGGCGCTATGACTGTAACTGAATATAAGCATGGTCATGTGTTCAGGACAGAACGCTTATCAAAAGTGTGAAGTTTGGGGCAGATTGGACATTCCATGCCTGAGTTACAGCAAATTCATATTTAATTGCAGTAATATCATTCTTTAGCACTTAGCTAAGTGTTTGCTAGTATGTTTTAGCATGTCTCTAGTATGTTGGTAGGATGTTTAGCACCTACTGGCATTTTTTTATATGTTATTAGGAGTCAAGAACAGTGTTAAACGTCACTTCCTGTTGCCAGCAGGTGGCGCTATGACTATAACTAAATATGAGCATGGACATGTGTTCAAGAGATAACTCTTATCAAACGTGTGAAGTTTGGGGTAGATTGTACATTGCCTTCTTGAGTAACAACAAAGTCCTGTTTCATTGAATTAGCATGCTTTAGCACTTAGCTAAGTATTGCTAGCATGTTTTAACATGTTTCTAGCATGTTTAGAACTCAATGGCATTTTTAACATGTTGCTAGAACGGCATCAACGTGTTAAACATGTCACTTCCTGTTGCCAGTAGGTGGCGCTATTACTATAACTGAATTTGAGCATAGACATGTGTTCAGGCCATAATTCTTATCAAACGTGTGAAGTTTGGGGCAGATTGGACATTCCATGCCTGAGTTACAGCAAATTCCTATTTAATTGTAGTAATAGCATGCTTTAGCACTTAGCTAAGTGTTTGCTTGCATGTTTTAGCTTCTAGTATGTTGTTAGCATGTTTAGCACTTGATGGCACTTTTTTATATGTTATCAGGAGTCCACAACAGTGTTTAACATGTCACTTCCTGTTGCCAGCAGGTGGCGCTATAAATGTAACTGAATATGAGCATGGTCATGTGTTCAGGACAGAACGTTTATTAAAAGTGTGAAGTTTGGCGCAGATTGGACATTGCCTTCTTGAGTAACAACAACATCCTGTTTCATTGAATTAGCATGCTTTAGCACTTAGCTAAGTATTGCTAGCATTTTTTAACATGTTTCTAGCATGTTTAGAAGTCAATGGCATTTTTAACATGTTGCTAGAATGGCATCAACGTGTTAAACATGACACTTCCTGTTACCAGTAGGTGGCGCTATTACTATAACTGAATATTCTCATGTAGATGTGTTCAGGACAGAACGCTTATCAAAAGTGTGAAGTTTGGGGCAGATTGGACATTCCATGCCTGAGTTACAGCAAATTCCTATTTAATTGCAATAATAGCATGCTTTAGCACTTAGCTAAGAGTTTGCTAGCATGTTTTAGTATGCTTCTAGTATGTTGTTAGCATGTTTAGCACTTGCTGGCACTTTTTTATATGTTATTAGGAGTCCATAACAGTGTTAAACATGTCACTTCCTGTTGCCAGCAGGTGGCGCTATGACTATAACTGAATATGAGCATGGTCATGTGTTCAGGACAGAACTCTTATCAAACGTGTGAAGTTTGGGGCAGATTGGACATTCCATGCCTGAGTTACAGCAACTTCCTGTTTCATGGCGAAACATCGAAATTTGTCAGGCCGCCGAGGACCCGTCCTTCGACGAAAACTCAAGATCTTCGCAATTTAACGTCGCAAAGGCCTTAAGATTACACTCACCAAATTTGAAGATGATCAGATTAAAACTGTAGGAGGAGTTCGTTAAAGTACGAGGCCTGAAAATGGCAAAAACTGCACAAAAATCTGAGAGGAAGTTCAAAATGGCTGACTTCCTGTTGTGTTTAGGGCTATGCTCCAAGAGACTTTTTTGTAGGTATTAGGTCATTACATGTATGTACCGAATTTCGTGCATGTACGTGGAACGTTGCGGGAGGCGCACTCCGTTGAACTTTTATAGGTGGCGCTATCGAGCCATTTTGCCCCGTCCAATTCTGAAACCTATATCAGATGTAAATTTTCGCCAGTTCTGACGCGTGTGCAAAGTTTTGTGAGTTTTCGAGCATGTTTAGGCCCTCAAAAATGCAATTAAATGCGGAGAAGAATAATAATAATAATTAAAGCTGCAAGCAGCGATGAAAGGGCCCTCGCACCCGTGCCATCAACACTCGGTGGCTTTAGGAAGACAGAGCATGGTTGGGAAATGTACATTTAAGGAGGTATATATAGTAAGAGTATGTCAAAGTCAGTTACAAAATGTTTTGTATAATGGTGATAATAGCATGCTTCATGACTCAGCTAAGTGTTGCTAGCATGTTTAGTCTGTTTCTAGCATGCTTAGTACACAATAATTATGTGGTTAGTACTGCATTACTGTGTTAACCATGTCAGTTTCTGTTGCCAGTAGGTGGCGTTATGACTATAACTGAATATGAGCATGGATGTGTGTTCAGGACAGAACTCTTATCAAACGTGTGAAGTTTGGTGCAAATTGGACATTGCCTTCTTGAGTAACAACAAAGTCATGTTTCATTGAATTAGCATTCTTTAGCACTTAGCTAAGCATTGTTAGCATGTTTTAACATGTTTCTAGCATGTTTAGAACTCAATGGCATTTTTAACATGTTGCTAGAACGGCATCAACGTGTTAAACATGTCACTTCCTGTTGCCAGTAGGTGGCGCTATTACTATAACTGAACATTCTCATGTAGATGTGTTCAGGCCATGATTCTTATCAAAAGTGTGAAGTTTGGGGCAGATTGGACATTCCATGCCTGAGTTACAGCAAATTCATATTTAATTGCAGTAATATCATTCTTTAGCACTTAGCTAAGTGTTTGCTAGTATGTTTTAGCATGTCTCTAGTATGTTGGTAGGATGTTTAGCACCTACTGGCATTTTTTTATATGTTATTAGGAGTCAAGAACAGTGTTAAACGTCACTTCCTGTTGCCAGCAGGTGGCGCTATGACTATAACTAAATATGAGCATGGACATGTGTTCAAGAGATAACTCTTATCAAACGTGTGAAGTTTGGGGTAGATTGTACATTGCCTTCTTGAGTAACAACAAAGTCCTGTTTCATTGAATTAGCATGCTTTAGCACTTAGCTAAGTATTGCTAGCATGTTTTAACATGTTTCTAGCATGTTTAGAACTCAATGGCATTTTTAACATGTTGCTAGAACGGCATCAACGTGTTAAACATGTCACTTCCTGTTGCCAGTAGGTGGCGCTATTACTGTAACTGAATTTGAGCATAGACATGTGTTCAGGCCATGATTCTTATCAAACGTGTGAAGTTTGGGGCAGATTGGACATTCCGTGCCTGAGTTACAGCAAATTCCTATTTAATTGCAGTAATAGCATGCTTTAGCACTTAGCTAAGTGTTTGCTAGCATGTTTCTAGTATGTTGATAACCTGTTTAGCACTTGCTGGCTCTTTTTTATATGTTATTAGGAGACCACAACACTGTTAAACATGTCACTTCCTGTTGACAGCAGGTGGCGCTATTACTATAACTGAATATTCTCATGTAGATGTGTTCAGGCCATGACTCTTATCAAACGTGTGAAGTTTGGGGCAGATTGGACATTCCATGCCTGTGTTACAGCAAATTCCTATTAAATTGCAGCAATAGCATGCTTTAGCACTTAGCTAAGTGTTTGCTAGCATGTTTTAGCATGTTTCTAGTATGTTGTTAGCATGTTTAGCACTTGCTGGCACTTTTTTATATGTTTTTATATGTCCACAACAGTGTTTAACATGTCACTTCCTGTTGCCAGCAGGTGGCACTATGACTGTAACTGAATATGAGCATGGTCATGTGTTCAGGACAGAATGTTTATTAAAAGTGTGAAGTTTGGCGCAGATTGGACATTGCCTTCTTGAGTAACAACAACATCCTGTTTCATTGAATTAGCATGCTTTAGCACTTAGCTAAGTATTGCTAGCATGTTTTAACATGTTTCTAGCATGTTTAGAAGTCAATGGCATTTTTAACATGTTGCTAGAATGGCATCAACGTGTTAAACATGACACTTCCTGTTACCAGTAGGTGGCGCTATTACTATAACTGAATATTCTCATGTAGATGTGTTCAGGACAGAACGCTTATCAAAAGTGTGAAGTTTGGGGCAGATTGGACATTCCATGCCTGAGTTACAGCAAATTCCTATTTAATTGCAATAATAGCATGCTTTAGCACTTAGCTAAGAGTTTGCTAGCATGTTTTAGCATGCTTCTAGTATGTTGTTAGCATGTTTAGCACTTGCTGGCACTTTTTTATATGTTATTAGGAGTCCATAACAGTGTTAAACATGTCACTTCCTGTTGCCAGCAGGTGGCGCTATGACTATAACTGAATATGAGCATGGTCATGTGTTCAGGACAGAACTCTTATCAAACGTGTGAAGTTTGGGGCAGATTGGACATTCCATGCCTGAGTTACAGCAACTTCCTGTTTCATGGCGAAACATCGAAATTTGTCAGGCCGCCGAGGACCCGTCCTTCGACGAAAACTCAAGATCTTCGCAATTTAACGTCGCAAAGGCCTTAAGATTACACTCACCAAATTTGAAGATGATCAGATTAAAACTGTAGGAGGAGTTCGTTAAAGTACGAGGCCTGAAAATGGCAAAAACTGCACAAAAATCTGAGAGGAAGTTCAAAATGGCTGACTTCCTGTTGTGTTTAGGGCTATGCTCCAAGAGACTTTTTGGTAGGTATTAGGTCATTACATGTATGTACCGAATTTCGTGCATGTACGTGGAACGTTGCGGGAGGCGCACTCCGTTGAACTTTTATAGGTGGCGCTATCGAGCCATTTTGCCCCGTCCAATTCTGAAACCTATATCAGATGTAAATTTTCGCCAGTTCTGACGCGTGTGCAAAGTTTTGTGAGTTTTCGAGCATGTTTAGGCCCTCAAAAATGCAATTAAATGCGGAGAAGAATAATAATAATAATTAAAGCTGCAAGCAGCGATGAAAGGGCCCTCGCACCCGTGCCATCAACACTCGGTGGCTTTAGGAAGACAGAGCATGGTTGGGAAATGTACATTTAAGGAGGTATATATAGTAAGAGTATGTCAAAGTCAGTTACAAAATGTTTTGTATAATGGTGATAATAGCATGCTTCATGACTCAGCTAAGTGTTGCTAGCATGTTTAGTCTGTTTCTAGCATGCTTAGTACACAATAATTATGTGGTTAGTACTGCATTACTGTGTTAACCATGTCAGTTTCTGTTGCCAGTAGGTGGCGTTATGACTATAACTGAATATGAGCATGGATGTGTGTTCAGGACAGAACTCTTATCAAACGTGTGAAGTTTGGTGCAAATTGGACATTGCCTTCTTGAGTAACAACAAAGTCATGTTTCATTGAATTAGCATTCTTTAGCACTTAGCTAAGCATTGTTAGCATGTTTTAACATGTTTCTAGCATGTTTAGAACTCAATGACATTTTTAACATGTTGCTAGAACGGCATCAACGTGTTAAACATGTCACTTCATGTTGCCAGTAGGTGGCGCTATTACTATAACTGAACATTCTCATGTAGATGTGTTCAGGCCATGATTCTTATCAAAAGTGTGAAGTTTGGGGCAGATTGGACATTCCATGCCTGAGTTACAGCAAATTCATATTTAATTGCAGTAATATCATTCTTTAGCACTTAGCTAAGTGTTTGCTAGTATGTTTTAGCATGTCTCTAGTATGTTGGTAGGATGTTTAGCACCTGCTGGCATTTTTTTATATGTTATTAGGAGTCAAGAACAGTGTTAAACGTCACTTCCTGTTGCCAGCAGGTGGCGCTATGACTATAACTAAATATGAGCATGGACATGTGTTCAAGAGATAACTCTTATCAAACGTGTGAAGTTTGGGGTAGATTGTACATTGCCTTCTTGAGTAACAACAAAGTCCTGTTTCATTGAATTAGCATGCTTTAGCACTTAGCTAAGTATTGCTAGCATGTTTTAACATGTTTTTCTAGCATGTTTAGAACTCAATGGCATTTTTAACATGTTGCTAGAACGGCATCAACGTGTTAAACATGTCACTTCCTGTTGCCAGTAGGTGGCGCTTTTACTATAACTGAATTTGAGCATAGACATGTGTTCAGGCCATGATTCTTATCAAACGTGTGAAGTTTGGGGCAGATTGGACATTCCGTGCCTGAGTTACAGCAAATTCCTATTTAATTGCAGTAATAGCATGCTTTAGCACTTAGCTAAGTGTTTGCTAACATGTTTCTAGTATGTTGATAACCTGTTTAGCACTTGCTGGCTCTTTTTTATATGTTATTAGGAGACCACAACACTGTTAAACATGTCACTTCCTGTTGACAGCAGGTGGCGCTATTACTATAACTGAATATTCTCATGTAGATGTGTTCAGGCCATGACTCTTATCAAACGTGTGAAGTTTGGGGCAGATTGGACATTCCATGCCTGTGTTACAGCAAATTCCTATTTAATTGCAGCAATAGCATGCTTTAGCACTTAGCTAAGTGTTTTATGCATGTTTCTAGTATGTTGTTAGCATGTTTAGCACTTGCTGGCACTTTTTTATATGTTTTTATATGTCCACAACAGTGTTTAACATGTCACTTCCTGTTGCCAGCAGGTGGCACTATGACTGTAACTGAATATGAGCATGGTCATGTGTTCAGGACAGAATGTTTATTAAAAGTGTGAAGTTTGGCGCAGATTGGACATTGCCTTCTTGAGTAAAAACAACATCCTGTTTCATTGAATTAGCATGCTTTAGCACTTAGCTAAGTATTGCTAGCATGTTTTAACATGTTTCTAGCATGTTTAGAAGTCAATGGCATTTTTAACATGTTGCTAGAATGGCATCAACGTGTTAAACATGACACTTCCTGTTACCAGTAGGTGGCGCTATTACTATAACTGAATATTCTCATGTAGATGTGTTCAGGACAGAACGCTTATCAAAAGTGTGAAGTTTGGGGCAGATTGGACATTCCATGCCTGAGTTACAGCAAATTCCTATTTAATTGCAATAATAGCATGCTTTAGCACTTAGCTAAGAGTTTGCTAGCATGTTTTAGCATGCTTCTAGTATGTTGTTAGCATGTTTAGCACTTGCTGGCACTTTTTTATATGTTATTAGTCCATAACAGTGTTAAACATGTCACTTCCTGTTGCCAGCAGGTGGCGCTATGACTATAACTGAATATGAGCATGGTCATGTGTTCAGGACAGAACTCTTATCAAACGTGTGAAGTTTGGGGCAGATTGGACATTCCATGCCTGAGTTACAGCAACTTCCTGTTTCATGGCGAAACATCGAAATTTGTCAAGCCGCCGAGGACCCGCCCTTCGACGAAAACTCAAGATCTTCGCAATTTAACGTCGCAAAGGCCTTAAGATTACACTCACCAAATTTGAAGATGATCAGATTAAAACTGTAGGAGGAGTTCGTTAAAGTACGAGGCCTGAAAATGGCAAAAACTGCACAAAAATCTGAGAGGAAGTTCAAAATGGCTGACTTCCTGTTGTGTTTAGGGCTACGCTCCAAGAGACTTTTTGGTAGGTATTAGGTCATTACATGTATATACCGAATTTCGTGCACGTACGTGGAGCGTTGCGGGAGGCGCACTCTGTTGAACTTTTATAGGTGGCGCTATCGAGCCATTTTGCCCCGTCCAATTCTGAAACCTATATCAGATGTAAATGTTCGCCAGTTCTGACGCGTGTGCAAAGTTTCGTGAGTTTTCGAGCATGTTTAGGCCCTCAAAAATGCAATTTAATGCGGAGAAGAATAATAATAATAATTAAAGCTGCAAGCAGCATTTATCGGGGTTCAAGCAATTAAGGCCTTTAAGGCCTTTAAGCATAAAAGCATCAAAAGTTATTAAGATTTATTTAGCAAGCATGTAACCACTGACATAATAGATGAAAAAGACCATTTACAGCCAATACAGGCAATGTACCATAGGAAATATATGGTTTTAAAGCTTTTTAACAGTTATAGCGCCACCTATGGTCCGATCTCCATAAAATTGTTTACTGTGACCTCAAATTGAACCCATACACATGTGTACTGAGTTTGGTGAAGATATCTCATTTACTTCTTGAGTTATAGCCATTTTAGTAAAATAGGCTCCTCCCACAACAATTTACCACATTCTAGTATTATTTACTATGATTCTAGCATGATTTGCCATATTCTAACAGGATTTACCATGATATACTACATTCTAGTATGATTTACCATACATTCTAGTATGATTTACCATTGTTTACTGTGATTCTATCATGGTTCACCATAGTTTATCATGATTTATCATAGTTTACCATGATTTACCCTGTTCTAGCATAGTTTACCATGATTTACCATGTTCTAGCATGATTTACCATGATATACCACATTCTAACATGATTTACCATAGTTTATCATGATTTATCATGGCTTACCATGATTTACCCTGTTCTAGCAACGTTTACCATGATTTACCATGTTCTAGCATGATGTACCATGATATACCATGTTCTAGAATGATGTACCAGGATTCTAGTATGATTTACCTTGATACACCACATTCTAGTATTATTTACTATGATTTACCATGTTTTTAGCGTGATTTACCATGATTTACCACATTGTTAGCAGTTATGTGAAGTTAGGTTTCTGAATAAATTCTGAATAATCTGATTAATAGTTTACAAAGACTTTGTGAAGTGTTTATAGATCTTTCAAATATATTTTCTTAATGACATATCCCAATAGCATTGAAAAAACAACATTTGTGTGTGTGTGTGTGTGTGTGTGTGATCTGTCTGAAAATGTTCATGCATGTTTAGAGTCATATTTCACATGTTCTGACTTGTTTTTAAGAAGGTCTGAGCATCTTAAAAGATATAAGCTTTCGGGGACACTTGGTCAAGGCCACATATTGAAGTGACCCTATTATAGTCATCCAAATGAAGTAGTTCAACTTTTTCTGATAATTATTGATCTAGAGAGTCCAGAGAATTGTACTGCACTAGTTTTGTACATTATGATATGAAAATTATTTGATCATAGATGAAACAGACCATTTGCAGCCAATACAGGCAATTTACCATAGGAAATATATGGTTTTAAAGCTTTTTAACAATTATAGCGCCAACTATGGTCCGATCTCCATAAAATGTAGCATGCTTGTTAAAGATGTTATGGCACATATTCCCACCAATTTTTGTGAAGTTCTGAGTTTTCATTTATGATTTATAGGCTTTTTAGTGCATTTTGCCATGCCCATTTTCTTTATGACCCTATTATAGCCATGCGCAAAATGCAAAAGTTCAACTTTTTTTTGATAATTATTGATCTAGAGAGTCCATAGAATTGTCCTAGACTGGTCTGGTTCCGATCGGGCGAAAAACCTAGGACTAGTTCGCAAAAGTAGGTTTTTAACATATTCGCGAATAATTAATGAACGGTTTGATTGACAGCAATGGTTCTTGAGGCAAAGTTGTTCAGCATGAGCAGATCTATCAAATGATATGAATTTTGTGACAATAAGTGTAACACCACGTGATTACAGAGCCGTAAAACTCGTTAGCGCCAACTAGTGGCCAATTTCTTTCAAAATTCTTACAGACCTCTAGGGCTATGAGTTGAACATGCCCATCGAGTTTCGTTCCGATCGGCCTCCGTTAACCTTGTCTAATAGGTGCTCAAACTTCATTGGCCGATGGCGGCCATGTTTTTCGAGATACACCAATGTCCTCATAGACATACATGACACCTTGGGCCAAGACACTGCATACCAATTTTCAAGTCAATCGGACTAACGGTCAGGTGGTTAAAGCCTGTTTTATGTTTTTTTCATGTTATAGCGCCACCATGTGGCCAATCGCCGCGATTTTTTTACTGTGACCTCAGATTGACCTCTTACACATGTTTACCGAGTTTGGTGAAGATACCTCATTTACTTCTGGAGTTATAGCCATTTTAGTAAAATAGGCCCCTCCCACAACGTACGTTTTGGCGCCCCTTAGCGTCCGTGAATCGAAATTTCAACTTTTTTTCGATAATTATTGATGTTCAGACTCCAGAGAACATTTCTGTACTGGTTTGGTTCCGATCGGGCGAAAAACCTAGGACTAGTTCGCAAAAGTAGTTTTTTGGCAAAATTCAAAATGGCGGAAAATCTATCATGGCGGAAATGAAATCGGAGATATACGTTTTGTTCGTCAGGCATCCAGCTTTCCAATGATATAAGACACTTGAGTCTACGACATACGGTCTAGGAGTTCTGAGCAGTTTCGCGCTTTTGGTCGCTGTAGCGCCACCTATGGGCCGATTTGGCTAAGTCCGTGTATCTGAGTAGCGAGCAATACTACTACCATTTGACCAAGTATCACGTCTCTAGGCCTTACGGTTTTGGCTGCACAATGCGTTTTAGGGAAGAATAATAATAATAATAAAAATCAGGGCAATTACAATAGGGTTTCAGCACTTCGTGCTTGAACCCCTAATAATAATAAACAGAGCAATTCCAAGAGGGTCCTCACACCATCGGTGCTCGGGCCCTAATAAACGGAGCAATTCCAAGAGGGTCCTCACACCATCGGTGCTCGGGCCCTAATAATAAACAGAGCAATTCCAAGAGGGTCCTCACACCATCGGTGCTCGGGCCCTAATTAAAGCTGCAAGCAGCATTTATCGGGGTTCAAGCAGTTAAGGCCTTTAAGCACAAAAGCATCAAAAGTTATTAAGTTTTATTTAGCAAGCATGTAACCACTGACATAACAGATGGAAAAGACCATTTACAGCCAATACAGGCAATGTACCATAGGAAATATATGGTTTTAAAGCTTTTTGCCAGTTATAGCGCCACCTATGGTCCGATCTGCATGAAACCTGGCATGCTTCTTCACCATGTTAGGACACATATGCTCATCAATTTTTGTGAAGTTCTGAGTTTCCCTGTAGGATTTATAGGCTTTTGAGTGTATTTTGTCACGCCCCTTTTCTAAGGCCCCATTTACACTGCATGGTTCAAGTGACCCAATTCCGATTTTTTCCTCTCATGTGGCACAGATCGGATATGACAGGTGAACGTGTAAGCAGGAAAAAAACGCATGGATTCCGATTTTCTCAGATCGGATTCAGGCCTCATTCATATGTGGTAATAAATCGGATATGAATCGGATACGTGCATTTGTGTGTGCCATGTAAGCAGACAAATCGGATATTCCCCAGTAAATGCAGGTGGACTCCACCAACTGAGAACACATGACTTATTATAGGCGCGATGGAGGTCGAAGGCTCAACACAGCGGAGTATTTTTTTTTTCTCCGCCTTACAAGAGCAATGTTTTGCTGACCTTTGAAACTAGTGCGGAAAGCAAAACACTGCATAATTAGAGATGCGCGGATGAGCTCCAACGTCACCCGAATCCGCAGCCAAAAACAAATCATCCACCCGCACCAATAATTTTCTTTGATTTAAGTATCCGCACCCGATGGTCAAAGTTATTATTCTAGTTCTTATGTGTTGTTACGCGTGAGGATAAATGGATGATCATCACCTTCAACAGCGGACGTGGCGACGGTTGATGCGCGCATCTATACAATGAATGAGCGCTGCTTTTAAATGAACATTTCTTTAAAACAAAATTTATTTGACAGAATGTCATTTTCGTAATGGCATAAACTTTACTCAAGGCTTTACTCCCTTGAAACTTTTATGCTCATATTTTAGAGAATGTAATATTTTCGTTAATAATGATTTATCTATCTACCCGCGACCCACCCGAAATTAATCAGAATGTTATTTTTATTAGCCTGCTTGACCCTCCCGATCCGGATTATCCGCAGAGCCCCCGCGGATATATGACCGCGATCCGTGCATCACTATAATAATTTTGTCTGCTTCTGCATCCATTGCATATCGAGCTGTTTTACTTCATTTTCCGGGTCAGAACGTCTACATTTGGTTGTTTTGGCAGTGTATAGTGTAAATGCAAATATCGGATACAGGTCACTTTTAAAAGATGATGTAAGCGGGTCGTCAAAAAAATCGGATATAGTCAGCAAATCGGAATTGGGCATCAAGACCTGCAGTGTAAATGCAGCCTAAATGACCCTGTTACAGCCACCCAAATGCAAAAGTTCAACTTTTTTTCGATAATTATTGATCTAGAGAGTCCAGAGAATTGTCCTAGACTGGTGTGGTTCCGATCGGGCCAAAAACCAGGGACTAGTTCACAAAAGTAGGTTTTGGACAAAATGCGACATAGCGGAAAATTTTACCGGCCATTTTGTCCGCCTTGAGCCAGGGATCACGGTGGTGTAAGGCACTTGAGTCTAGGTCAAACGGCCTAAGAGTTATGAGCGATTTTGTACTTTGGGTTGCTGTAGCGCCACCTATGGGCCAATCGGGGTCATACTCTGATAGGTTGTCCCCAAATTGAGGCCTACCATCTGGCCAGTTTTCACGTCTCTAGGCCTTACGGTTTGGCCAGGTTTCACGTCTCTAGGCCTTACGTTTTACGAATCCTTACAATTACAATAGGGTTTCAGCATTTCATGCTTGAACCCCTAATTAAAAGATATATATGATACAGTTAGAAAATGAATTAAAAGAGTAAAAAGATGATACATTGATAAACTTCTCATCTGGCAAAACACCGGTGTATCTTATTTTTCACAACTCCCAGTTTTACTGTGAGATTTTCCCATTGTGTGACACTGTGTCTGAGGTCTTCTTTCACGTAAGAAATCTATTGGACGTCTCCGATGGACCCGATTTTTCCCTAAACTCGGACAGGAGGAGCTCTAGGACTGACTCACGGGGGAACCTCGGGTTCACTGCCCCATCAGTCCAAACCCCGAAAACCCATTTGTTGGGAAGCTCTAGGAATGGAGTCGGTCCAGTCCGCACCCACAGAACCTCGAGTTTAACTGACACATCAAACTCAAACTAACTACTAAACCACAGACCCAGGCCAGGGTTTCATCTCTCAAGTTCCCCAATTCAGTGGTTTATTTTGTTTATGAACTCTTACCCAATTCTCAGCGCCATTTGAGTTCAGTTTAGAATCAAAAGGAGGAATACAGTGCAATCAGTCAGACATACAGTGGATACAGTTATAGAAAGAATTAAAAGAGTAATAAGATTATACATAAATAAACTTCTCATCTGAAAACATGTTAAGGAATACATAAAGGATCTGCAATTTATGGAAGTTAATTTACTCTTGCAATATTAATAAGGTTATTAATGTGATTATGTACAAATAACTGTTTTTATGTACTTATGGGACTGAATAATAAGTACATTTTAAAATGTTTTTATATTATTCAGCATCAAATAAAAGGTACCAGACAAATACTTGTATTTATCCATTAAATAAGTTATTTTTGTTTTACCAGGTTCAGTTCAAACTGGTTTCAGAGATGACCAGTTCTGTGTGGGTTAAGATGTCAGTTCCTCTTCTTTCTTTCTTCATTAACCACATGTGTTTCTCTAAAAACATGTGTGGTTAAACTAACAGAGTTCTCACACTCAGCAGAAACACCAAACCTCAACAGTGAGTTCACTACTCTGAAAATACTACTGAAAATACGTAGTCACACTAGTTCCACATTGTTAAATTAAAACTAGACCAAAGGTTATTAAAACAGTTCTGGAAGCGCTAGAACTCAAAGCCAGAACACAAAGAGGACAAAAGACAAAAATTCATTACAATTTGTTTGTTTACATGTAAAAGATATTGAACGTATTAACAATGAATGAACCCATTAGGATTGAGTTATATTAGACTGATATTCCTCTGCTCATGTGGGTTTTGTATAATTATTTGACTGATTTGCTCTTAAAGTTGACTGCAGTTCTCCTGAGCTCCAGCTTTTGCTCCTCTGATGGAAGCATAAGTCACTTTATCATCACAGCGAACCTGAATGAACATCACAGTTGTTTCAACCCACAATTATTACAGCATGTTGTTTGAGCTCAGTTCATGAAGAACTGCATATAAGAAAAAAAAAACTATCATGTGGAGAGAAGCTGGACAAAATCAAGGAAGTGTTTGCTCACCTTGTTCTTTTTGCTTCGTTTTTTACTGTATGCAGTGACTTCAGTATAAGTCACATCATCTGTCTGCTCCTAAACATCAATGGAAATATGGAAAAATGCCATCCATCAATAATATTTTCCTCAGGTTCTGTAAATGTTAAGGTAATATATGTGTAAAACGTGTGTCCTGGCAATTTCACATAAATGTTTTGTGAAAATCTATTATACAGACATGACGTTATGATGACATTTCCTATTGTAACATGAAAGGATGTTTGACTTGACTTACACAACAGGAACAACACATGATGAAATCCACAACTAGAACAATGGGCAATTAGTAACAGGTAGCACAACACACTCAGGGTACGTTTACACGAAAACGATATGCTTAAAACGGAAAAGTGTTTCCTTTGAGTTTTCCGCATACAGACGACACCGTTGTCAAAACGATCCCCTTTCACACAGATCTGCGAAAACAACTAAAAATGCAGTATTCTGCTGCCAGGCCACTAGATGGCGATGAAACACTATAGACTGAACACGTAATACACATGTGCAATGACCTCATCGTCTTCACATTTTTGTTGATTACACGAAGACCGTTTTCAAAACTTTGCGCTTTCAGGCACCCAAAACGCCGTTGTCGTGTAAATGAATGGGCAAAACGCATAAAAAGTTTTACGTTTTTGGTTGAAAACAGTGTCGTGTAAACAGCCCCTCAATTACAATGAACTGGCAAAACATGAGGGAAAGAAAACACAATGGCTGCATCCGAAAACATAGGAAGTGACTTGTTGCCTATCAGACAATGACTTTGCAGGAAGCGTTTGCGCACACAGGTCCTCACGAAACTGATTTCAGACTGACTTCTTAACGGTTTAATGATCTACAGCAAAATAAAGCAAGATTTGGTGAAAACGTCCTGGTTGCGTATGCCTTCCCTTTCTGCTGATTTCCTTAACAGACAATAGCTGGTCTGAGGTCATAAGGCTTGAGTTCTGTGCACGTATAACCGCAATGAAGTGGACGGACAGATAAAGCCAGGGCTTGGTCTGCCTCCTCCGGGGCAGCACTTGCAGGCTCACCACCTGCTCCCACCTTTAGGGAGAGGTAGGAACCTTGGGCACATATCCAGGCCGGGGTCTCAGGTAGTGAGAGTTAGCCGGCCCGAATTCCAGGCACAACTTGTTGACCGAAAGCGAGCAAGTCCCTACCATCTAGTAGAGACAATGCGAGCAGGAGAACTGTTTCTTTAACCCTCTGGGGACCAAGCTGTTTTTGGGGTCCTTGAGATGTTCTGACATGCCTTGACATTTGTGCTTTTTTCAGTTATTTATAAACATGTTAATGGCAAAGGTGTAAATTCACTCTATATAGCACAAACAGGGCTACCATAATATGCGAGCAACGTGTATGTAGATGTTTGTATTTTTAAGAGAATAATGTTTATGCGTGGTTATTGGAAAAAATTAAAATGAAAGTTGCTGAATTAAGACCACAAAACACATATTAAATATGTGTCCACAAGACTTTTGACTAATGGATGTTGTCCCTTTGAGTTCTAGCTTCAAAATGATGTAAAAATAGTCTTGCTTTATCGTTCACAAAAAAAAATACATTGATTTAAATGGTGTAAAACAGGTTTTGCTTGGAAAGCCAATATGCGAGGGGGAGGAGTAGTTTACACCTTAGATTATGAATGTCCCACCCACTCTGCATAATGATGAGCCATTCACTCAGGTGTGAAACTGACTGAGCCACAATGCAAGGACAAAAGATGTATTTAGAAGAAGACTTATATTGACCATTTAAGATTTAAGGCTATAATGTCTCACTCGCATTTAAGGCTATAATGTCTCACTCGCGAGGAGTCGCGACGCGCTTTGTTTACAGCTGATGTGGGCGTTTCACAGCTCTGAAATAGTTCTCAGAATTTGCGTTTGAATAGCACGCGCTCTCCGGGGAGTGGTCACATTACTGTGAATGAGCTCCTAATGAGCTCGACAGGAGTCGCTCTCTTTTTATACAGATTACAGAAGCTGAGAATATTTGTTTTTTATATAAATGACTTCATTTAAAAGATGCGATCTCAAGCTTTATGCCCGTGGGTCTGTTTGCCTGTTTGACTGAATTTTCGCGGAGTTATAGATCATTTTCGAACGCGTTTCAAATGGGAGTTTACTGACAGAGAGAAGGCAGAAATCGCATCATGTTAATTTTTCTTTATTTGTCAAAAAGCAAAACACTTTATTTTTATTGTGAGTATACAGAAAAAAAATAGAAACTGAACAGGATCGATTGATGTATTACACGAAAATGAAAGATCAAAATTAACAGAGCATTTAGTGTTTATTTTCATTGCTAAAAAAAAAAAAACGAGCAAAACGCGCGGGCGCGTTTGTGGTCCCCAGAGGGTTAAAAACTGAATTTTTAACTCACTGCCTGTAGTGGCTCAGGTGCGGTCTCTGCAGTAGCACCAGAGATAAGGCCCAAGAAGATAAAGAGGGGTGAAAGGCTTTTCTTGCTCCCTCAGGAACCTGACGATCAGGATGTGCTTCCCATGCTATTGCATCATGATGTGCGTCAAAGAACAAATAGAGGCAACATCATTTTGAGGGTGGAGGACACAGCCCTCACTCCAACCCATCTTGCAGGAAAGAGAGCACTGAAATTACCGAACGCTTTCAGGATCTCCTCACGGAGAGAAGACTCACTCAACGAACAGGTTCCACTTCTATTTGGCGTAAGCAACACTTCCTCTCGCAGAAGTGATGGTGACTACCACATAATCCTGCGGTAGCCACCTGAACCTCCACGTCCATTTTTAGGACCGACCTGGAATCTCTCCAGGGGTCTGATCGCGGGTGCCATCATACCCCGTCCCTGAGAATGTATTCAGGGGAAAGTCAGGAAGGGCTGTCGAGGGGAACTAGATCTGGTTGGGCCAATAAGGGGCAACTATCAAGACCTGCTCTACTCCTGACCTAGCACAGTACGTGCAAGCGGGCGGATGAATTTGCTCTCTTAACAATTCGGGTACCACTGGACTCCGGGGAGCCAGTGGCGGAACAGTAACCATCTTAAGAGCTCGTCCCCCCATCCCTGGGTGGCCTGTCTCAGGGACGCTACATCTGACACTTGCCCCCAGGCTTGGCAGTGCCTGAGACAGACCGGGCGGCCTGCCTGCTGTTGGCTCTACGCTGGGGCCTGGGTGGAGGCTGCTGCGGGGGCCCTGCGGAACCGGAGGCTGCGGCAGGGGACGCCCTCGGTGACGAGCAGAAATTGGGGAGTCCAGGAACCGAACCTTGTCCGCATCCGCCATCTCAACCAGGCTGAGCCAACGATGGCACAGGTGTGTCGCAACAGACCGCTCCACTGGAGGGATAGCCTCATAACCCTTCACCGCTCCTCCCTCAAGGGTAGCGAGGGGGAAGAACCACTCAGGCAGTTTTCGGCAGTAAAAGCCGACCTAGTAAGCTCTCCATGCACTTCGGGAAAGAAGGGCACTGGGGCGGCGGGCTAAGAACCAGCACGGCCCGCCCCGGGATACCAATCATCCAACTGAGACTGAGCGGGACACGGTGGAAGGTTCCACTCGAGCCCGACAGTCTCGGCGGCCCAATTCAGCATAGCTGACAGTTAGCCGGAGCTCATCCTCTGATGCTGCAATCGGAGTCCTGTCCTCTGGGGGAGCCCCGGGTGAAACGACCGGTCCACCCATTACTGATGGACCAGCATGCTCCACGGGGGACTCCACCGGCTGCGGTGGAAGGGAGGAGTGAGGAGCCCACAGTGAATGGTTACTGGGCGAGACATCCAACACTATCCTCCTATCACCCAGCCCGCGCGGGTCCCAAAGGCGGGGCGTGGTAATGGGGACTTGCGCTTCGTGGACGAAGGTGTGTCTCGACCTCAACACCTCGACAGTCATATTCCCGCAATGGGAACATGAACTGTCCACAAAAGCTGCTTTTGTGAATTTGAAATAGAATTTCATGCTGTTAAAACAGCAGTTGAGAGCTTGAGAAGCTCGCGATCACCACTGCACTAGCGCTGTAGAAACACCAACACTGGGAGGTCTTCCCGCAAGAACACCGACACACTCGCTTGTTGCGTAAACAATAGTACTCTTCAGGGACATCTGATCAGCTCTGAAGCGAAAGGCAACTGGTGCGTGCGTCCACTTCCGTGTTTATACCCGCGCTGCGGGGCGGAGCGTGTAATCACGCACACCAATGTTGAATTGGCTTGATTAAATAGTAGTACGAAGAAGACAGGCTCCCTAAGCGTGATCCCCATTCAGTCGACTACATCTGACGTTCTCGACTGAAAGGGAACTAAGTGAATATTTAATGACACCAATAGTAATTTCTCACCAGAAATGGCATCATAAGTGGAAAACATTGATAATTTTTTTTTTACATTTACACAAACTGATGAATAGCCGCAACTTTCAGACGCCATCTTTATTTTTCTAGCTCAACTGTCATAGAATGGAAAGCACAGGATTGTGGGATATCAAAGGCAGTGAAGGATAGATCTGTGCTGCCTTCAAAAAAAATCAAAAATCAGTCCTTATGAACATTAATAACTCATGGATCAACCTGCAATACTTACCACAGAGTCACCAGTCCCTCTTCTGTTGCCTGAAACATAATGTCACGGGAAAGTTTATGATCAAACACACACACAGTCTCTAATGCAGATGACAATCAGTTTTTAAAAGAGTCTAGAAGAATCTAGTGCTGTAGAATAGAAACATTATTTTTGTTAACTCATTGATTTCTCTTCACTTTTAGATAAATAAATTTGTCTAAATTACATTTGTTTTATCAGATGTTTTTGTCTGTTGTTACAAAATATGAAAAACTCACCCGCTCTTTTTTTACAAATCACCCAGAGAATAAGAGCCAGAAGGAGAAGAGCGAATGAAGCGGCAACAACAATCACAGCCACAATCCCTGAGAGAGAGAGAGAGTATAGAGAGACACATTCAGCAGGACTATATTACTGTGTTTAACCAAATACATAAAAATGGCACATTCAATAGCATAATTATCCTTATTTATCATGTAAATTGATGCTTGTGATGATGATTATATAGAAATTGATATGCATTGAAAGCCATCTGTACACTAACAGACTCTACCTCATATGTTCACTAAATGAATGTGACATGATTGTTTAGGATTGTCTGGATGAGAATGATGTGTCTGACATTTAATGACAGTTACTTTTTACATTACGGTATTAGTTTTCATGTTTATGGGTTGTAATAGAATCACTATTTAGGCTTTCCTGTAGCTCAAACAGTAGAGCGTTGGTGCTAACAACGCCAAGGTCATGGGTTCGATTCCCAGGGAAAGCAAGAACTAACAAAATGTAAAATGTGTACCTTGAATGCAATGTAAGTCGCTTTGGATAAAAGCGTCTGCCAAATGCATAAATGTAAATGTAAAAATGATGTAGATTACAAATTAAACCTGGCTTGAGTCAAAATCTGTGATCAGCTGCTCGAACAACGAGTCGGTCAAATGAGGATGATGTTCACACACACCTGGATTCAGAGAGTTTGCTGTGGTATGTGGAGTAAGTGATGTTACTGTAGTTGATGTTACAACTATTAAAAACAAAATGGAAACAGAAATGTCATATTTTAATGCATGAACACAATATCAAGGCATTTATTTTACAAACTGCTATATGTTTAATAAATCCTCACTATGGGTCCATTCATACACCCGCACAATACAGCGCCAGGCGCGACGCAAGTGTGTTTTTGCTAGTTTCAGCCCCACAGTTTTCATTTTCACGTTCTGTGACACTTTGTTTAAATAGCAAATACATTTGTGCCCATCTGTGCGGCCATGGGCTGTTGGTCTGTACGAACGAGCACGAGGTGTGTGTTCAGGCGCATTGTTGGTGCGTTGCTATTTTGAGGAACTGAATTAGACTGAGCCATTGACCAACTGAAACCTGGTCTAAAGTCAATGGCGCAATATTTTTTTTTTGTTATTTAAAGAGGGTCCACAACGCACGTACACTTATTACACACACACTGCTTATTACACACACTCTGCTTATTACACACACTCTGCTTACTACACACACACTGCTTATTAAACACACAGGGACACACAGCAGCACACAAACATGCCAAATATTAAAAATAAAAGGATTACAATGTAAAAGATTATTATTGTGTACATAAAGATATGGTGAATCCGGCTTGTCCCGTAGATTGTCCCTTTAACCACAAACACACACACACACACACACACACACACACACACACACACACGACTTTAAACTCACTCACGAGCAGATCCGTTTTCTTGTTAGAGAAGTGTTCAGTTTTTCCGCTTGCAAATTCCGTCATGTTAATAGCGAATCTGCGATGGCAAGAGCACAACATTCCAAGGGAATGGGAGAGGAGACTCTGATTGGTTTATTTCACGTTACACCCAAAACACACTCATTATTCATTAAAAGAATAAGGACAACACTTTTAGATCATGCGCTGGGCACAGATCATTTTTCCCGTCGTTAAACTAGCAAAAGTGGTTTTGGACTTACGCCGCACGCTTTAGACTTGCGCCATGCGGCATTTATGGTGCTGGAAGCTGCTCACATTAACTAAAAGGATGAGTTGTGTTTAATAAATCCTCACTATGATTTTATTAATTTATCATAGCAGTGGCGTGAGTTACACTAGCTGTATATTATGATTATTTTGCATCAGACAACAGACTGTACAAGACCGGTCATATGTATCAAAACTCACTGACAAATCTGACTAAAGAGCTTTTTTTTGATGATGACATGTGTGATGATAAAGCAGTCTGTGAGAGCCAGTGCAAACCACTGAAGCGAGAGACTGATGATGTGTGACAGTGATCATGTGATCATGAACCTTGTGTAGAAGCTGCTGCTGTAGTTCGGCTTGATGTCTTCTCAGAGATTGAGCTTCTGACTGGAGTCAGTGTTGTTGAAGCGACTGGAGCTGCAGAAGATGAATGTTCAGACGCATCAGGACATTAACATCATATTTTCATATTGATCATGACATGCAGTTTGTGTTCAATCATCACAGCTTACAGTGGCAGTAGTTGAGAAGAGAGATGTTACTGTATCATTTATTCCTGGTTTATATGAGAGTGAAACACAGTGAGCTGCTTCCCATAAACCTTCAGCTTTCCTGAATCAATGACATTATTAAGCCTTAGAATTCCTCAAACTGCATAAAAATCCTTATAATTCCCAATATTGACCTCCCTCATGGGTCATACATGAAATATTGCATAATCAGAAGAGTCTATTTTAGCCTAGTATGACCCATAGGAGGTCAATATTGGGAATTATAAGGATTTTTATGCAGTTTATGACTTTGACCACTAATATTTTACAATTGCCAAACGTATGAAGCCATCAGAAAGAGTAGAGTCAGTGTGTGAAAGTTTTCACAAATCTGTCAGAAAAGAGTGTTTTCTCACCTGAATACTTGACAGTGTATCTGACTGAGGTCTTGAGTTGATTTCTGTGAGTAAGCTGACATCTCCACTCTCTGTTGTTATCTTCATTCAGGAGTGTTGTAGTCAAAGTGATGTTACAGTGATATTGATCTGATGATGATAATATCTGATATCTGGAGTCTGTCTTCAGATCAACACCAGTCTGATTCACCCACAACAGCTCAACTCCCTCAGAACGAACCAAATAAACACAGGGAGATCCAGTATCTGAATACAACTGACAGGAGAGAGTCACAGAGCGGCCTGGACTGATCTCAGTCTGTGAGGATGAAGATGAAGATGATGATGATGATGATGATGACGACACTGAAACTGAACACAAATCACAAATCACAGACTCTTCAATCATCATCTGAGTTTAAAGGGAGAATCTGCCCTTTTTAAATTGAGCACATAATCATAAACTTGCCATGAAGAACATGCAGATAAACACGTGCATCAGTTTCTGGTTGGTGATCCACATATTGTCTGCAGGTGTATAATCCATAATCTTCTTCTGTGACGTTCTTGATGTTCAGAGAGCAGTCAGACTCCAGACTCAGTCTCTCATGTCTCTCTGTGTCTTTCCTCTTTATCCCTAATTTAATCAGTTCAACTCCTGCTGGATCTCTGCTGTAGATCCATGTAGTTTTAGATTTGCAGTCAGAAAGAGCATTATTACAGGACAGACGCACATTTTCACCAGAACTGATGAACACATGATCCACTCCACTGGTTCCTGAAACACCCCAGCCAACACAGCCATGTGGGGCCCAAATGGGTTTGACCTGGGCTATCTAACTGGGACCCAGCCAGTTTTGTCCTCGGTTTCCATGTAGGCCCCACATGGGTTTGCCCAGATGAAATGAACACTGCTTAGTGTGCACAGTACAGGCTGTTAAATGTAACACTGAATCAGTGTTGGAGGTAATGAGATAATTAAGTGATTGAATAATGATAGTGCATTAATGATGAACACCTGCTGTTAACAAGCAGAATCACTGAAGGAAAGAGAAACACAAGAACTACTTCCAGCCACTGCCTTGGATGAAATCAACTGAAGATAAAATACATTAAATCTCTCAAGATCTCATTAAACAACTCCACAAACAGCATTACCAGCTTCACTTATTACTAAGCAGACTGACTTTATTTATGTCAGACGTCTTCAGAAATTCTTATTGAGAATTAACAGAGGTTTAGATGTTGATTACTTATTTGAAAGTAATAGTTTGATTTGATGTTACCATTGTGGCGATCAGTGAGTGCTTTAGTCAGGATCTTGACTTTTTAACATTAGTTTTTCTCTGGCAGCTGTGTCTGTTTGTTATGGCAAGAACAGCAAGAGAAAATGTAATCAGATGTTGTATGCTGATTGATGATAAGAATATAATCATCATGTAGTGGCTTAGCTCATTGATTATGTGTGAGGTTCATACGGGTAGTATGATATTCATTTTGTTTTATTGTTGTGATTCTACAGCAAGAGAATAATAGAATTTAATCAGAACGTCAAATGATTTTTAACACCACTTACATATTTTAGACTCCTCCTAATCTTGCTCACACACAGACATCAAGAATCAGCATATGAATCTCAACAATGGTGACATGCTTCATGGTGCAATGCATTCTGGGAGCTATGGATAAGTTTCGTATGATGCACCCAGAATGCATTGCACCATGAAGCATGTCACCATTGTTGAGATTCATATGCTGATTCTTGATGTCTGTTTGCGAATACAACTTTCAGTAGTCCAACATGTGTAAATGGGGTTTTAAAAATAATTTGATGTTCTGAATAAACTGTGCTGGATCTCTTGCTGTAGAATCACAACAATAAAACAAAATGAATGACATACTACCCGTACAAACCTTACACAAAATATCAGTGAGTTAAGCCACTACATGACGATGACTATATTCTTATCATCAATCGGCTTACAGCATCTGATTACATTTTCTCTTGCTGTTCTCACCATAACAAACAGACACAGCTGCCAGAGAAAAACTAATGTTAAAAAGTCAAGAGCCTGACTAAAGCACACACTGATCGCCACAATGGTAACATCAAATCAAACTATTACTTTCAAATAAGTAATCAACATCTAAACCTCTGTTAATTCTCAATAAGAATTTCTGAAGACGTCTGACATAAATAAAGTCAGTCTGCTTAGTAATAAGTGAAGCTGGTAATGCTGTTTGTGGAGTTGTTTAATGAGATCTTGAGAGATTTAATGTATTTTATCTTCAGTTGATTTCATCCAAGGCAGTGGCTGGAAGTAGTTCTTGTGTTTTTCTTTCCTTCAGTGATTATGCTTGTTAACAGCAGGTGTTCATCATTAATGCACAATCATTATTCAATCACTTAATTATCTCATTACCTCCAACACTGATTCAGTGTTACATTAAACAGCCTGTACTGTGCACACTGAGCAGTGTTCATTTCATCTGGGCAAACCCATGTGGGGCCTACATGGAAACCGAGGACAAAACGGGCTGGGTCCCAGTTAGATAGCCCAGGTCAAACCCATTTGGGCCCCACATGGCTGTGTTGGCTGGGACAGTATATCTCAGTGATCATTATGATATATTAATTTAAAAAAAATGAAAAAAACATAAACCACACCAGCATAACAAGCAGAAGATTTAACTCATAGTCTTTTTCCGGTGTTTGATAGTTAATGCATTAATTAACATTTATGCATAAACCAAATCAAACGCCTCTTTAAGAAGGAATAAGAAATACCCTGACTTTGAAACAAATTTAAATAATGTAATATCATCATATCTTGAACTTTTGATTTCAGCTTTGTCATAAACAAACAATTCAAAACCCACAAAGAATATTTGTGGAACAGTTCCCAAAGGAAGGAGCAAAACTCAGGGAAGGTTTGCTGGGATCAGTAGTTCACTCTCCATCCAGACACAGTCGTGATGATACTGTACTTCTGTTCTCTGACCACACAACATCACTTCACTGAGCTGAACACTCGTTGTGTGTTTGATAGTAAGTTTATGATCAATCATGAGCTGAGTTTGGGAAGTAGTTAACAGTGAATTTGATCATGATTAGGGCCCTCTCAAGTAAAAGTCATGACAAAATAATGCATTAACAAATCATTTAATAAAATATGATTAAACATGCACAAGGAGAATATATATTTGTATTCCTTTACACCACCAGTACAACAAAACAAACAAAAGATAAAAGATAAAGGTTATTTGTAGTTATTTTATTATTTATTGACATCATTACACACAGACTCAGCAGTCAACATAATATTAGAGTAAAATGCCAGCATTACCGTAGCAACACAACTAACACGCCGAGAGCAACTATAGTGAAGATATTTTAAGTTGAACAAAATAGTATCCACCTCTTTTATTTTTGACAGATTGTGGGACATCTAATGCAAGAGCTGTATACACTAAGCGTCACAACCTTTCAGTTTTGATAATAATGTTCCTTTTAATGATCTCTCATTAACCATGAGCTCAATCAGGCCTACACAAATGCTTACTGGTTTTAAATGTGTTCGTTTGGGAATAAAGGCTACATTTAATCCACAGCACAACTCAACATTATCCTATTGTAGAACAAAATCAATTTCAAATAAAGTTAAAGAAGTTACATATAAGGCCATTCATTTGATTTATCCAGTGAGAAGAGCTCAATATTTTTAAAGACATGGAGACAAAATGCGTCTTTTGTAATTTAGAAGAAATGTGTATGTTGTTCTTGTAGCATTTGGCAGATTTAAACTATCTAACTGTTTACCAATATCTTATACAAAATGTTAAGGATATACTGTAAATACATGCTTTTTTTACGTTTGTTCCTTACTTATGTTATAAACATTAACACTTAGTACAGAAATGTAATAATGAGAATTGTCTATGCAATATATTTGTGAATTTTACAAATGCTTTTTTTTGCTCACTTGTTCTTATATTGTACTTATATTATTTAACGTTTATCCTCAAAATCTTTAGTTATATTTAATTACAGTTATTTCTAATTATATTTAGCTATAGGCCTATATCATTTGTTATATTTGTAATTTTATGCTACACAATGAATATCAGAAAATCTACAAGTAAAACTGAAAAATTGCATACAACAACTAATTAAATTAAATTAAATTAAATTAAATTAAATTAAATTAAATTAAATTAAATTAAATTAAATTAAATTAAATTAAATTAAATTAAATTAAATTAAATTAAATTAAATTAAATTAAATTAAATTAAATTAAACCATAGCTGCATTTGATCTGTTTGTCAGTTTCTGACACTGTCATGTGAAGTTTCTCAGTCCTGATGTGTGATGATAATGTTTTCCAGCGGTAGGCGTAAAATATATATTATTGAAGATTATTAGTAACAGATTGACTAAACAAATCACTGAACAAGCTCTGGTAATTTTTTTTTTTTTTAAATAAAATAATAATATATATATATATAAATATATATTACATGGCTTGGTTGAATTCTAATGTATTTCTTGATAACAGACCGCTGCGAAGTATAACCATAGAGTATAACACACCGTTGCCAATGAAAAACAGAGCGTTGCTATGGACGCAGGATTCTAACCGTAGAGACAGAACGGACTATTTTCTTTAGCGGAAGCAATACAATTGTTTTTAAATCAATAAACTCCTTTTTAAATCAATATTTTGTGTCAAATTATTGATTTATTTGGTATTGTGTATGTCTAGTGTTCTGTAAACACTGAAAATAGTGTTTTTTTTTTGTTTTGTTTTAGCTAGAAAACAAACCTACATACTGTAGTTCCAGTTATGAGTTATGATTAAATATTTATGAATAATTAAAATCAGAAAACGGTTTAGATCAAATTCAGTTTATTAGTGGTAGTTATTAGTAGCCTATATTTTCCATGTTTAATTAGAGTATAGATCTATTCAATTAATGGCAAAATAATCTTGCACCGTTCTAAATATTTGTCATGAATAGGTGCTCTCGGCGTGTTAGTTGTGTTGTTTTACGGTAATGCTGCCATTTTAATCTAATATATGTTGACTGCTTTGGTAAACTGAATTGATATTTATAGTCATGTTTGCATGAGTTTTAAATTGGGAATTTTACAGGAAGTTATGTACAGTAATTAACTGTATTGTTTTGTTTATTAATTGTATATGCTTCAATTAACTTGTGTACGTGGCATATTTGATTGTAAATGTACCCCGTGTGTGTCTTTACAGGTATGTTTGGGCTTTATTTTGAGTCTATATGTTTAATGATGTAAATACATAAGAATTTTTTTTTTTTTTTTTTTACTGGTGGTGTAAAGGAATACAAATATTTTCCTAGTGCATATTTAATCATATTTTATAAAATTATTTGTTAATGCATTATTTTGTCATGACTTTACTTGCCCAGCAACTCTTTAATCTCACAGTGATCTCACCATGTGGTCACAACGTCATCAGTGTGAGTCACAGTGAGCTAAAAGTGTAACTCTAAAAGTGTAACTCACAGCGCACTCTCTGTGGCCACAATATGAGCTCATCCCAGATAGAAATGTTGTCGTTCTATCAATGTTGTTATGTTCTTGTAATGTTTTCTGTAGATAATTAGGGCCCAAGCCCTGAAAGGGCCCAAGCCCTATTGTTTCCGGAAGGATTTTATTTTTTTTTATTTTTTTTTCTACCTTTTTGCCACTTTTGGGACCCTTAACATGCTCAAAATTTTTTACACGCACGTCAGAACCTTCGGCCATCAGGGCCGGACTGAAGCTGGTACCTGGGCGTGGCAGGGGGGCTCGACAGTGCCCCCTGGAATGGTGTCCGAAAACTTGGTCCATAAATCAAACATGCTTGTAATAATATGAAACTCAGTACACATATAGACCTCATCGGGCTGAACAAGCGGGTCGCACACCGGATGTGATCACATGGATGTGACTATTGTGAGTCAAAGTTATAGCGCCACCAACTGGCAGCAGGAAGTTTGTCACTTTCAAAATGCTTTGAAATCTCTCTCTTATTTTTACCCAATTTGCTTTAAACTTTATGTGTATAATGTAGACACACGGCAGATGTAGACCTGTGAAAGGATTATTGATATCTTAGATACTGTTGCCATGGCAACGCATCAAACTTTAATATTCTTTTTTGATGCTTTTGAGACTCTTAGCATGCTTGAAATTGGATGAAACTCGACAGACACATCACATTTATTATCCAGTAGACATGTGCAAAGTTTCAGAAACGGGCGTGGTGGAATGGCTCAGTAGCGCCACCTTTTGACCAAAGTGGGGGTTAGATTCATCTACAGCAACAAAACTTGGTATGTACAGTGAGGAAAATAAGTATTTGAACACCCTGCTATTTTGCAAGTTCTCCCACTTGGAAATCATGGAGGGGTCTGAAATTGTCATCGTAGGTGCATGTCCACTGTTAGAGACATAATCTAAAAAAAAAACCCAGAAATCTGCCTTTAAAATGTCCACCTCCACTCCATTTATTATCCTAAATTAGATGCACCTGTTTGAGGTTGTTAGCTGCATAAAGACACCTGTCCACCCCATACAATCAGTAAGAATCCAACTACTAACATGGCCAAGACCAAAGAGCTGTCCAAAGACACTAGAGACAAAATTGTACACCTCCACAAGGCTGGAAAGGGCTACGGGGAAATTGCCAAGCAGCTTGGTGAAAAAAGGTCCACTGTTGGAGCAATCATTAGAAAATGTAAGAAGCTAAACATGACTGTCAATCTCCCTCGGACTGCAAGATCTCACCTCGTGGGGTCTCAATGATCCTAAGAAAGGTGAGAAATCAGCCCAGAACTACACGGGAGGAGCTGGTCAATGACCTGAAAAGAGCTGGGACCACCGTTTCCAAGGTTACTGTTGGTAATACACTAAGACGTCATGGTTTGAAATCATGCATGGCACGGAAGGTTCCCCTGCTTAAACCAGCACATGTCAAGGCCCGTCTTAAGTTTGCCAATGACCATTTTGATGATCCAGAGGAGTCATGGGAGAAAGTCATGTGGTCAGATGAGACCAAAATAGAACTTTTTGGTCATAATTCCACTAAACGTGTTTGGAGGAAGAAGAATGATGAGTACCATCCCAAGAACACCATCCCTACTGTGAAGCATGGGGGTGTTTTTCTGCACATGGGACAGGGCGACTGCACTGTATTAAGGAGAGGATGATCGGGGCCATGTATTGCGAGATTTTGGGGAACAACCTCCTTCCCTCAGTTAGAGCATTGAAGATGGGTCGAGGCTGGGTCTTCCAACATGACAATGACCCGAAGCACACAGCCAGGATAACCAAGGAGTGGCTCTGTAAGAAGCATATCAAGGTTCTGGCGTGGCCTAGCCAGTCTCCAGACCTAAACCCAATAGAGAATCTTTGGAGGGAGCTCAAACTCTGTGTTTCTCAGCGACAGCCCAGAAACCTGACTGATCTAGAGAAGATCTGTGTGGAGGAGTGGGCCAAAATCCCTCCTGCAGTGTGTGCAAACCTGGTGAAAAACTACAGGAAACGTTTGACCTCTGTAATTGCAAACAAAGGCTACTGTACCAAATATTAACATTGATTTTCTCAGGTGTTCAAATACTTATTTGCAGCTGTATCATACAAATAAATAGTTAAAAAATCATACATTGTGATTTCTGGATTTTTTTTTTTTTAGATTATGTCTCTCACAGTGGACATGCACCTACGATGACAATTTCAGACCCCTCCATGATTTCTAAGTGGGAGAACTTGCAAAATAGCAGGGTGTTCAAATACTTATTTTCCTCACTGTATATTGTTCTCATCAAGCCAGACAACTTTCTAACATTCATTAGCTTTGACCAACAGGAAGTCAGATATTTTGGTTTGAATGTGGATTTTTCTGGAGAATTTTCTCTCTCTCGCTCTGTCTCTGTGTGTATGAGGGGTGGGGGTGATTTTTAATGAAGTATGAAGTCAAGACATTGAGGATGCTAAATTGCGGACGGATTTTTGATATCTCGAACGGTTTGGCCGTGCCGAGGAAACGAATTTATGGCGAGAAAAGATAAAAACGAAGTGTTATAACTTCTGCATACATTAACTGATCTTGATGAAACTTCAGCAGTGTATTCGTGGTAAGAGTGCGATCACTTGTATGTAACTATTGTGAGGCAAAGTTTTTTTTTTATATATATATATATATATATATATATATATATTTTTTTTTTTTTTTTTTTAATTTTTTTTTAAGTGACAAGACAGAGAATATTACTTATCTGATACATATATATATATATATATATATATATATAAATATAGCGATGGAGGGCACAAGCCGGTGACACCGCCACCCTGGTGCCTTTAGGGCGCTGTTACTGTGGTTCAGTGCTTCACCAAAGCTTCATTTGCCCATCACTACCACCAGTGTTTTAATCAGAAAATATGGAGTATTTATTATAAAACAAAAACTGTGCACAATAAGATTTAAACATCTTCAACGAGGCAAACACAAACCTCAAGAATCAACGTATGACTCTCAATAACGGTGACGTGCTTCATGCAGCAATGCATTCTGGGTGCATCATACAAAACTAATCAGTGGCTTCCAGAATGCATTGTGGAATGAAGCACGTCACCGTTATTGAGATTTCCACGGCGATTATTGAGGTTTGAGTGTGTCTAAGTGAAACAGTAGTTAAAAATATTTAGTGTTTTTTATACACATTTTTTTGGATGTCATCCTATAGAAACATTACTATAATCAATTATATGAAATTAATTACACACATGACAGTTTAGAAGAGTTTACTGTTCTTGCCATAACACACAGTTCCAGCAGCCAGAGAAAAACTAACATTAAAACATCAAGAGTCAAACTGACCAACTAAAGCAAACACTGATCACCATAATGGCGACATTGAACCAAACTATTATTTTCAATAAATCATCATCATCTAAACCTCTGTTAATCTCAATATGTTTGAGATACAACAAGTATTCAGCCCAGTTAAGTTGTTGTGTGACTTTTCCAGAAGTCAGAGAACGGAGGTGCAGGTACTTCTTATTCCTTCTTAAAGAGGCAGTTTGATTTGGTTTATCCATAAATGTTAATGAATGCATTAACTATCAAACATGTACTAACATGTAGTTAAGGCTGCCGTTATTCTTGCGTGAATCCATAATGACATAATGAGCACGTTCAAATTAACTCTTTCCAGACTAATTCCACTAAATGTCTTTAGAGAAAATACAGATTTCTTTACCTGTGAGAAGTGAAGAGAGAATGATCAGTCCCAGCAGACACAGATCACACTTATCAGCCATTTTGTGTTTGTTTGTCTTGTCTTTCTCTTCATTATATATAGTTACAGCTCTTCCTTTAAACATCATCAGCTCCTCCTCTGGTTGGTAACTTCCTCTGATCTCATCAAGAGTTTAGTCCTGACTCTATGATACAGCTGAAGAAGCGATCAGAAAGATCTCTGGTGTAAAACTGTGTTGACTTTGAAAAGCTCTGGATCAGAAAGTGAGCTGAACTGTACAGTGGCGTCCAGAAACCAACCAAGTCCATAAAGAAGTATCATGTTTGACACTGAACAAAGTGCTTTGAATGAGCAGATCCACACAAATCAATACAAACATATATTTCTCCTCTCAATAGCTATGTTTCCATCACCCTGTTTTTATGCATATTTTGAAGTATCGCATCAGAAACGAGTGATGGAAACGCAACATTTCTAAACTCTACGTTTGGATGGAAACCCAGCTATTGTAGCTACTGATTATTTGTCAGAGAAAACAATTTCAACATAATGAAATATAGTTATTTTTAAGTGACCCAATAAAGTGTCCTCAGAGTAATTTTTATGTGTCAATTTTTTATTTATTTTTTCATTTACACTTTTTTTTCCCCATCACATCACTAACACATTGTGTTGCTATATATGTGTGTGTGTGTGTGTGTGTGTGTGCACCATGAGGCTTTTATTAGGCTACTAAGTTTGTGCTTGTGAAACCACAAATTCACAACCTCCAGAAGTGTTGCACTGACAGATATAGTTTGTTAGCTTCGTTAGCTTTTAACGAAGAAGGTACCGTTCGAATTTGGTGCTCAGCCATCATGCGTCTCTGTTATGTGCACGCCACAGACTGTCCGCACACTGCACGTCTGTCTTTTGCGTTCCGTCAATATTACGTTATTAGAAAAAAAAAGTTTTTTTTTTTTCGAAAATCGATTTTTGACATTTGTGAATCGATTCAGAATCGTCCACGTCCGCATCGCGATGCATCTAATAATCGTTTTTTCCCCCCACCCCTAAAAGCAAACACTGATCACCATAACGGTGTGATTTTCTCCTTTGGTGATTCTGCTTGTTAACATCAGGTGTCTTCAATAATTGTCAATTATCACTCAATTAAAAACTTAATTATATCTTAATTATAACTTTAACACTGCTTCACTGTTATTTTAACTCTCCTAGGGGCTGTTTATACAACACCGTTTTCAACGTTACACTTTTTACGTTCATTTACACGACAATGGTGTTTTGGTATGGAATTATTCTTGAGCCAATAATAATGAACGTTGCTTTTCAAGAAACTAATGAAAATATAAATTGAAACTAAATAAATTATCTCCGAAACTGAAAAAGAATAAATCGCAGGCAATTTTTTTACTTCGTTTTTAATACACTGCATGTTTTGCTAACTATTTCTCATATTTCAATTGCTGATCTAAACTTACTAATGCGTTTCCAGAGTTTTCATTTACGCTTCTGAAGTTTTCGTTTACGCTTCTGAAGTTTTCGTTAACGCTCCCTGAGTTTTCGTTCGCTGTTCTGACACATTTCTCTTGTGGGGGCGGGGCTAGTAGCAGTGTGTTCTCATTGGTTACTGAGCTTTTGATTGACAGCTTCGTGACCTGGAAGTGAAGACGTCAGTGGTGTGTTTATGTGTGGATGTGAGCGTCTGTAATCGCAGCTTTCTATTTCATTTTAGTGATATTAAGTTTATATCTGTATTTATTTGCTGCTACACTATATTGTTGAGATGATTTCTTATAGAAGTACAGACGAATGATATTTATCATTAGTCATTGCCGCTATATCAGGAGGATACTGGATAACGTCGTGGTAAGTCTGATTTATTTATTTATTTATTTTTTTCATTAATACTATACTAATACTATTTATAATACAGTACTGACTTTTTTCAGGTGGAGAGGCATTTTAGAGCTCAGTGAGAGCCCATAACATTATACAGCTGTGTTGTCTTGATTTAACTGTTAGCCCAATCATTACATGACTTGTTTATCTACATTCGGTTACAGTCTTCGATTAGATCATATTTCCCCCCAGCCACCCCAAACAACATTGGGCCGATGCCATAGGATCAGAGCGCTGTCAATCACTGCCTGATTCAATTTTGGCAATGCAAAGCCTTTTTTACCATGCTAATAAAGCTATTTAAACCTGAATTTCTCAATTGCTGATTAATTTGCGATGCAAAGTTTTTGAAAGAGGAGAGACACGACTTGACCACATACCACGTTTCTGTTCGTAATATGTAAACACTCAATTATTTTGAAGTATCGCCCTGGCTGCAATATTTAATCCCAAATTTTTCCCAGACACAAAAATATCCAAATCATGTGTCATTAGTATCCCTTTGAAACAATCAATCATAATTTTTAGAAATTTTCATGGAAAAGTGTGTGAAAAAGTGTGTTATATGATCGGTCACAATTGTGACCGGTGGGATACTGTGTTGTATCAACCATTGGACAGACTGAATATAGGTCTATTTGACCTGTGCAGTGTGTGTGTGTGTGTGTGTGTGTGTGTGTGTGTGTGTGTGTGTGTGTGTGTGTGTTTGTGTGTTTGTGTGTGTGTGTCTGTGTGTAAAATTAGGTAGAAAGTTAGGTAGCAGTAGAAAGTAAGGTAGAACAGTTAGCAGTTATGTATATTAGCAAGTAGATACAATGGGTTATCCCACCGGTCACTATTGTTGCCGTTGACATGTTTGTGAGTTCTATGACCACATTAAAAAAAGTTGAGTAATTGCAAATGCATATATCAATACTAGACACCTTAAACATGATGTGTACCAAAAATATATGTCCTATCTTTATGTTAACATACTTTACTAACATATTCTTTGGGAGCTTTCTTGCTGCCATCCTCTTCTCTTGGCACAAACAGAAAGTAAACAGCTCTGGTCATGTGACAACATGCAACACTGCACATATTTCATTGAGACCCTTTATTATTTCAATATCTGCTGGAAATGCATTGATAGATCATTCAGTAACATTTTTATAGCCTTAGAAATGAAAAAAAAAAAATTACAGTCACAATAAAGTAATTATGACTGAAAACATCCAGCAACTAGGGAATACACATCCATATGTTTATATATAGGGCTATACAGCCATCTACTGGTTACACAACAGTATTACAGATGATAAATGCTGCTTGACTCCGAGGTAAATATTTAGTACTGTAAAATCCCTTATATATATAATTGAATAATTGACGACAGGCCGTTGAATTATTAGAAATTTTCTAATAATTCAACGGCCTGGAGTCAATTATTCCGCTTATACTACAGTTACCACACCTCGAAACATTGTTCAGATTATGTATTTCAAGACGTTTGTAAAGTTTTTGTCATTAAAATGCTCTTGTATGTGTAACGGAGTTTAAATAATGCTGTTAAATTCTTGCATTAATTGGGAAAACTCGACATTGGCTGTTGCGTCCCTTGCATTTGTGTGCGTGATATTAAGGGCGGAGCTACTACGTCACCACCAGCAGAGTTTCACATCTCTCGCTGATGGTAAGTCGCATCAATAAGTGCTGCGTCATAAAAACTGAGTTTAGATTGTTTTCAAGTGTAAGGTTGGTCTTTTTAACTACACACAAGTTTACTTCATGTGCCTGTCAGTCCCTAGTTCTGTCAGTCGAGTCAAATGTGTTATTTGCGATGATGAAACGTGATGAGTGTGTGTTAACCTGCTTGTGAACTCCGAATCTCTGATTTCATTTAAGATTTATGAGCAACATTGATGCGTGATGCACTGCCTTTAACCAGCTTTTGGTCCTGTTTGTCCCAGGTATGTTTTATATTCGGATTTGTCATGTTCTGTGTAAGAATATATTAGTCGAACTGAGTGTTAGCATTATCACATGTGCTATGTGCTCTCACGTGCTCGCACGTGCTGAACTGTGTAACTGCGCCATTTTAGGTGGCCGTTCTTTTCTTCTGTATTCCATTTTATACAAAAATATACAAAATGATGGTTGCTTAAATTTAGTTTCTCTGTATTTGTGAATTTATGAGAAATGAGAACAGAGACAGTGATTTGTACTTTATTTCTTTAATGTATGTTTTATTTTGAGTTTAATTCCACTATACGATCACTTTGTAAAAATGTATATCCAGCAGAGTTTCACATCTCTCGCTGATGATTTATGAGCAACATTGATGCGTGATGCACTGCCTTTAACCAGCTTTTGGTCCTGTTTGTCCCAGTCTGTCTGTTGCAGGCTCAGTAAAGAGATCTTGAGTAACCATCCACCTGCTC
This sequence comes from Abramis brama, assembly GCF_963993115.1. Taxonomy (NCBI): domain Eukaryota; kingdom Metazoa; phylum Chordata; class Actinopteri; order Cypriniformes; family Leuciscidae; genus Abramis; species Abramis brama. The sequence goes on along the minus strand of NC_139963.1, from coordinate 59,820,847 downwards.
TCCGTGTGATTCCATCCACACACAAACACAGACAGTCACATTGGTGCCGTGACCCGTTGTTTCTTCAATCAAGATGTTTCCTGAAGCGGCCGAGGGTTCATCTTAAAGCTTCCGCTGGAGTCAGGTGGACATAATTTTGCTCAGGAACAGTGTTTTTTTTTTAAAGAACTAAAAAAAAAAAAAAAAGACTATTTTTTTTTTTCATTCAGTGACTGCACTCAAGCAGTTTGCAACATTTGCTAAGGACAATTTGCTATAGAGACAACAGCACATTTTATGTTTTTGATTTATTGTATTCATTTTTTTACAAGTACTGATATTCATTATGAGTGGTTTTGATAATTATCACACTCCAGTCTGTGGTAGTAAAGGTAGAGGATGGGGTTTATTGAAAGTGCCAAAGACATTACAGTTCAGCGGGCCTGGTGTACAGAGTGAAGCTCATGTAGCCATAGACAGTAACACTTCAAATTCAGACCCATTAGTTTGTGAGGGCCCATCCACAAGTTATGAATCAGATGCTTCGAGAGGGCAACAGGGTGTGTTTTCGTCTACTCCATACCCTAACTCACAGCCACCAAATGTAATCACTGCAATGACTGACATAATCAGCCAAGTTGGTCAGCAAATTGCTGATAGCATTGTCACCAGACTAAGCCCAACACATAAAGTTGACTCACATTCAGTTGACGATTCTTCCAAAAATGTGACTGCAGATGGATCAGCTTCACAAATGCTGGACCTGATACAAAGCCAGTTGTCCTTTTCCAGAAATGTGAGAGAACCTCCTAGCTTCAGGGGAGAAGTTTCTGATGCTGTTGACTTAAATGAGTGGATAGATATCATGAGAGACTATATAAAACGCAATAATTTGAGGAAAGAGCATCAAGCGGAGGAGATTATGGCCCATCTAAGAGGCAAAGCAAGGGATGTGGTCAAGTTTGGCATAAGAAACTGTGACATTGACATTGTGCATAACCCTGATGCAATCTTTAGTATTCTCAGGAAACACTTCGAAGCTGCTCCTTGTTCTCCTCTCCCACTGGCTGACTTTTATACCACCTTACCCAGACCAGATGAGGATGCCTATGAGTACTGGATCAGGCTAAACCGTGCAGTTGACGTCGCTGCTGAGCGCTTGAAAGAACAGGGTAAAGTACTGGATTGTCCAGGAACAGAGGTAACACGCATGTTCATCAGACACTGCCCGTGTAAAGAGCTTGCCATCACCTTTCGATCTAAAACAATTGCCGCATGGTCTGTGCGAGAAGTTCAAGATATTTTGAACGAATATCACTCTGTTTCCAGTCTTGTACCTGCAGTAAGAAATGCAGCACCCACTAGAATTCCTGTGAACAGAACTGAAGTGGAACTGTCATCTGCAGTACTTCCAGCTCCTTCTGATGTTCAGCAGTCCAGGTCTCTGGAAGTGTCTGCTTTAGAGCGAGTCATGAGCTTGTTGGAAAAAGTCCTGTTAAAAGAGTCTGCCAGCAAAGAGCCAAGTTCACGTGTGAAGCCCAAAGTGAGTCTACCTCGAGTAAAAGGCCTCAATGACCTGCCATGCACTGTCTGTTCGAGCCCTGATCATTCTGGCCTCACGCATTGTCTTGAGAAAAAGTTGTGCTTCCAGTGTCACTCTCCTGACCATTCCCGCTTTGTCTGTCCTGAGAGAGTGAAATCTCCGTCTTCTCAAGGGCTGGGAAACTAGAAGATCTGCACTTAAGGGAGGACAGTGTGGATCATGAGTTTATTCCTCCAAACCAGTGTTGTATGAATGACCCAACCTCAGTTTATAGTCTTTCTAGTTCTGTTGAGCCTGCAGGGAAAACTTTAATTTTTCAGAACACGCACAGAGTACAGCGAATTGATAGTCTGTTTTACACACCGGCAACAGTATGGGGCGACCTTCAGCTGAAAGCTATGGTTGACAGTGGCTCCATGGCATGCACGATGAGTGAATCTGCTGAACGTCTCTTGTTACAGTAAAAGCCTGATTTACGAAATTTCCCTGCCAGTGATGTTGTCATAATTGGTTGTGGTGGACAGCGTGTTACACCAAAAGTGATGTATGAGCTTGAGCTCTCAGTTTATGCCTGCAAGATGGTTGTTCCAGTTTTAGTGGTTCCAGGGCAAACCGACGATTTGATCCTGGGCAGCAATGCTATCAAGTGGCTGATTCAAAAAATGAAAGAGACCGACGGATACTGGAGACTCGTGTCCAGCCCGTTTAACTCTGAAGATGTTGAATGTCACCAATTCCTGTCTCTACTTTCAAATGTGGAACGATGGAAGGGTGAAGACATACCTGATAGAGTGGGCACTGCTAAGTTGAAGGAGAAAATAACTCTAGAACCGCACCATGAACATCTCGCTTGGGCTCAGCTTCCTGAGTCAACAGCTGTTTCTGTGGGGAGCACAGTCATTGTTGAGCCAACCCTCTGTAAATGCCGTCCAAGGAACGTGATCATAGGGAGAGTCATCACACCTATGTGGGGCAGTAGATGGGTGCCGTTCAAAATAATGAACCCTACAGACAATGTAATCATTCTTATGAAAAACACAAAGATTGTGGATGTTTTTACTTGTATTGCTGTGGAAGAGTTATTAGAATTAAAACGAAATTACAGTGTAACTTTCGGTAATTACAGTGTACCTATAAAGTACATACGTGTAAGTATAGGGGAATAATATGTAAAGTTTTGGGAATAAAGGGGTAACAACCAGGAAAATAACAAATTATTTAGGCAAATTATTTAGACTGTAAGTATTCCATGTAGTTACAGGGTAAGTATGACATTGCGGGCTGTAAATTAAAGTGGTGCTTCTTACCCTCTTGTTTTATGTAGTTACAGGGTAAGTACAATAAAAACACATGCAGGCCTACACACACACAATCTGATATCACTCGGAAAACCTTTATTTGAAAAACAACTTATTTCAAAACAGATTTACAACATATTACACTTCTTATTTTTTATTATTTTTTTAAAATCAACTTTTCATTTCAAATACTAAAGTCCTGACAGAAAGTAGCATGTTTTGTCATTTTTTGTTTCTCTTGCATGGCTTCCTCCTCCTCTTGGTCCTCCTCTTCTTTTTCTATCGTTCCACTGATTAGCCTAAACTTAAGAAGGAGTCTTTTTCTATTCTGTATTATGTATTAAAAGAAAATACAGTACACCCAGAAATGTTCTCATAATTTACTCTTTATTCTTTTCGCTACCGATCAACTGTCACCAGCGAGTGCATGAGACTCGGCTGGTCGGCTTGAATGGCTTCGCGTTTGGTGAAGCTTTAAGCGTTCATTGCATTCTCGCAGGAGTTTGATGTGAAACTCGTGCGAGAACTGGTGTCCCCGTTCTTCTGCATGGTTTGTTTTTCATTAGTATTATCTGTTATTGTTTGTATTTTGTTGTGAGCAATAATAAAAACATAAAAAAATAATAATAATTTGACATTCGGTTTTTCGGTGTGCTTACGTCAAGCTTTACATTTTCAAGCATAAATTTACTCAACCCTCTCATGAACGCGCAGGTGACAGTTGGTCGGAAGCGATAGTCTACATTTTAACATTTTTAAATATTTGGTATTTTTCTTACAAACGCTTATCGTTTCACTTCAGAAGACATTGATTCATCCATTGGGGTCGTATGGATTACTGTAGTTATTGTTGTATGTGCTGTTGTCAACTTTTAGGAACACATGAGCTTGCATTATATGCATTTACAGAGATTATTTTTCTAAAAACTTTTGTTTGTGTTAATCTGAAGAAGGAAATTTGTATACATCTCGGATGACATGAGGGTAAAAGATGAGTAAATGGTGAGGACATTCTGTAGCCTACTGTAACACATAATAGAATAGCAAGAGACGTCATGGGATTCCTTCTTAAGATTCATCAGTGGAAAGAAAGAAAAAGAAGAAGAGGAACAAGAGGAGGAGGAAACCAAGCAAGAGAAACAAAGTGCTGTAAATCCGTTTTGAAATAAGTTGTTTTTCAAATAAAGTTTTCCGAGTGATATCAGATTGTGTGTGTGTACATGTGTTTTTATTGTACTTACCCTGTAACTACATGAAACAAGAGGGTAAGAAACACCACTTTAATTTACAGCCCGCAATGTCATACTTACCCTGTAACTACATGGAATACTTAGTCTAAATAATTTGCCTAAATAAATTGATATTTTCCTGGTTGTTACCCCTTTATTCCCAAAACTTTACATATTATTCCCCTATACTTACACATACGTACTTTATAGGTACACTGTAATTACCGAAAATTACACTGTAATTTCGTTTTAATTACGCAGTATTTTCCTGGTTGTTACACCTTTATTCCCAAGACTTTACGTATTGTTCCCCTATACTTACACGCAAGTACTTTATAGGTACACTGTAATTACCGAAAGTTACACTGTACTTTCATTTTAATTACGCAGTACTTTCCGGGCTGTAATCTAAAGCGTTACCAATTTTTTTTTTTAAACTTAAGTTCTAATTTTTTCCTTTAGAAATCTACTGTTGTGGTTTTACTGAACCTGTGACCCGATTGGTCATCGCTGCTCTGGTGGGCGTGGCTGCTGTTGCTTTTGTGGTTTATGACATCAGATCCAGGGATGCAAATTAGGGACGACAGAACAGACATCATCACGAGGACCTCGATGATAAATCATACTGTATGTTCTCACAGAAAGTAGGAATATTCTTGAACAGCTGGTTGCAAAACCTCTCTCTTAGAATTTTTATGTCACATAAAATAAGGGACCAACAAATAAGGGACACCAAAAATCAGTCGTCAAACAACTGGATTCAACACCAGTCCACCATCAACTTTAGTTTTAAGACATTTAGAAGTAATTTATTGCTATAATTGCTTCACCTGAGGGATGGACAGACACACCTCAGAGGCTAATAATTCTAAATTAACTAAATGTGAGAGATTCATCAATGATGGGATCAATGATTGACATTCTGTTTGTCTGTTGACTTAAGAAGACCACTCTTAAGAATTAAACGAGTGCTTCAATCAAAGATGTGTTTTGTGTCATGTTTGGCTTGTTTTGTCATGTTTTGACTATTTTGTTAAGTTGTTTGCTATCTTGTTTGTTAAAATTTTAAGTTTCAACCTTGATTCAATGTTGATTCAGTGTTGGTCTGTTATTAGGGTTGCATGATCCGCAAAAGTAGAACCTGAAATTGAAATGGTGGGAAATGAGTGGGAGATGAAAGCAGAGTGGGAAATGAAAGCAGTCTTAGCTTTCAAGTTTTTTCAGTTCTTCAATTAAAGTTCTTCAATTTCTGGCCTTGAATATGAGGGGCCAGTTGCAAACCAAATTGTATGCTCTGTGGGAATATCTGGAACTGACGTACATTGCCCAGTGACACCCCTGCTAGAGGTTAAACCTCTTGATGGGAGACTCTTTTTCCATAAATGTACCATAATTCCTGACTCACCTTTTAGGAAGAAATATTAAGCATAAGTTAGGAATGGAATCTCCATTTGATGAAAAAACAGTCTGTTTGTCTTTTCTCTCAAGCTTGCAGCTTTCTGTTGAGCCATTACCAAATTTAGAAGATGCGGTTGAGCTGACTGCTGAACAGGAAACCACAGGTACTGAGCACCATTCACACACACACACAGGGGTCTACAGCTGAGGAAGTGAATTCAAAATTATGGTAAACATTTAAAGATGACACAGTCAATGTTGAACCCTACCAAGCTAAATTAAAAACCACAACAAAAGTGTATGCCAAACAGTAGGGATGCACCGGGCCCGATACTGAGCTCTTGTACTCGTACTCGTAAAAATGTTCCGATACCAACAACCGATACCAGGCAGCGTTTGTATTGTGTCTAGACAAAGAAACACGGACAACAGAGAGTATAATGGGGATAAAAAAGAAGGCTGTCTGTGAAGTAAATGTATCTTATTAGTGGAATATTAAATGAAATATAGTAACACATTTTGGTGCGCGAGCTGATAAGAGAAAAACGCGCAGTGGAATAGATGTGTGAGCTGGTCGAGCGCATCACTTTTTTACATATGTCAGTGGAAAGTTTGTAGTTCAGTCGGATGTAAATGGCAAAGAAAGTCAAACGAGGCATGATGTAGCTTATTATTTACGTTAACTGACGAGAGAGAGAGAGAAAGAGAGAGAGAGAGAGCACTTATGTTGAATGCTCTTGATTGCTGATCGTTCACTCAGCACGTGTTATTTGGATTAAAACTAAATCGTATATGCAAGTAAAACATGAACTGTTACCTGATTTATGTATAACGAGTGATTCCCTACATTATTACAGGACGTGTGCAAGTTGTAAATGATTGCTAATTTGCTTGAATTTATAAGGTCTGTACCGATTTATTTGTATAGTTATTTTGAAGGACTTTTATTATGACATGGCCTTAAAGGTGCAATGTGTAATATTTCTGAGGATCTATTGACAGAAATGCAATATAAGATCCATAACTATGTTTTCAGTGGTGTATAAAGACCTTACTTAATGAACTGTTATGTTTTTATTACCTTAGAATGAGTCATTTATATCTACATAACCGCGGGCACCCCCTTCTATGAAGGTCGACATATCGTGACGTCATGTTTCTACCATAGCTGACAGCGAACAAACAACGCTACAGAGCGTGTTTTGTCACTAACTTGAATGAGAAGCAGCAGAAAAAGACGCATCAGAATACTCAGGTTGTCCCTGACTCTACAAACGTGGAGAAAAACATGCTGTCTGAACGACGCCTCGGACATCGTAGTGTTAGCTATTTCGATTTGATTTGAACAGAGGAGGTAATCATGGAGAGGAAGAGGCGATCTAAAGCTTGGCTTTATTTTACTAAACGAGACAAATTATGGCGTTTGCAATAACAGGGTTTTTCCTGCATTGAACTTGTTTTAGCGCCCGCCAAAGCAAATTTTTGTCTCGCCAAAGTTTTATTTGATCGGTGAGTAATGTAGATGAACTGTCGCGCTTGTGACAGGGCGCATGTTTAACTGAAAGAACGAGCAGAGAGAGAGAGACCGGGTCGCGCGCACTCTCTCTCTCTTCGGAGCCAGGCGAAAGTGTAAACAAGACTTCACCGTCTCCAAACTAAGCGCTGTCTTGCTCTCTCTCCCTCACACATATTAATCAAAATAAATCGACACAGTGGTAAAAGGTAGGAAGTCCAAAGTTTCATGTGGAGCATTTTTTCCTGAATTACCGCTGGGTGTGAATTGTGCTAAATAAGTTGCCTTATCTTCTCTGAAAAGCGTTCCGGACATTCAGCTGACATAAAACAACACTTTAATTAAACGAAAAAAAAAACTATCCAGTGATGAAATGTTTTCTGTGTTGACAGAAATCTTGGATGTCCATGTCCTAACTGCTGGGATAATCACACAACGCGCACGACACGTCCAATTCGCGAACTAATGACTCCTTTGAACCGATTCATTTTAATGAATGGTTAAAACAACTGATCTTTCCAACAGTGACCTCAGGAGACGTCTGAATCGGTGTATAACTAATCAGTAACACTTTACAATAAGGTTCTATTTATTACATAAATTACATAAAATACTTGTTTTTTTGAAAAGCATATGACAAAATTTTTCCACACAGTGCTATCAATAATCGATAAGCGAATCGTTAAAGAATCGGATCGATAAGCAGAATCGTCGGTGGCATTGATATTGATAAAATCTTATCAATTCCCATCCCTAGTAAAGTCAGTGAATAAAAGACTAACACAATGATGAACAAGTAAAAATAACAATCGCAATAACATGTGGTTTTACTGAATAATTAAGTAAATATAATTTAATATAAAATATAATATAAAGAAACCTCATTGCTTGACTTGCTACTCTCTGCTGACTCAGACTCAGACAACGACATATTCCGATGCTACGTCGGCCACCGTAGCTTCTCCTTCGAGTTTGAAATTTGAGGGATAAGCCGTGAGTGACTGGTCGTTTGCAATTCGCAAATCTCATCACTAGATGCTGCTAAAAATTACACACTGCACCTTTAACGTAGCCTGGGTGCCAGCCCGAACCCCGCCCACAACATTTTTTGGTCGGGAAGTTCAGTCTGGACTCGATCCGTTGAGGAGTAATTATGCTCGGCTCCCAGAAGGCAGAGCCAATCAAATTGTCAGGGCGGGCTTTAATCGATGATGGACAGATTATCTGTGGTTACGTAATCACCCACTTCACCAAAGAGCGCTTGGGTTGAATTGGTTTTCAACAAAGATGACTGCAGCAGGAGAAGTGAGATGTTTAGATTCCGCTATCGCGTCTGTTATAAAAGAAATCGACAGCGCATTCATTTTATAAGACGAACAGAGAACCACAATCAAGGCATTTGTCGATCGGAAAGATGTGTTTGCCGTCCTTCCTATGGGATTCGGCAAAAGTTTAATTTATCAGCTGACTCCGATGGTCGCTAAGAAGATGGGACGCAATGAAAACCCTGTGGTCATTGTGGTTTCTCCATTGGTCACACTCATGGAGTGCTTTATTATTACTTTACTCATTACTTTACTACTTCTTCCTGCGTGTGTGCAGTTGAGCTCTGTTGACAACTATGCTTCGCTCAACATACGTCACTTTACTGCGTTGCTCTGGTTGGTTGTAGGTCTATCCAATTGAGTGCAGAGGGTTTTTTTTCCTGGTTCGGTTAAGACACGCCTCATAATCAAAGCCCTATGGAGCAGTATCAGACTCACATTCTGACTAGAATACGAGTATGACGAAGTCAGGCTACCTTTAACGTGCACCAACATGTGTATAAAGCGTGCTCTGTTTCCACTATGGGTATGTGCGCACACTTTCGTGAAGTGTGCTCCCATGAAGTTCCCCCCATGAAGTTTTGTGCATCCCACTTGAGGGTTATGAGGTAAACTAAGTTTAATGTTTATCATTTTTTAATTGTATCGTTTTATTGTGATGTTGGTTAATGTGTTGGAGTGACAGTGTTTGTTTGTTTTTATTGTTTGTGTTTTTGCTGTAGCTCTTACAGTGTCTACATGAGTGTCACGAATAAAACGCTAATGGAAACATCAGTTTAATACGGTGGCCGAGAGAGCTCAACCCGCAGCAACTGAAGAAAACACATGCAAATAGAAAAAAACACATGCAAATTAAGAAACATCTTCATCAGTTTCACAACACATGTGTGCTCCAAATAACACAACCAAATACAGAAACGCGCTGCAAAGTAAGTTATGCTATACACTATCGGTCAAAAGTTTTAGATCGGTAAGATTTTTAATGTTTTTAAAAGAAGTATCTTCTGCTCACCAAGGCTGCATTTATTTGATTAAAAATGCAAACAAAAACAGTAATATTGTGAAACATTATTACAATTTAAAACAGCTGTTTTCTATGTGAATATATAGTTGTGTAATTTATTCCTGTGATTTTTCAGCATCATTACTCCAGTCTTCAGTGTCACATGATCCTTCAGAAATCACTCTAATATGATGATTTGATGCTCAAGAAACATTTATGATTATCAATGTTGAAAACAGTTATTTACATTTTTATTTCATGATGCTATGATGAATAGAAAGTTCAAAAGAACAGCATTTGTCTGAAATCTAAAGCTTTTGTAACATTAAACACTACCCTTCAAAAGTTTGGGGTCAGTAAGAATTTTAATTTTATTTTTGGGGAAAGAAATAAAATAAATCAATACTTTTATTCATCAAGGATGAGTTAAACTGATCAAAAGTTACAGTAAAGACATTTATAATGTTAGAAAATATTATATTTCAGATAAATGCTGTTCTTTTGAACTTTCTATTCATCATAACATCATGAAATAAAAATGTAAATAACTGTTTTCAACATTGATAATAATGAGAAATGTTTCTTGAGCAGCAAATCATCATATTAAGGATCATGTGACACTGAAGACTGGAGTAATGATGTTGAAAATTCAGCTTTCATCTGAGGAATAAATTGCATTTTAAATTATATTAAAATAGAAAACAGTCATTTTAAACTGTCATAATATTTCACAATATTACTGTTTTTTTATTATTGTTTTTAATCAAATAAATGCAGCCTTGGTGAGCAGAAGATACTTCTTTTAAAAACATAAAAAAATCTTACCGATCTAAACTAACTGACCAGTAGTGTAGTTTGTCGTTTACTCTGTTAATTGCTAATATAATTATAATGATAACTCTATTGAAAAATGTCAAAAATTTTGACAACATTGTTGCATTGCATTGACCATTTGACTGATGTGGGAGGAGCTTAACTGATGATGAATTACAGTGTGGGAGGGGCTGATCTGCCAAAAATATTTCAGTTACTGGGTTTGTTTTTATACTTTATATGTTTGCTGCTAGAAACACATTATTTGAATTAGGATATATGATAAAAGACTAAAACTGCTCTACTGAAAAAAGATAATACTGTTATTTCTTAATCAATATTAACAGATTTGCTGAAAACACTCTTTATTTTGTAAGTCTTGGAGGTTTACGGCGCTATAAGAAAAAAAGGTTTAAGGAGAATGAGCAGAATTTAGTTATTTATCTGTTTTAATTGTTAATATAGATTATTCTTCTGTTTTTATTTATTCCATTTTTATAGTTCTTATAGCCTAAATTGATACATTATTTTAACATACATGTGACGTCTACAGGAGATTTTGAAATTATGTTTTCATGCCTGTGTTCTAAACATATTTTGTCTACCATAATAAATGTACAAAAAAGATAAAACATCTATAAACATCAACATGATCACACAACAAAGTATTTTTTATTTTTTTAAACTTGGTTAGAGTTCACAGCAAGTTCAACTGTTAAATCATGAAATAAGGTACCATGAATTATTGAATTTGAGCTTAATGTGGGTATATTATCAGTAAAAAGTAATCATTAAAAAATTTGTAATCATTAAAAAAAAAATAGCCATATATATCAATGCGATTCATGCTGTGCACTAGAGGGAGCCATAGGACTGCAAATTCTTCAAGATCTGAGTGTAAAGGTGCTGTATGCAACTTTTTTTACTCTACTAAAGCATAAAAATAGCATAATATGTTTATAAAGCTTGGAAGAGCCAGGACATTTTTTTTTAAATATAACTCTGATTGTGTTTGTCTGAAAGAAGAATGTCATATACACCTTGGATGACTTGAGGGTGAGTAAATCATTGACTAATTTTAATTTGTGGGTGAACTAAATCTTTAATACGCTTAAAACAGTGGAGATGATCGTGGACTTCAGGAGAAACGCCTCAGCATCATTCCCACTCACCATCATGAACAGCATGAGTCTTTCAGGCACCATCTCTCAGGACCTGAAGGAGGAGTTCCACATAGACTCTGTTGCAAAAAAGCAATGTACTTCCTTCGCCGGCTGATGAAGTTCAACCTGTCACAGGAGCTGCTGAAACAAGTATACTCTGCAGTCACTGAATCCTCTGCACTTCTAGAACTGCCTGGTTCAGCTCAGCTATCAGATCTCAGATAGTCTGCTGAGCGAATCACTGGTACACCGCTCCCCACTCTCTAAGAAGTGTACTCATCCAGAGTGAGTAAAAGAGCTGGCAAAATCATTAAGGGCTTTCACACCAAACAAACCCTTTCCCCACATAGCAAACAGACTTGGCCCAAATGTGGCCTCATCATGGCACTGCTGGCCTGTTGCCGGCACTGGCATGCATCATGTCAGCCAACTGTGGGCCATGTGTGGCAATGATGGCACTGCATGCATGACGGCAGACAACATTTGGGCCGATTGTGGATGGGAGGTGTGTGGCCCAGATCATGTCAGCCAACTGTGGGCCAAGTGTGGCAATGATGGCACTGCATGCATGACGGCAGACAACATTTGGGCCGATTGTGGATGGGAGGTGTGTGGCCCAGATCATGTCAGCCAACTGTGGGCCAAGTGTGGCAATGATGGCACTGCATGCATGACGGCAGACAACATTTGGGCCGATTGTGCATGGGAGGTGTGTGGCCCAGATCAGTGTAGCGATTATGGGCCATACTTTGTGTACGGGACAATTATAAGTATTTAGGCCGCTACTATTATATTCAAGGATTGTCCCCCCCACCACCACAATTTTTCATGGGAGAAATAAAACAGTTTAAAGTGTTGTCCATGGATAGTGCAGTTATCAAAACTACGAAAGAGATGAAATGATTTTAATAATTAATAACAATAATAATATGAATTGACTTATGAGTCAGTGAAAAAAGCTATGTCCAGAAAAAATTATAAATAATTATAAATATAGCATTTAGTTTTCAGCAGTATTCACAAAATTCAATAATCATTTAAAAATTCCCAAATCCATTTGACCTGAACAAAATATACATTTTTCTAACATGACAACTGAGTTACATGTTTTTAAATTATTTATTTTAATTTGTTTTTATGAATTTCTAATAAAAAAACTTAATTCACATACAAAATAGTCTAAAGTTTTCCATACTCTTTAGTTTAAGAACCACAAAATCATGTTAAAAACTTACTATATATATATATATATATATATATATATATATATATACAGTATATATATATATATATATATATATATACATATACACACACACACAGTTGCATAAATATGTACAGTTAACTCTGCAGTGAACTATTGTTTATTTTGTGCGATCTCCACGGTAACAGCAGCTTTCTGGTTGGTGGATGAGGTTCACGTGATGCGTCGTTTGAAATTTCTCCCGCTGAACGCTGAAGGGTGAAGAAGACGTCTGACAAACCGAACCGCTGTTCAGGTAAGTGAAGCTACTTTGTGCACGACCCTATTTTTTTTACAGTCTATATATTGTGTACGACCTAACATTAAATGCAATACATACAGCAGATATGCAACCACATGGGTTCTCTTTTGCACTCATGCCGAAACAGATCAAGCCTGCGATGTGTTTACAGCTCTCTTATTTTTTTAGTATTTTTATTTAACCTTAACCTCGATTAAAAATCGACCGTGGCGGGTACGAAGGTTATTTTGGCAGGTTATGTAATGGCAATCTTTAAAAAATAGAAGAACATCTCTTTTTTGGAGCTTTTTTAAACACCTGAATTTTTTGCCTATGAACTTTTGCCTATGGTAGCTGATTCACTGCCCTGAACTTGAGAATGCGAGTACAGACTGACGCGACCGGGGTGCTTTTGACCGGCCTGCGGGTCATTCAATAGTGCCACATTATAAGCAATCATTTCCTGTATAAAATGTAAGGGACTGTTCTTTTTTATTTAAGGGGCCACCGGAGGAGTTTTGAGATCTGTAGTCAAAAAATACATGACCCTCCCTTCGCCAGCAATAAATGTTTCTATGACCCTCCAAAATGATTGTGAAAAAAGGCATGACCCTCCCCGATAATTTATTGATTACTTCTGGTTTGCGTTTGGCAAAGATGTTCAGATAGCCATTGTTTTTTTTATAACCATAAACTCCTGCTTTCTCATCTTACTAGGGCTGTAACGATAGACCAAACCTACGATTCGGTTCGTATCACGATTTTTGATTTTAGATTTGAAAAAAAATCTTGTTTCGGTGCTGATGCCGGTGTGACTCGTTCAACATGTGGGTGGCGCTGCCAATAAAGCATCTAAGCTGTCACAAAGAACCGGCAAAAGTAATTATTATGAATATGTCAAATATAGCAAGGAGACATTTTAATTAAACAAGTGTTTTCTGTGTCGACCGCTGTCGATGCTGACTCGCGATCTTCGCAGAACGCGCCAGAGAGAAATGCACATTAGCTACATACGGATTACATGAGCAGAGATCAGACTGTTTTCTCTCGTTTTCAATTGTTCTGTTTAAAAGTAGACATTTCAAGCTTTCTATATATTTATCAGGTCTGTGAGGCAAGTAGGCTACCTTACGCTGAGTTTCGGTTCATTTATGAGACAAGTCTAGTTCACTCGCCGGCACCTCCGTGTCATGATTATCTATTTTCTACTATTTACTTCTTATTTATTGAATCCAGGCAATTTGTTGATGAAACATTGATTAAAATTAAGATACAATTAATAAAAAAACGAAATTCACTTTAAAGAAAGGCTTTGTGCTTTCTGTTTGAGGTCTCTGTGAAAGTTTTAAAGTCACTCTCAGAACGGTCATGTCTGTAATGGAGAACAATCATAACATTGTTGTTTTTTTTCTCATAAATGCGAACACGAAAAATAAAATAAAAAGAATATTTTATGTTCTGTGGAGGCCGACCCTTCTTCATCCGGTGGGTAGGCTATATTAGCCTACTTTTGGTTTGCGCAGTGTAATTCATAGAATTACTAAAAAATATTTTGACATTTTTTGTGTCACGTCATGTGTATTTCCCTCATATTAAATATAAAACGCATGTGTAGACTGATATTTTTCTAATGTCTTGACTCCTTTATTAAGGGAGTATGATATAAACAGACGTTTCAATATATTGGTATTAAATGCATTTTCTGAGAATTTATATTTCAAGTTTTGACTGCAAATGTCACGTCCATAACGCTGGAATTTATCCTCAACTTTTTTTGGTGTAGGTCTACGTATTTTTTATGTTAACTTCAAATAATACTAATAGTAATTTAAAGATGTGGTAGCCCTACATCTTACACATCACACTCCACTGTTATGGTGGTAATTTTAGTAGATTTACTCACTAACATTATTGTGAAAACAAAATAAGAATGGAAACTAAAATATGGTAGTATCGTGCAACAGCGCACATTCTATCAGCTGCAGTTCTGGCGCCTCAGTCCCAATACTGTAAAACTCGATGTACATTCACATCACATGTTAATGCAGCGGTAGAGTTACACTCACATGACACTGCACTTATTCACAATTACAAAAGTTCATTATTTGCTCGTGCTTTAAAGCTTTGCCGGGTAAACATTTCATTGGCGTTCTGTTCTGACATGATGCACTTTTTCTGAGCACGTGAAGTGCGCGTGCACTGTCAAACAGCGCCAAACTGGATTTTTGTTGGGTCAGACGCATCTGATAGCGATGGGGGGCCGAGATGGCGAGAGCTACATGGAACTACATGTAAAAAAATATGCACCAAACAAGCCACTTTGAAATGTTGCTGTTTTCACAAAAGTTGGGTGACCCTCCCCCTAGACTAAAAAAAGTTGGATGACCCTCCCCTCAACAAAGAATAAAAAGACATGACCCTCCCCTATTTTCCTCCGGTGGCCCCTTCCATAAATACCGAACGGTCCCTAACCGAAGCAACCTTATTTTAATTTGTTACCTAAATTTATTTACAGTTGGTGGATGAATATTTGTATATGTATTTATTAATTTAGTATTTTGTCTTTTAGCTGCTGTGAGGAAAAAAACGTCTGACACATGCCACTGATCAGGAGAAAGAAGCAACAATACAAAGATGGCTTCAGCTCCTGAAACAGCAACATAGTTTCAGCCGTTTACTGTCTATGGTTTCAGCCCAGATCTGGCCCAAATCTGGTTCATGATTCCACATACCTTAAGGTGTTTACATGAAGGTTTTTTAGTCCGATTGAGCCGTCAATCCGATTATAAGTGTTATAAGTGTAAACGCAGCTACTGAGTTCGCCGCTCTGAAAATACTCCTGAAAATATGTAGTCACACTAGTTCCACATTGTTAAATTAAAACTAGACCAAAGGTTATTAAAACAGTTCAATATTTAGATTTTTCTCCTTCAGTGATTCTGCTTGTTAACATCAGGTGACTTTAATAATGGTCAAACTCAATTAATCACTTAATTATCTCATTAACTTCAACACTGCTTCAATGTTATTTACAACACTGAGTGTGGACTCATATAAACACTGGGCAGTGTTAATTAACACTGGGGATTTTGCTGTGTGGCATAACTATATATATATATTTATTTACATTACTTTTCGATATTTAGAAAATCCCACTTTTAAAATGATGCTACCTCATATATCCAGATTTCCAAGACTGTTTCCAAAACAATAAAAAAATTATGAATTTTTAGTTTTAGCTTATTTTAATGTTAGTTTTTTTTTTTTTTTTCATACATAACATTTTGTACCATTTTGATGCTATCAATATATGTTTTACGTGTAGTAGTAAGTAAGTAATAGTAGTAAGCCCAAAGAACCACTGAAACAGACATTTAAATGTAAAATATCTATTGACAGCATCCACACTGCACAAAATGTTATGTATGAAAACGTATCAGGTATACAAATGTGTATAAATCATCTAAGGTTCACAGAATATTGAAACAATGGAATGAATAGGTTGATTTTATTTAGAATCGTTCCATCCTATCGGAAGTGAAAGACATTATTGGTTCTCAGACATGCTTTCTTCCACCGATATATAAGACGGGAACACTGTATAAATACTCTGGCTATATCTGAAACTGCCCTCTATACCCTCATTCACTATTCCCTACATTAGTCCACTAATATAGTGCACTTGAAGGAGTGAATGAAAACGAGTGAGTGAATTCGGACACTGATTGTGCATTAAGGCCTGCTGTTTTTGAGCTTAATATTTAAAAATTTTATAATGATTGAGATTCACAGGATCATTCTGCACACTAACATTTGCACAAACTCACATCTACAAACTGTCAGAATCCATTGCATCTGTATCTGTAAAGGTTTGAGCCCATACAATCAGAGGTTCCACAGGAGGTTTCTGCATCGAGTCTGCACAAGAAAATTCACCATAAATACACACGTTTGACACATAGGCTTTATTATTGACAAATATAATATAACATTATAAGCATTGCTGAAAGCAGCTAGTCACAGGGTCCAAACACCAAATAATTCCTGTCATATTGTGATAAACGCTTACATCATCAAGCTTTGCCTGTTCTCATAATAAGTGCAAGATGACAGTTAATGAGCTGCTTTAGAACATAGATGATTTAACGAGAATGATCTAAGACGGTAAAAAACGTATAATAAAACGGTAATAAAAACATATGTCACCTTATTTCAAATCAGTGTGTTTTAAAATGTTATCAATACATATCCTAGTATATAATCATCTAATATATGTGATCAAAACAACTGGCAGTGACCCAAAAAGAAGGCAGAAGTGATTGCTTATTACACATACTGTAAATTTCTCACAATTTACGTTCATTCAGCCTCATTTCAGTCTTAATTTTTTTCCACCCTTAAATCATATTAAATAGGCAAGGCAAGTTTATTTATATAGCACCTTTCATACACTATGGAAATTCAAAGTGCTTTACACAGAAAGGAATTCAAATAATCACAAAATAAAAGCAAGGAAAATTAAAACAGTTATAAAAGAAATTAAAGCTGCAAGCAGCATTTATCGGGGTTCAAGCAGTTAAGGCCTTTAAGCACAAAAGCATCAAAAGTTATTAAGTTTTATTTAGCAAGCATGTAACCACTGACATAACAGATGGAAAAGACCATTTACAGCCAA
This sequence comes from Abramis brama, assembly GCF_963993115.1. Classification (NCBI taxonomy): domain Eukaryota; kingdom Metazoa; phylum Chordata; class Actinopteri; order Cypriniformes; family Leuciscidae; genus Abramis; species Abramis brama. The sequence goes on along the minus strand of NC_139963.1, from coordinate 59,803,424 downwards.
TACAGGCAATGTACCAGAAATATATGGTTTTAAAGCTTTTTGCCAGTTATAGCGCCACCTATGGTCCGATCTGCATGAAACCTGGCATGCTTCTTCACCATGTTAGGACACATATGCTCATCAATTTTTGTGAAGTTCTGAGTTTCCCTGTAGGATTTATAGGCTTTTGAGTGTATTTTGCCACGCCCCTTTCCTAAATGACCCTGTTACAGCCACCCAAATGCAAAAGTTCAACTTTTTTTCGATAATTATTGATCTAGAGAGTCCAGAGAATTGTCCTAGACTGGTGTGGTTCCGATCGGGCCAAAAACCAGGGACTAGTTCGCAAAAGTAGGTTTTGGACAAAATGCGACATAGCGGAAAATTTTACCGGCCATTTTGTCCGCCTTGAGCCAGGGATCACGGTGGTGTAAGGCACTTGAGTCTAGGTCAAACGGCCTAAGAGTTATGAGCGATTTTGTACTTTTGGTTGCTGTAGCGCCACCTATGGGCCAATCGGGGTCATACTCTGATAGGTTGTCCCCAAATTGAGGCCTACCATCTGGCCAGGTTTCACGTCTCTAGGCCTTACGGTTTGGCCTGCACAATGCGTTTTACGAATCCTTACAATTACAATAGGGTTTCAGCATTTCATGCTTGAACCCCTAATTAAAAGATATATACACTCACCTAAAGGATTATTAGGAACACCTGTTCAATTTCTCATTAATGCAATTATCTAATCAACCAATCACATGGCAGTTGCTTCAATGCATTTAGGGGTGTGGTCCTGGTCAAGACAATCTTCTGAACTCCAAACTGAATGTCAGAATGGGAAAGAAAGATGATTTAAGCAATTTTGAGCGTGGCATGGTTGTTGGTGCCAGACGGGCCGGTCTGAATATTTCACAATCTGCTCAAGTTACTGGGATTTTCACGCACAACCATTTCTAGGGTTTACAAAGAATGGTGTGAAAAGGGAAAAACATTCAGTATTTGGCAGTCCTGTGGGCGAAAATGCCTTGTTGATGCTAGAGGTCAGAGGAGAATGGGCCGACTGATTCAAGCTGATAGAAGAGCAACTTTGACTGAAATAACCACTCGTTACAACCGAGGTATGCAACAAAGCATTTGTGAAGCCACAACACGCACAACCTTGAGGCGGATGGGCTATAACAGCAGAAGACCCCACCGGGTACCACTCATCTCCACTACAAATAGGAAAAAGAGGCTACAATTTGCACGAGCTCACCAAAATTGGACAGTTGAAGATGAAGAATGAAGAAAAATGTTGCCTGGTCTGATGAGTCTCGATTTCTGTTGAGACATTCAGATGGTAGAGTCAGAATTTGGCGTAAACAGAATGAGAACATGGATCCATCATGTCTTGTTACCACTGTGCAGGCTGGTGGTGGTAGTGTAATGGTGTGGGGGATGTTTTATTGGCACACTTTAGGCCCCTTAGTGCCAATTGTGCATCGTTTAAATGCCACGGCCTACCTGAGCATTGTTTCTGACCATGTCCATCCCTTTATGACCACCATGTACCCATCCTCTGATGGCTACTTCCAGCAGGATAATGCACCATGTCACAAAGCTCGAATCATTTCAAATTGGTTTCTTGAACATGACAATGAGTTCACTGTACTAAAATGGCCCCCACAGTCACCAGATCTCAACCCAATAGAGCATCTTTGGGATGTGGTGGAACAGGAGCTTCGTGCCCTGGATGTGCATCCCACAAATCTCCATCAACTGCAAGATGCTATCCTATCAATATGGGCCAACATTTCTAAAGAATGCTTTCAGCACCTTGTTGAATCAATGCCACGTAGAATTAAGGCAGTTCTGAAGGCGAAAGGGGGTCAAACACAGTATTAGTATGGTGTTCCTAATAATCCTTTAGGTGAGTGTATGATACAGTTAGAAAATAAATTAAAAGAGTAAAAAGATGATACATTGATAAACTTCTCATCTGGCAAAACACCGGTGTATCTTATTTTTCACAACTCCCAGTTTTACTGTGAGATTTTCCCATTGTGTGACACTGTGTCTGAGGTCTTCTTTCAGCGCCAAAGAAATCTATTGGACGTCTCCGATGGACCCGATTTTTCCCTAAAATCTGACAGGAGGAGCTCTAGGACTAACTCACGGGGTAACCTCGGGTTCACTGCCCCATCAGTCCAAACCCCGAAAACCCATTTGTTGGGAAGCTCTAGGAATGGAGTCGATCCAGTCCGCACCCACAGAACCTCGAGTTTAACTGACACATCAAACTCAAACTAACTACTAAACCACAGACCCAGGCCATCAGCAGGGTTTCATCTCTCAAGTTCCCCAATTCAGTGGTTTATGTTGTTTATGAACTCTTACCCAATTCTCAGCGCCATTTGAGTTCAGTTTAGAATCAAAAGGAGGAATACAGTGCAATCAGTCAGACATAGAGTGGATACAGTTATAGAAAGAATTAAAAGAGTAATAAGATTATACATAATAAACTTCTCATCTGAAAACATGTTAAGGAATACATAAAGGATCTGCAATTTATGGAAGTTAATTTACTCTTGCAATATTAATAAGGTTATTAATGTGATTATGTACAAATAACTGTTTTTATGTACTTATGGGACTGAATAATAAGTACATTTTAAAATGTTTTTATATTATTCAGCATCAAATAAAAGGTACCAGACAAATACTTGTATTTATCCATTAAATAAGTTATTTTTGTTTCACCAGGTTCAGTCCAAACTGGGTTCAGAGATGACCAGTTCTGTGTGGGTTAAGATGTCAGTTCCTCTTCTTTCTTTCTTCATTAACCACGCATGTTTCTCTAAAAATGTGTGGTTAAACTAGTTCTCACACTCAGCAGAAACATGTTTCCAAACCTCAACAGTGAGTTCACCACTCTGAAAATACTCCTGAAAATACGTAGTCACACTAGTTCCACATTGCTAAATTAAAACTAGACCAAAGGTTATTAAAACAGTTCTGAAAGCGCTAGAACTCAAAGCCAGAACACAAAGAGGACAAAAGACAACAATCTGTTACAGTTTGTTTGTTAACATGTAAAAGACATTGAAAGCATTAACAATGAATGAACCCATGAGGATTGAGTTATATTAGATTGATATTCCTCTGCTCATGTGGGTTTTGTATAATTATTTGCCTGATTTGTTCTTGTTCACAGAGGCATAAAGTTGACTGCAGTTCTCCTGAGCTCCAGCTTTTGCTCCTCTGATGGAAGCATAAGTCACTTTATCATCACAGCGAACCTGAATGAACATCACAGTTGTTTCAACCCACAATTATTACAAGTTGTTTGAGCTCAGTTCATGAAGAACTGCATATAAGAAAATATAAACTATCATGTTGAGAGAGGCTGGACAACATCAAGGAAGTGTTCGCTCACCTTGTTCTTTTTGCTTTGTCTCCTAAAACCTAATCTCTGAGTTAGGTTTACTTTATTGATTACTGCAGCACTGTCTTTGTACAGCATAATATTTTTTAACATTTTCCTTGTAATCTAAAGGATTTCTTATAATTTGTTCAGTGTGGCGAGCAGGACGAGGCTGAGGGCCGTGGGAGGATGGCGCGAGGCCGGTGGCGTGATTGCTCATATCTCTCACGGAGGAGCGGAAGCATAAAAGGAGGAGTGAAGATAGTGGAGATCGAGAGAGGCCAGGCCTGGATTTTATTTGTGTTTTGTTATATGTGAAAGCAGTCGTCCATGAGGGGATGGTTTCTTTACTTTTATTTTGTATTTGTTTATTTTATTATGAAAGTCTTTAAATGCCGGTTCCCGCCTCCTTCTTCCCATAACATCTGAACTGCGTTACACTGGTGTCGAAACCCGGGAAGAACGAGGAACGCGTTCTTGTGAGTGAGGAGGAGCTAATGTTAATGAGGTTGTGAGTGAGGAGGAATATGAGTGAGGAGGCGCTAACGCCTACGGCGGAGGTTGAGGCTGAGGCTAGGGCGGGGTTGCCTCCCTTTGAACCATTCTCCCCTATGTCTGTTTGCTCAAAAGGGGAAACGAGACTTAAGGTCCGTTTGCAACTTGAATCGCAGTAGAAGGTGCAGGCTCGGCAGGCGGAGCCTCATACATAATATCGATCCATCGTGTTTTTCAACCACGGAAAGAGGTCAATAAAACTGCAGGTGAACAATTATGTCACAGAACGTTACATTTACCTCAGGAAAGCCATTTAATGACCAACACGTTAGTTGACTAGAAAAAATAGCTATAGAGGAGTATTTTGCTAAATATGTGCACTATATTACATTTGTATTATATTTTTACCTGTGTCATAATTGTTATTATAATGAAAACCAAATTATATTTAATTTAATTTGTTAATTTTTAACCTTTAATAATACCAGCTGACAGGGCTCTCTGTATGTTTACAGCATTAGGCCTATGCGAGATATATTTTTTCTTGAGAGAAATTAACATGTAGGCTATCTACTGTAGCCTACCTAACATTTATCCAAAGAGTCAATATTGAATCAAGATTGAAATCAAATCCCAAGAATTGAATTGAAATCGTGAAAATTCTGTTTAGTTACCAAATGTTTTGACAATCACAATTATACCTATTGTGATGCAAGTTAATTTTTTTCTACATACCCCCCCCCCCCCCATCCGTTTCTCTTGAGCAATTAAAATATCGTGATAATACCGTATACCGTGATAAAAGCTCAATCAATTAATCGCAGCATGAAAATTTGATACCGGCACATGCCTAGTTGGCAGTCAAGTTAGCGTTGGAAGAATGGCATCATTGGTTAGAAGGGTCGGGGGTACCTTTTATCATCTGGACCGATTACAAGAACTTGGAATATGTCAGAACCGCCAAAAGACTCAACTCCAGGCAGGCTCGGTGGGCTAATTTTTTCGGTTGTTTAGATTTTTCTTTTTCGTACCGCCCGGGTTCCAAAAACATCAAACCCGATTCTTTATCGCATATTTTTGACCATTCCGAACACACGTCCACTCCCAAGTGCATTTTACCAGAGACCCTAGTTGTCTCCACACTCACATGGGAGATCAAGCCGAAGGTCAAGACGGCCTTAGAAGGGGTAACGCCCCCGCCCGGTGGCCCACCGAATCGATTACAGCGGGGGAAATAAGTATTGAACACGTCATCATTTTTCTCAGTAAGATTTCTGATAGAGGAGTGAAAAGAATAATCAGAAGAGTTGTCCAAGAGCCAACACCAAGTTGTATGGTGTTTTTATTGTAATGTGCACTGCCATTTCTCCTCCAAATATGGTGTGTATTATAGCATCCAAACAGTTCAATTTTGCTCTCATGTGACCACACTATATTCTCCCAGTATTTCACTGGCTTTTCCAAATGTTGTGCAGCAAACTTTAAATGAGCTTCAACATGCTTTTTTTTCAGTAATGGAGTCTTGCGTGGTGAGCGTGCATACAGGCCATGGTGGTGGAGTGCATTACTTACTGTTTTCTTTGAGACAACAGTACCTGCTATCTGCAGGTCTTTTTGAAGCTCTCCACAAGTGATCCCTGGCTCTTGGACAACTCTTCTGATTATTCTTTTCACTCCTCTATCAGAAATCTTGCGAGGAGCACTGGTCGAGGCAAATTTATGGTAAATTGATAAATTTCATGTCAATAGCACCTTTGGAAATATATGACTTCCTATCAACCCCCAGATGGGTTACTCCAACCGCTGTCTGTCCCTTCGAGACCCTGGTCCCACATAGTGCTAAATTTTATCACTGCCCTCCCGCCCTCCCAGGGCATGACGGTCGTTTTGACTGTAGTGGACTGGTTCTCGAAGGCGGCTAGGGGATCGTGAGGGTTAAAGTCGAGAGGGGATCGTGCTTTTGCTGTTATCGGTCCGAGGCTGTGGAATAGCATCCCCTCCTCGCTGAGATCGTTGACCTCCTTATATGAGTTTAAATTTAAACTAAAGTTATATGGAACGGGCATTTCCTTAATTTTAATGGTTTATGTGATTATATTGTGTAATTGTGATGTTTTTCTTTTCATGCTTTCCTTGTTATGTAAAGCACAATGGTCAACATCAGTTGTGTTTACTTGTGCTATATAAATAAATAAAGTAAAGTAAAGTAAAGTAGGGCTCATTTTATTCCCTTGCCTAAATTACCCTCCGCCAAGGAGACAGTGGTGACTGTTGTAGATCACGTTTTTCGCTTACATGGCCTCCCGATGGACATGGTTTCCGACAGGGGGCCCCAGTTTGTGTCCAAATTTTGTTGAGAGTTTTGTAAATTACTGGGAGCGAGTGTCAGTCTGTCTTCTGGGTTTCATCCCCAAAGCAATGGCCAGACTGAGAGGGCCAACCAAGATTTGGAAAGAGTGTTGCGTTGTTTGGTATCCAAGAATCCTTCCTCCTGGAGTCAGCAGCTCTGTACGGTTAAGTACACTCACAACTCGTTGCCAGTGTCATCCACGGGCCTATCTCCGTTTGAGTGTAGCTTAGGTTACCAGCCACCAGTTTTTCCTAGCCTGGAATCCGAAGTCGCGGTCCCTTCCGCCCACGCCTTCGTCCAGAGGCGTCATCGCACATGGACCAGAGCCCGTGAGACTCTGCTCCAGGTGGGGGCGCGCACCAAGGCTAAGGCCGATCGCCACCGGTCAAAGCCTCCCGTATACGTCGTCGGTCATAAAGTGTGGCTTTCAACCAAGAACATTCCGCTCCACTCTGTTTCTAATAAAATAGCTCCCAAATTGATTGGCCCGTTTACTGTCACCAAGATCCTTAGTCCGGTGGCAGTCCGACTCAAACTTCCTCCTGCGTACAAGAGAATTAATTCCGTCTTTCATGTATCCAAATTAAATCATCATTACCATTCTGGATTACGGACTTCTCACTCATCTGCCATCCACCACCAGCCCGGTTGCCCATCGAGGTCCCTGCGTCACTCTCCTGCCCTGTGTGTCGTGTTTGTGTAGACCTGACCTTCACTGTTTATTTATAATAAACATATTTTACCTGCATCTTGCTTCCTCTCGCGTTCATGCCACACTGGGTATTTTGCTGTGTGGCATAACTATATATATTTTTTAACTTACATGACTTTTTGATGTTTAGAAAACCCCACTTTTAAAATTATGCTACCTCATATATCCAGATTTCCAAGATTGTTTCCAAAACAATAAAAAAAAAAAATGAATTATTTGTTTTAGCTTATTTCAATGTTTTTTTGTTTTTTTTTCATACATAACATTTTGTACCATTTTGATGCTGTCAATAGATGTTTTACGTGTCAATGTCTGTGCTTTTGTAATTTGGAAGCCCAAAGAACCACTGAAACAGACATTTAAATGTAAAATATCTATTGACATCATCCACACTGTACAAAATGTTATGTATGAAAACGTTTCAGGTATACAAATGTGTATGAATCATCTAAGGTTCACAGAATATTGAAACAATGGAATGAATAGGTTGATTTTATTTAGAATCGTTCCATCCTATCGGAAGTGAAAGACATTAATGGTTCTCAGACATGCTTTCTTCCACCGATATCTAAGACGGGAACACTGTATAAATACTCTGGCTATATCTGAAACTGCCCTCTATACCCTCATTCACTATTCCCTACATTAGTCCAGTAATATAGTGCACTTGAAGGAGTGAATGAAAACGAGTGAGTGAATTCGGACACTGATTGTGCATTAAGGCCTGCTGTTTTTGAGCTTAATATTTAAAAATGTAATAATGATTGAGATTCACAGGATCATTCTGCACACTAACATTTGCACAAACTCACATCTACAAACTGTCAGAATCCATTGCATCTGTATCTGTAAAGGTTTGAGCCCATACAATCAGAGGTTCCACAGGAGGTTTCTGCATCGAGTCTGCACAAGAAAATTCACCATAAATACACACGTTTGACATATAGGCTTTATTATTGACAAATATAATATAACATTATAAGCATTGCTGAAAGCAGCTAGTCACAGGGTCCAAACACCAAATCATTCCTGTCATATTGTGATAAACGCTTACATCATCAAGCTTTGCCTGTTCTCATAATAAGTGCAAGCTGACAGTTAATGAGCTGCTTTAGAACATAGATGATTTAACGAGAATGATCTAAGACGGTAAAACTGTCCTCATTTTCTAGCCTGCAGACCATGAATTCATAATAAAGACGTATTTCACCTTATTTCAAATCAGTGTGTTTGAAAATTTTATCAATATATATCCTAGTATATAATCATCTAATATATGTGATCAAAACAACTGGCAGTGACCCAAAAAGAAGGCGGAAGCGATTGCTTATTACACATACTGTAAATTTCTCACAATTTACGTTCATTCAGCCTCAATTCAGTCTTAATTTTTTTCCACCCTTAAATCATATTAAATAGGCAAGGCAAGTTTATTTATATAGCACCTTTCATACACTATGGAAATTCAAAGTGCTTTACACAGAAAGGAATTAAAATAATAACAAAATAAAAGCAAGGAAAATTAAAACAGTTATAAAAGAAATTAAAAGATATATATGATACAGTTATAAAATGAAATAAAAGAGTAAAAAGATGATACATTGATAAACTTCTCATCTGGCAAAAGACCGGTGTATCTTATTTTTCACAACTCCCAGTTTTACTGTGAGATTTTCCCATTGTGTGACACTGTGTCTGAGGTCTTCTTTCACGTAAGAAATCTATTGGACGTCTCCGATGGACCCGATTTTTCCCTAAACTCGGACAGGAGGAGCTCTAGGACTGACTCACGGGGGAACCTCGGGTTCACTGCCCCATCAGTCCAAACCCCGAAAACCCTTTTGTTGGGAAGCTCTAGGAATGGAGTCGATCCAGTCCGCACCCACAGAACCTCGAGTTTAACTGACACATCAAACTCAAACTAACTACTAAACCACAGACCCAGGCCAGGGTTTCATCTCTCAAGTTCCCCAATTCAGTGGTTTATGTTGTTTATGAACTCTTACCCAATTCTCAGCGCCATTTGAGTTCAGTTTAGAATCAAAAGGAGGAATACAGTGCGATCAGTCAGACATACAGTGGATACAGTTATAAATAGAATTAAAAGTAATAAGATTATACATAATAAACTTCTCATCTGAAAACATGTTAAAGAACATAAAGGATCTGTAATTTATGCAAGTTAATTTACTCTTGCAATATTAATAAGGTTCTTAATGTGATTATGTACAAATAACTGTTTTTATGTACTTATAGGACTGAATAATAAGTACATTTTAAAATGTTTTGTCTTATTCAGCATCCAATAAAATGTACCAGACAAATACTTGTATTTATCCATTAAATAAGTTATTTTTGTTTGACCAGGTTCAGTCCAAACTGGGTTCAGAGATGACCAGTTCTGTGTGGGTTAAGATGTCAGTTCCTCTTCTTTCTTTCTTTCTTTCTTTCTTTCTTTCTTTCTTTCTTTCTTCATTAACCACACGTGTTTCTCTAAAAACATGTGTGGTTAAACTAACAGAGTTCTCACCCTCAGCAGAAACATGTTTCCAAACCTCAACAGTGAGTTCACCGCTCTGAAAATACTACTGAAAATACGTAGTCACACTAGATCCACTTTGCTAAATTAAAACTAGACCAAAGGTTATTAAAACAGTTCTGGAAGCGCTAGAACTCAAAGCCAGAACACAAAGAGGACAAAAGACAACAATTCATTACAATTTGTTTGTTAACATGTAAAAGACATTGAAAGTATTAACAATGAATGAACCCATGAGGATTGAGTTATATTAGATTGATATTCCTCTGCTCATGTGGGTTTTGTATAATTATTTGACTGATTTGTTCTTGTTCACAGAGGCATAAAGTTGACTGCAGTTCTCCTGAGCTCCAGCTTTTGCTCCTCTGATGGAAGCATAAGTCACTTTATCATCACAGCGAACCTGAATGAAAATCACAGTTGTTTCAACCCACAATTATTACAGCATGTTAGTAGTTCTTATGCTATACCATGTGTCAAAATGATTGATGGCTTCCGGTTGACCTTGACCTTCCGGTCGCCCTTCCGGCCTATATTGTTATGGATTGACCTATTGACCCTACCTATCCCTTCGATCATGTGATTTTGACAGGTTGCCCTTCCGGTGTCTTTCCGGCATATGTTGTTATGGTTTGCCCTATTGACCTTGCTAGTCTTTGATCATGTGGTTTTGACAGAAAGTTTTGCCCTATTTGAACCTTTTTATCCCTAGATCATGTGATTTTGACGGGTGTTTGTATGACAGAACGTTTGAAGTTGGTGTCAGGTTTAGTTATATGGGTTTCTGTCTGGGTATATGTTGTCACAGGCGCTCCCTCCCACCCTTTGCATGTGAGCTCTGACATCTGAAATGTGCTGTTCGCTCACTGTGATGTTGCTGATGGTTTTGAAGGCGCTGTTATATAAATATATATATATATATATAGGATATATGTCAGCATATCCTCCGCATTCCAGAGCATTGTGAAAAAAAAAGACTGTTTTTCCTGAATGCCTCACCAGCCAGAGTAGTGTGTGTGTGTGTGTGTGTGTTTGTGTTTGTCATGGGATTCCCTCTCCCAGCCTTCGCATTTGAGCTGTGACATTTGAAACGTGCTCTTCAGACAGTGTGATTAAACAATGTCATACAAAAAACATTCTATCCTTTAAAATAATTATCGTGCTAATTAAACTAAAGTTGAAAACATACTGTTCTTTAAAAGTATACATGATATGGTTATAAAATAATATCTTGCTAATTTAACTAAAGTTGAAAAACATTCTTTTCTTGAAAGTATATAAATTAATTGCTTATAATATAATATAAAATCACAGAGTGGTTCTCTATTACAGCACCACCTGACGGTCTCTGACTCCTAGGGTTTATTCAGCAATCAGAATGAGACATTGTGTTAGGGCTAAATTTATTTCAAAGTTTAAATGATATCTTTATAAAATGTTTTCTTTTATTATTATTATTTTTTTTATTAAATTTAATACATTATTAAAAGTCGTAATAATGTTTTTAAATTCAATACATTATTAAAAGTCTTAATAAAAAAGTCTCTCAAACAGAGGCTCCCGTGACCAAATAATAAAATCCATCTAACATAAATCATTCTATTCTTTAAAAGTATATAAATTATATAATATAATATAAAATCACAGATTGGTTCCCTTTCAAGGGAACTCGCGTTGCGTCGAGTTTGACGCTATGGGAACGCTTTGCGTGATGACGTCTTGAAGCACATGTAAAATCAGTCCAATGGTGTGGCGGAACGTCAGAGGCGGGTGACGTCACGTACCAGGAAGCTATAAAAGCTGGCCCGAAACAGAAAACGAAAGCTTTCTGAGTCTTCAGTTGCGCTCTGTGTGAAATCTGTCTGTATATTTGGTGTTGTCTGTCTATATCATATATATATATATTCAGTATGGCGAGCGAGCAGCAGTTTAGAGTGTGTGTCCATCCCTGCCCGCGTTATTTAACGGGAGGTGACACACACACTCTTTGTGTTGTTTGTTTGGGAGAGGAGCATGCCCAGTCAGCACTCGAGGGTGGTGACTGTGTGCATTGCTGTGCGCTTCCATTGCGTACGCTCCGATCCCGCTTGGCTCGGTTCAATCCCGACCACGCTCCCCAGGGCTCGGGTCCCGCCGCTGCCGAGGCACAGCGTCGATCTCAGACCTGGGGTTCACAGATGGATTTATCAGTGGATGTTGAGACGGGCTCTGCCTTATCTCAGCATCCGTCTGATAGATCCAGTGCCTCTTATCAGGGTGTGGAAGCACGCGCTGCGGTTTCTTCCCCCCCGATAGAGGTACCAATACTGCAACTATCCAGCTCTGAGGAGTTGGATGTTGTGAGTATTGTAGCTGAGTCTGAGGATTCGCCACCTCAGTCTCATGCGTTTGAGGAACTGCTCGATGTCATTACTAGAGCTGTTGACAGACTGTCTATTGAGTGGCCAGAAGATAGGCAGGACGTTCGTTCGAAAAGTAAGCTCGACGAACGCTTCCTGCCATCTCGTGCGCAGCCCCAGCGCAGGAGCCTGCCGTTTTTCCCCGATCTCCACACCGAGGTGTCGAGATCGTGGGCGAAACCAGTGTCATATCGAGTGTATACTGCACAAACATCACACTATTCATCCATTCACAATTATAAAGAGCATGGTTATGGGGAGATGCCGAAGGTGGAAGAGACGCTCGCGAGCTATCTCTCTCCAGCAACGGCATCTTCTCTGAAGGCTCCTGCACTTCCATCCAAGCCAGTAAAAGTTACTTCTTCCCTGGTTCATAAAGCTTATGCCGCCGCCGGTCAAGCTGCAGCGTGTTTACATACAATGTCCATAATGCAGGCTTACCAGGCTGAGTTATTGGGTGATTTTGAGGAGGGCGGGGGTATTAGTGCTGATACGGTGTCTGAACTGCGTAGAGCCACGGATTTGTCTCTCAGGGCCACCAAGGAGACGGCTAAATCCATCGGCCGCTCTATGGCAGCCCTGGTGGCCACTGAGAGGCATCTGTGGCTCAACTTAAGTAACATAAAGGACAAAGAAAAACATGTTATTTTATATGCACCAGTATCCACGCAAGGGTTATTTGGAGACGCAGTTAATAGTGCTGTAGCGAAGTCACAAGAAGCTTCAAAACAGGCAGCTGCACTTCAGAAACTTCTCCCCCGCCGTTCTTTCTATGAGGCTGCTGAGCGGGAGCAGCCTCACTCCTCTAAAAAGAGTGCTGAGCACCGCGCCACTCAGAAACAGAGCGTTTCCTCCCGTGCTCCCCCACAAAAATCTCGGGGACACGGAGGGCGCTCTCAAACCCAGCAGTCTTCGAGGGGTAAAACGGATCTGCGGACCGTTATTACCGCCAAGAAGGCTGCTGGGAAAAAGTCCTGATGTCTGAGGGCTCAGGACAAATGAGGGTAGTCCCCCCGAAGCAGAGCGGTTAACACCTCTTTTCACGGTGCCCGTCTCTCTTCGGTGCCCTCAGGGGACCGTTCTGCCAACCCTGCCGCCTCCGGCGTTACAGGGCGCAGCGGTCTCCGGCGAGCACATATCTCAAGGTCCACCCGGAAACGTAGTGGCCTCGGGATGCCCGCCCCCTCTGAGGAGGGTGCTAGAGCAGTCTGTTTGGTCGTTCCCTGCCGGTGCGCCGTTACAGGGCGACGAACCGACTGCTCAACAGCAGGAGAAAAATACGGTGCCGTCTCTCTTCGGTGCCCTCAGGGGACCGTTCTGCCAACCCTGCCGCCTCCGGTGTTACAGGGCGCAGCGGTCTCCGGCGAGCACATATCTCAAGGTCCACCCGGAAACGTAGTGGCCTCGGGATGCCCGCCCTCTCTGAGGAGGGTGCTAGAGCAGTCTGTTTGGTCGTTCCCTGCCGGTGCGCCGTTACAGGGCGACGAACTGACTACTCAACAGCAACAAAATCCAGAAACCAGTCTCGAGAGACTGGTACCTCTAGTAGAATCTTTGACAGCGTGGAAGCTACTGTCAAATGTTTCTCGTTGGGTCCTGCAGACCGTGGAAAAAGGGTATTAGATACAATTCTGGTAGCGCCCACCGCGGTTTATGGGGGTCCTGCCCACAATGGTGGGCCCCGAGCAGGTTCTGGTTATGGAACAGGAAGTAAACACTCTGTTAGAGAAAGGGGCCATAGAATATGTACCTCCCTCCAACAGGGAAACCGGGTTTTACAGCCGGTACTTCATAGTTCCAAAGTAGGACGGGGGATTGCGTCCCATTTTAGGTCTTCGAGTTGTCATGCAGCTCAAGTTCAAAATGTTAACATTGAGACAATCGTGCCACAGATTAGTCCGAGGACTGGTTTGTCACGATAGACCTCAAGGACGCATATTTCCATCCGTCCGTGTCATTGGAAGTTCCTGAGGTTTGCTTTCGGGGGCAAAGCATACCAATATCGAGTTCTTCCATTCGGCCTGGCTTTATCACCCCGCACTTTCACCAAATGCGTGGATGCAGCTCTGGCGCCTCTGCGCCTCCGGGGTATTCGCATCACGAACTACATCGACGATTGGTTGATTTTAGCTCAGTCGCATTAGATGGCGGTTCAACATCGAGATGTTGTTCTCGCCCATATGAAAGAGTTGGGGTTACGGCTGAACGCCAAGAAGAGTGTGCTTCTCTATTTTAGAGGACCACTTTTTTAGGCGTGGTTTGGGATTCAGTGTCGATGCAGGCGTGCCTGTCATCGCCACGCTTCGATCCTGGCAGCTGTGAGAAGTGTAAAGCTAGGCCAGCTACTCACTGTCAAACAGTTCCAGAGACTGTTGGGTCTCATGGCAGCAGCTTCCAACGGGATACCTTTTTTCCCCGAGGGGCAACCCATTTCGCACAATCAATGTCACGCGGTGATGCCTACGTGCCTTGGTTATGTGGAAGAAACCTTGGTTCCTGTCCCAGGGCCCAGTGCTGGGAGCTCCTTGTCGTCGCAAACTGCTAACGACGGATGCTTCCCTCACGGGTTGGGGAGCGATCCTGAGGGTCGCTCATCTCAAGGTCTGTGGGAAGACCATCATCGTTCCTGGCATTCTATAGCCTAGAGATGTTAGCTGTCTTCCGGGCTCTGAGGAGCTTTATCACAGGTCTCAGGGGACACCATGTGTAGTACATACGGACAACACGTCGGTAGTCGCCTATATCAAGGGGGTTTGCGCTGGCACGCCATATCCTCTTGTGGTCCCAGGGGAAGTTGCTGTCACTCAAGGCAGCCTACATCCCCGGGGTCCAGAATATAGGAGCAGACACTCTGTCGAGACAGGGGCCGAGGCCCGGGGAATGGTGGCTCCACCCCCGAGGTGGTGGAGCTGATATGGAAATTATAAGTGGATCTGTTTGCGTCTCGAGAGACGTCTCACTGTCCACTTTGGTTCTCCCTCACGCATCCAGCTCCTCTGGGACTGGATGCTATGGTACAGACGTGGCCGAGGCTACGTCTGTACGCCTTTCCCCCAGTTGCTCTGCTCCCGGGAGTTCTGGAAAGAGTTCGCAGGGACCGGGTTTGCCTGCTTCTTATAGCCCCGCGCTGGCCGGGCAGAGTATGGTTTCCCGATCTTGTGTCCCTCCTCGACGGGCCTCCTCTGGGGCTACCCGTCAGGAGGGACCTTCTGTCCCAAGCAGGGGGCTCGATTTTTCACCCCCGACCAGAACTGTGGAACCTGTGGGCTTGGCCTCTGAGGGGGCCCAGCTCATAGAGTCAGGTCTCTCAACTGAGGTTGTTGAGACCATTCTACAGTCCAGAGCTCCCTCCACGAGGAAACTTTATGCCCTGAACTGGAGAGTATTCACCTCTTTGTGTAGTGACCGTCGGTTGGATCCAGTCAACTGCCCAATTGGTACAGTTCTGGAGTTCCTGCAGGACCGGTTCACTGCAGGTCTGACCCCGTCCACTTTAAAGGTTTATGTGGCGGCCGTAGGTGCTTACCACAGTCCTTTGGGTGGAATGTCTGTGGGGAAAGACCCCTTTGGTATCTCGTTTCCCTCGTGGCACTTGGAGGTCCTCCTACCTTTCGAAATCGGACCAGGAGGCGATTAATTTGCTTTGCCCTGTTCGGGCGTTAGACGCGTATGTCCACAGAGCTGCCCTGTGGCGTAAAAGTGACATTTGCTCCCCTAACAAGGGAGGTCCAGTGTCTAAGCAAAGGATGAGCAGTGGGTGGTTGAGACTATCTCACTTGCTTATGAGGCGGCTGGACAGCCTTCTCCTGTAGGCTGTCCGGTCGCACTCTACGAGGAGTATGGCGGCCTCTAAGGCCCTTATATCAGGAGTTTCGTTACAGGACGTTTGTGATGCGGCAGGCTGGTCCTCACCGCACACTTTCGTCAGGTTCTACTCTCTGGATCTAGACTGTGCTCCAGGGTCTCATGTTTTGTCTTCCTAGTGCTGCTCACCAGATTTCACACAGGACAGACATTTGTAGCTATGGAGGCGTTGGTATAGACGTTCCCATAGCGTCAAACTCGACGCAACGCGAGTTCCCTTGAAAGGGAACGCCTCGGTTACGACTGTAACCTCGGTTCCCTGAAGAGGGAACGAGCGTTGCGTCACCTTGCCATATCTCCTTCATGCCTGTCAACACGACTTCAGACTTTACGAAGCTTTCGTTTTCTGTTTCGGGCCGGCTTTTATAGCTTCCTGGTACGTGACGTCACCCGCCTCTGACGTTCCGCCACACCATTGGACTGATTTTACATGTGCTTCAAGACGTCATCACGCAAAGCGTTCCCATAGCGTCAAACTCGACGCAACGCTCGTTCCCTCTTCAGGGAACCGAGGTTACAGTCGTAACCGAGGCGTTCTCTCTCTCTCTCTCTCTCTCTCTCTCTCTCTCTCTCTCTCTCTCTCTCTCTCACATTTAAAAGCATAACCTTAAAAGTTTAAATTAGATCTTTTAAAATTAAAAGACTGTTTAAATTAAATCTTTAAAGTTTGAATACATTTGTATCTTCTATTTATCTTTTAGAAGACTTATGTATGATATAAATGATTTTGCTTAAATTTAACCCATTGTATTATTTTTACTAAACAATGTCTGTTCAAAAAACTTTAGATGGTTGAAAAACTGTACTTAGTCGTCTTAAATCTCATTTAATCTCATTTTTTTCATTTTTGTCCATGCGGGGTTTAAATTTTTATGGTGGGGGCTTTCCATAGCTATAATGAATTTTGTACCGTACACCTAAACTAGGTGTACCTAAACCTAAATAAATAATTTAATATCATTTTGTGCACACACACGGTTCTAAAAAATGAACTAATCTCTATTTTAAATTAAATTATTATTATTAATAACATATGTTACTAAAATGTAAACAAAGTTTTAGCTAAATAAATATATAAATAAAAACACCTTACAGCCCCAGATCCTTCAGAGATAAACCACAGTGTGAACTGAAGCTTCAGGAAACAGGGTATCAGACCAGATGAGTCTCGGGGGACAATGTCACAGTAAATCTAGTCTGCTAACGCCTTGTCAGAGTACATCCAGAGTTTATACTAAATTCATTTAAAAGCATAACCTTAAAAGTTTAAATCAAATCTTTAAAGTTTTATGAAAATCATATCTTCTATTTATCTTCTAGGAAGACTTATGTATTATTTTTACTAAAGAGCGTCTGTTCAAAAACTTTAGATTTAAAAAAAATAAAATAAAAATAAAGCAAAAAGTATGCTTGGGCATCTTAGATCTTATTTATACAAAAAATTTCAAACAGTATTTTTGTCCATACAACATGTTGTCAAAGTTTGTCACAATGTTTTGTTGTTGTGTTGTTTTTAAGAAATCCGAGGACTCCACATTGCTCTTATTTAGACTAAGTTGTATCATTTGGAAAATCACCACACAATTTCAGAGACGCGATGTGTGATAAGTAAAGTTGGTCTTGAGCGAATATTTAATTTTAATCGTCTTAATTCAATGATCTTACTGGTAGCTATGATCTATTACACGTATAAGATCATTTTTATTTGTATCTCCCGAACTATCCTTAATCAGTGCGGAAACATTTCTGAGAATATATTATCGGTTATCTACTCAAAATATATGTAGAGGTTTAAATCTGGTGTTTAAAATCTGTCTGGTGGCCGCATGAACAGTCTTTGGGTAGAGCTATAGCAGAAAGCATGCCCTTTGACCTCCTCAATTTTGTAGGCTTTTTTTCTTTTTTGTTTTGTTAAAGAACCTAAAAGTTAGTCCTCCCAAAAGAATTTCTCCCATCTAGCGGTGAAATTATATTTTGCATTTAAACGAATAGTGCTCTCTAGCGCCTCGCTTTTTCAAATGCGGTAGCACATCATCGAGTTTAACTATACATGTTCTACCGTTATGCTGCCTATATAATGATTTACACAGCCAAGCAATACAAAAAAGCTTGTCATTTAAACCGTAACTTTGACTTACCTGTCGAGAAGAAAGCAGGCACCCTTTCATTAGCTCTTTCCACCTGGGAAAAGCTATCCCGATATTTATTTACATCCCGATAAATTACATTTTTGCTTTTTGGCGACGAGGATTCCTTCTCCTGCATAACTATGATCCATCATTATATTGTACCGTGCAGTGCAGCCTTTCAAATGTGCCGGGGGGAGTATCAACGCCTCCCATATGTCGGCCCGGGTTCGACTCCCGGTATGGGAAGACAAGTTCATCAATAATCATTTTTAGTTATTCATAGTCTTAGAGGCCTACACGAACTGCAGAAACAAGCAGAAGATATGTAAAAACTCATAAATGCTGTTTCAGTACTGAATCATTTTCACAAATACAATTATATTGAATTCAGAAAATTTCACTATGGAATATTTACTTTATCTATCATAATTTCATAAAATTTTCCATCTCATAATTATGACGCATAGTCATAATTTTAATTTCAACTTTTTAAGTCATAATTTCAACTGTTGAAGTCATAATTATTACTTAATTCAGAATTACAATCTTTGTCAATTACGCCTTTTTTAATGTAATACTTAAAACGTTTTTAAGTCATAATTTGGTAGTACTATTTTGATGGTCCTTTTGGACGTGCTGTTGACTATAGTAGTGTCGCACCTGCATGTCCATTAACTCGCTTGTGAGAGTCAGAGTGTGTAAAGTAAACTCTCATTAGTGTCAGTAGAGTATTAGTGGACTGGTAGGGTTAGAATAAGTTGAGATATAGTTGAGTTACTTATAGTCAGTACTAGAATATCTGTTGGTGAGCATCACAATAAAGAGTTAGCAGATATTAAGCACAGTCTATTTTTTCAGATATTTAAATGACAAAATACCATTTTCAACTGATTGAATCTACACATGAGAGGCCTTCAGAAGTCATAACTTCAGGGGTCAACGGTTTAGGCCAGTTGGCGAAAACTCTGCGTGTGTAAAAATCAAATACTGTATTACACTTTTCAAAGGATAATCTAGCTTTAGAGTTAGAATAAAAATTAAGTGTCACAAAGTCTGACACAAGGCCAATAACTGTTTCTTTTTGTTTTATAAATGTATTTTGCTTATTTCTACAAACATCAACCTGATAAATATGGAGTTAATACACGATTAAACAAGATAATCATGCTACCCAATACGTCTGACACAACATTTTTAAGAATTGTTTTTAAAATACAATCAAAAATACAAAATTAAAATATTTGTACAATTTTGACAGTCCTACATAAATGCATGTTGATGACTAAGTTTCAGTCATAGTGCAACCACGCAATGTTAGATTTCTCTAACATTGCGAGGTCTCACTCACAACGCAAAACGTTGTGGTGGCTGATCCAGGCATACCTTTACTAAAATATTATGGAAGTCATTGTACTGTAATTGTAATTTAACCATATTTTATTTACTAATATTATGGCTTCATGTTGATTTAAAGTTTTTGGTTGTGATTAACTAATACCTACTAACATCCAGCACAATCTGACCCCAAATAAACGAGATAATGCAATGTTCACAATCTACACTATACAGTTAGATATTCTCCTACTTCCCAGCCAACACAGCCATGTGGGGCCCAAATGGGTTTGACCTGGGCTATCTAACTGGGACCCAGCCAGTTTTGTCCTCGGTTTCCATGTAGGCCCCACATGGGTTTGCCCAGATGAAATGAACACTGCTTAGTGTGCACAGTACAGGCTGTTAAATGTAACACTGAATCAGTGTTGGAGGTAATGAGATAATTAAGTGATTGAATAATGATAGTGCATTAATGATGAACACCTGCTGTTAACAAGCAGAATCACTGAAGGAAAGAGAAACACAAGAACTACTTCCAGCCACTGCCTTGGATGAAATCAACTGAAGATAAAATACATTAAATCTCTCAAGATCTCATTAAACAACTCCACAAACAGCATTACCAGCTTCACTTATTACTAAGCAGACTGACTTTATTTATGTCAGACGTCTTCAGAAATTCTTATTGAGAATTAACAGAGGTTTAGATGTTGATTACTTATTTGAAAGTAATAGTTTGATTTGATGTTACCATTGTGGCGATCAGTGAGTGCTTTAGTCAGGATCTTGACTTTTTAACATTAGTTTTTCTCTGGCAGCTGTGTCTGTTTGTTATGGCAAGAACAGCAAGAGAAAATGTAATCAGATGTTGTATGCTGATTGATGATAAGAATATAATCATCATGTAGTGGCTTAGCTCATTGATTATGTGTGAGGTTCATACGGGTAGTATGATATTCATTTTGTTTTATTGTTGTGATTCTACAGCAAGAGAATAATAGAATTTAATCAGAACGTCAAATGATTTTTAACACCACTTACATATTTTAGACTCCTCCTAATCTTGCTCACACACAGACATCAAGAATCAGCATATGAATCTCAACAATGGTGACATGCTTCATGGTGCAATGCATTCTGGGAGCTATGGATAAGTTTCGTATGATGCACCCAGAATGCATTGCACCATGAAGCATGTCACCATTGTTGAGATTCATATGCTGATTCTTGATGTCTGTTTGCGAATACAACTTTCAGTAGTCCAACATGTGTAAATGGGGTTTTAAAAATAATTTGATGTTCTGAATAAACTGTGCTGGATCTCTTGCTGTAGAATCACAACAATAAAACAAAATGAATGACATACTACCCGTACAAACCTTACACAAAATATCAGTGAGTTAAGCCACTACATGACGATGACTATATTCTTATCATCAATCGGCTTACAGCATCTGATTACATTTTCTCTTGCTGTTCTCACCATAACAAACAGACACAGCTGCCAGAGAAAAACTAATGTTAAAAAGTCAAGAGCCTGACTAAAGCACACACTGATCGCCACAATGGTAACATCAAATCAAACTATTACTTTCAAATAAGTAATCAACATCTAAACCTCTGTTAATTCTCAATAAGAATTTCTGAAGACGTCTGACATAAATAAAGTCAGTCTGCTTAGTAATAAGTGAAGCTGGTAATGCTGTTTGTGGAGTTGTTTAATGAGATCTTGAGAGATTTAATGTATTTTATCTTCAGTTGATTTCATCCAAGGCAGTGGCTGGAAGTAGTTCTTGTGTTTTTCTTTCCTTCAGTGATTATGCTTGTTAACAGCAGGTGTTCATCATTAATGCACAATCATTATTCAATCACTTAATTATCTCATTACCTCCAACACTGATTCAGTGTTACATTAAACAGCCTGTACTGTGCACACTGAGCAGTGTTCATTTCATCTGGGCAAACCCATGTGGGGCCTACATGGAAACCGAGGACAAAACGGGCTGGGTCCCAGTTAGATAGCCCAGGTCAAACCCATTTGGGCCCCACATGGCTGTGTTGGCTGGGCAACAGGAACAACACATGATGAAATCCACAACTAGAACAATGGGCAATTAGTCACAGTAGCACAACACACTCAGGGTACGTTTACACGAAAACGATATGTTTAAAAAGTTTTTCCTTTGAGTTTTCCACGTACAGACGACACCGCTGTCAAAACAATCCCCATTCACACGGATCCGCGAAAACGACTGAAAACGCTGTATTCTGCTGCAAGGCCACTAGATGGCGATGAAACACTATAGACTGAACACGTAATACACATGTGCATGACCTCATCGTCTTCAGAGATTCACATTTTTGTTGTTTTACACAGAGAGCGTTTTCAAAAACTTGCACTTTGAAACCCGTTTTCAAAACTTTGTGTTTTCAGGGACCCAAAACGCAGTTGTCTTGTAAACGAACAGGCAAAACGCATAAAAGGTTTTACGTTTTTAGTTGAAAACTGTGTCGTGTGAACAGCCCCTCAGACAAAGAACAGGTGAACACACACTCAGACTGACGAGGACTCATCAACGACTAAACGAGAGGGCGTAACTGGACACTAGGAGGCAGGACAAGAGGAACACATGACCAACACAAATAGAGACAGAGCCATGTGCTCAAACACAACACAAACAGAGACAGATTAAACTAAGACAAGACTGACAGAACTGTCTGCTGAGAACCCTGACATTTTATAACCTGAGTAATAAGAGTGTCATATGTCAGGGTCAGTCCTTATGAACATTAATAACTCATGGATCAACCTGCAATACTTACCACAGAGTCACCAGTCCCTCTTCTGTTGCCTGAAACATAATGTCACGGGAAAGTTTATGATCAAACACACACACAGTCTCTAATGCAGATGACAATCAGTTTTTAAAGAGTCTAGAAGAATCTAGTGCTGTAGAATAGAAACATTATTTTTGTTAACTCATTGATTTCTCTTCACTTTTAGAGAAATAAATTTGTCTAAATTACATATTTATTTTATCAGATGTTTTTGTCTGTTGTTACAAAATATGAAAAACTCACCTGCTCTTTTTTTACGAATCACCCAGAGAATAAGAGCCAGAAGGAGAAGAGCGAATGAAGCGGCAACAACAATCACAATCACAGTCACTGAGAGAGAGAGTATAGAGAGACACCATTAGCAGGACTATATTACTGTGTTTAACCAAAATTTTTACATAAAAATGGCACATTTAATACCATAATTATCCTTATTTATCATGTAAATTGATGCTTGTGATGATGATTTTATAGAAATTGATACATATTAAAAGCCATCTGTACACTAACAGACTGTACCTCATATGTTCACTAAATGAATGTGACATGATTGTTTAGGATTGTCTGGATGAGAATGATGTGTCTGACATTAAATGACAGTTACTTTTTACATTACGGTATTAGTTTTCATGTTTATGATTGTTGGTGATGTACAAGAGAATGGAATTAGAAAGTGATGAAGATTACAAATCAAACATGGCTTGAGTCAAAATCTGTGATCAGCTGCTCGAACAACGAGTCGTTCAAATGAGGATGATGTTCACACACACCTGGATTCAGAGGGTTTGCTGTGGTATCTGGAGTCAGTGCTGTTGCTGTAGTTGATGTTACAACTGTTAAAACAAAATGGAAATAGAAATATATAATATTTTAAAGCATGAACATAATATCAAGGCATTTATTTAACAAACTGCTGTAGTCCAGAGCTACAGTATCAGTGCTGAAAGCTGCTCACACTAACATGGGATGAGTTATGTTCAAAATATCAGAGTTTCCCCGCCTACTCAGACTCGACGCTTACGCCGGTCGCCAGTTTGAGGACACGCAACAGAACGAGCGCAATTGACAATGAAAGCCGAAAAGACTTACACACTGTAAGTTGATGAGTTGATTTATCCGTGTTTTAATAAGCTCTTGTTCATAGAGATGTTTAGATGGATACCGAGACTTTTAATCATGAATCATAAATTAATCATGAACCTTGTGTAGAAGCTGCTGCTGTAGTTCGGCTTGATGTCTTCTCAGAGTTTGAGAACGTATGAAGCCATCAGAAAGAGTAGAGCCAGTGTGTGAAAGTTTTGTGAATATCTGTCTGAAAAGAGTGTTTTCTCACCTGAATACTTGACAGTGTATCTGACTGAGGTCTGGAGTTGATTTCTGTGAGTAAGCTGACATCTCCACTCTCTGTTGTCATCTTCATTCAGGAGTGTTGTAGTCAGAGTGATGATACAGTGATATTGATCTGATGATGATAATATCTGATATCTGGAGTCTGTCTTCAGATCAACACCAGCCTGATTCACCCACAACAGCTCAATTCTCCCAGAACTGACCCGATCATCACAGGAGAATCCAGTATCTGAATACAACTGACAGGAGAGAGTCACAGAGCGGCCTGGACTGATCTCAGTCTGTGAGGATGAAGATGATGATGATGATGATGATGATGATGATGATGATGATGATGATGACACTGAAACTGAACACAAGACACAAATCACAGACTCGTCAATCATCATCTGAGTTTAAAGGGAGATTTTTAAATTGAACACAATCATAAACTTACAATAAAGAACATGCAGATAAACATCAGCATCAGGTCCTTGTTTCTGTCCATTCACATATTGTCTGCAGCTGTATAATCCATAATCTTCTTCTGTGACGTTCTTGATGTTCAGAGAGCAGTCAGACTCCAGACTCAGTCTCTCATGTCTCTCTGTGTCATTCTTCTTTATCCCTAAAGTAATCAGTGAAACTGCTGCTGAATGATTGTTAGAGTAGGTCCATGTAGTTGATTTGCAGTCAGAAAGAGAATTATTACAGGGCAGAGAGACATTTTCACCAGAACTGATGAACACATGATCATCCACTCCAGTGATACCTGAAACACAGTATATCTCAGTGATCATTATGATATTAATATATATATATATAAATGCATAAAAAGCAGAAGATTTAACTCATACAGTCTTTTCCCGGTGTTTGATAGTTAATGCATTAATTAACATTTATGGATAAACCAAATCAAACGCCTCTTTAAGAAACAATAAGAAATACTCTGACTCTGAAACAAATGTAAATAATGTAATATCATCATATCTTGAACTCTTGATTTCAGCTTTGTCATAAACATTACTGGACGGCACAGGATTAGTTGATCCTCCTCTTCAACCGTAGAAAATACACTAATAACTGACCTTAAAAGCTCTTTATCTGTTCTGTGTTTCTCTCTTTCCTTCAAACTCACCCTACTGTGACTTATGCACAGCTAAATACAAAATAACAATTCAAAACCCACAAAGAATATTTGTGGAACAGTTCCCAAAGGAAGGAGCAAAACTCAGGGAAGGTTTGCTGGGATCAGTAGTTCACTCTCCATCCAGACACAGTCGTGATGATACTGTACTTCTGTTCTCTGACCACACAACATCACTTCACTGAGCTGAACACTCGTTGTGTGTTTGATAGTAAGTTTATGATCAATCATGAGCTGAGTTTGGGAAGTAGTTAACAGTGAATTTGATCATGATTAGGGCCCTCTCAAGTAAAAGTCATGACAAAATAATGCATTAACAAATCATTTAATACAATATGATTAAACATGCACTAGGAGAGTGATTGTATTATTATTTTTTTTCATTTTTAATAATACAAATATTATATAATTTTTTTTGGTTTACTTCTCATCTATGAATTAATGCTATGTTTTGGGAGATTTTAAGTACTTTTGTACCTATTTACTGCAAAATACCTCAGCTACACCATTAGCATGCATATTAAATATTACCTTTTTTGGAAAAAAAAAACCTAATGATGATCGAAATGAAACCTGAGTTGTTTCTGGTTATTGATCTAGCTGTGAGATGCATAATTCTTCATCCACCTGTCATGATTCTGCCTTCTTGTCCTTGATTTTCTCTAGTCTTGAGGCAGGATCATGACAGACCCATGTTTTGTGTGCAAGCACATGGCCTTTTGTTTGGGCATGTGCTTGTGTTGTCTCGTCACTTAACCCCGCCCCCTTGTTCTCCTCGGTAGTCATTATTGTTTCATCTGTGTGCTGTCATTATCAGTTTCTCCCTATTTAATCCCCTTGTGTTTGCTGTCCTGTGCCGGTTCATTATCATACATAGTGAAACCTTGTGTTTGTAATGTTCCCTGTGAGTATCCTGTCAAGAGTATTGTCTGGAGAAAGTTCTGATTCTGTATTTGCTGTTGGTTTATCGTCTAGTTATCTGTCAAGTCATAGTCTAGTTTAGTCACTCTTTGTCCAGTCTATGTTTTGTCCCCTTGTGGGTTTTGTTTTCCCTTTTTGTCTACAATAAACGTTGTTCAATTGCATACGGTCTGCATATGGGTTCATCTCCACCACACTTCATAACACTGCTGGTCAGAATTTTGTTTGCAGATATAATTTTGCCAAAAAGTGTAATTACCACACACTTCCAGCAGAGGCGCCATAGAGATCCATTCATTTTTTTGGATGTGACTGACTGCTCTTATAACAGCTTTTGTTATGAATATATATATATATATATATATATATATATATATATATATATATAAACATTTTAAAATACATTAAATCAGTATTTTTTTGTTGTTATTTCAGGTCTTTTGAAATGTCTTGTTTTTGCAGTAATGCCACATAAATTTTCAGTAATGCCACTAAAAGAAAAGACTTGAATGCAGTTACATATTATTTACTTCAATAATCCAAATGTATAAAATTATTAACTTTAGAATAAGAAACACATTTTAGTACATAAAAGTAACCCCCCCCCCCCACAAAAAAAAACACAAAAAAAACAGCAATAAACGGATAGGAACACGAGTAAAGAGTAAACGCACCTGTGTGTGTGTGTGTGTGTGCGCGCGTGCATGTGTGTGTGATCATGTTCATTGTGTTTTTAGATCCGTTTCAGTTTGCTTACAGACACAGATGATGCTATTAACAGCATTTCACATCTTGTCAGTAAACACCTCGAGGACCCCAAGGCCTATCCACGCATTTTGTTTGTTGATTTTAGTTCGGCTTTTAATACTCTGCAGCCTCACATGCTCATCCAGAAACTGAAACATATGAATGTTAACCCTTTTATTCTCAACTGGTATCTTTCTTTTTTAACGAACCGTACTCAACAGGTTAGAGTGAATAATGCTCTTACGGGCCCAGGCCAATCAGCACTGGTGCCCCTCAAGGCTGTGTCAGCTCTCCAGCACTTTTTACATTGTATACTAACGCCTGCACTAGACTCCATACTGACAATTATATTATTAAATTCTCTGATGATACAGCAATCCTCAGCCTTATGCATAAAGATAGAAGTCCAGCAGCGTATCATACTGAAATTGAGGAATTTGTCCAGTGGTGCGATGACAACTATCTTGTGCTAAACGTGACCAAGACTGAGGAGATTTGGAGGTGTTTGACCCAAAAGCCATAGGCGATATTAGGCCTGTAGTGATAAAAATTTACCCATTACTCAGGTTCAGAGCTGTTGAAATACTGAAAGACTGCCATGGGAACTTTGAAATGCAGAAGTAACGCGTGTCGTGGAGCAGCCGATAGTTCCAAACACTGATAGTTCCAGCGCTGATTCCGAAGTACGCTGAGATGGTCCTCACTGCAGAACATGAAATTCACGGGGAGGAGTCGGATCCAGATCCAACTCCTCCCACCTTACATATACCTAAACCTACCCATCTCCACCCCCTGATCCCTAAACCCACCCCTAAACCTACCCATCTCCACCCCTTATATCTGGATCCAACTCCGCCCCCCTGGATCTCGTGTACTGCATTGGGGTGCTACTGAGTACGCTCGCTGGTAAGTTGATGAAATTACTGTATTTTTGACATATGAACGCATTAGTCGTCCTCTCATGAATCTAGTCAGTAGTTGTAATTTATGTAGCCAACTTTAGTTAATGTTTATTGGAAGAGAATAGTTAATTGCGGCAAGCTTACGTGACCAACACTTCACTAACGTTAGCTACCAGTCAGAAATGTGTAAATTCAATACTGAGGTCATAGTTAAATGTGATGTTGCACTACATTGTATTCAGAGTTTTTTTTTTTTTTTTTTGTCAACCCTATTTACATACAGTACATGACGTGGTCAGAATATTAGAAATGCATCTGGATATAAAGCAAATAAGTACAGCAGCAGCACCCCCACAAATAAGACCTCAATGCTAAAATGTGTAAATGAATGTACACCTCTATGACAGTATAAAAAAATCCTGAACATTATAGAAAAGCTGAATTTATGGCTGAGCTTTGTATACGGTATCATAATGCAATAAAAATATAATTTGTTGGATGAGCAAAATAATCATCCAGCTTCAATAAACATTTTTGATTATTATTAATGTTGAGAAAAGTTATTAACATTTTTTATTTCAGGTTTATTTGATGAAAAGAAAGTTCAAAAGAACAGCATTTATCCGAAATGGAAAGCTTTTGTAACATTAAACACTACTGTTCAAAAGTTTGGGTCAGTAGGAATTTCTACTTTATTTTAGGGGGGGAGAAATAAAATAAATCAATACTTTTATTCATCAAGGATGAATTAAATTGATCAAAAGTTACAGTAAAGACATTTATAATGTTACTAAAGATCATATTTCAAATACACACTTTTCTTTTGAACTTTCTATTCATCAAAGAATCCTGGAAAAAAAAAAAAATACACAACTGTTTTCAACATTGAATCATCATATTAGAATGATTTCTGAAGGATCATGTGACACTGAAGACTGGAGTAATGATGCTGAAAATACAGCTTTGATCAGAGGAATAAATTACACTATATATATTATATTATTTTATATTAAAATAGAAAATAGTTATTTTACACTGTCATATATGTATTTTTATTTTTTTATTATTATTATTATTATTATATACAAACATATACACGTGTGTGTGTGTGTGTGTGTGTGTGTGTGTGTGTGAGAGTAACTGGAGAGATGGTGACTGAATGAAATAACTATGTTCCTAATTACGATCCATAACATTAACGTTACTATTAAAGGATTAATTTTAGTATGGCTAATGCACCCCTAGATCCTTTCAAACCATTCATCAGAACACACACAAATACATGCAAACGATGTACTGTGTACAGTATGTTTACATGTAAATGTATACTGAAATGAATCCCGTTAACAGTAACGTTAATGTTATGAACATACCGGTAGTTATTCCACTCATTAACCATTCCTCCAGTTTAATTTCAACTGACCACACTGCTAACGTTAATGCCGTCTCTCCATCATTACTGAAATCTGCTGCAAATGGTTGTTAGTGTAAATGTATTCTACGTTATGGGAACACCCAATTTCCTTCCAAAATTAAACACAAAAACGTGTTAATGCTGTGTTTCTGCTACTCCCCAGAAAAGAAATGATATTGTATGTAAGTCATTTAAGTGTCAACGTAATAATCAATGTACATTATGCGTCAATATTTACCGATAATTGCTGCAAATACAGCTGCTGCTGTCTGCCCCGCTTAAAATCATTGGCAACGCGGATTTCTTTGGAACTATGTAGAGAGACATGAACCACGTGACCGCGTGGCGGCGAGATCAAAAGTGTCGCAACTCTTCTCTCTCTATGACTCTGCTCAGGTTAGCTCTTACAAATACCTTGGCGTACATATTGATAATGCACTGACCTGGAAGGACCACGTAAATACTGTCTGTTCCAGACTCCAGCAGAGGATGCATTTTTTACGAAGACTTAGATTGTATGGAGTGGAACAAAAATGTATGTTGTTGTTCTCATGCAATATTAGAGAGTATTTTAAAATATGGTATTACAGCCTGGTATGGTAACCTGACAGTACAGTTAAAATCACAGATCGCCCGTCAGGTAAAGACAGCTATGAAGATTATGGGGGATAAAAACTATCTGCCCCCCCAGAAAATGTATGAGCAGTCGGTTATCAGACAGGCACAAACAATAGTTTCCGATCCAACCCACATACTTCACCCAGAATTCAAGCTTTTACCCTCTGGCAGAAGATTCAGAGTTCCTAAATGCAGGCTAAACCGATATAAACACTCATTTTTGCCTATGTCCATTAAGCTTATCAATACTAATATGTAGGCTATGTCATCATGCAATACGTAGTTTATTGGGGTAATGTAATATGTTAGGGGTGAATGCATGGGCTGTTGGATTGTTCATTATGTCATTATGTAATGTCTAGGTTATGTGGAATGTGTCATCTGTGCAATTTGTGGGCTATTGGTGTGTGAAATATGTCAGTTGTGCAATCTGTATATTATCGGGGTTGTGCAATATGTCAGTTGTGCATTTTGTAGGGTAGGGGGATTGTGCATTATCTCACTGTGCAATATGTATACCATTGGGGACGTGCAACATGGGAGCTGTAATCAATAATGGTTGTAATTTTTAAAACTGCCAGTGTGTGTGTGTGTGTGTAAGTGATTACGTTCGTTCCACATTGTATTTGTGCTCTAGTACATTGACGTATGGAAATTTTCAGATTTATTCTGGATTTATAGAATTTTTTTTGACAAATGAAAAATAAAAAACAATTTTCATTTCAAAGACATTTATTTCAAAGGTCTTGAGTGTGACTTTTAAAAAAAAAAATACCTTCAGAACAACCGAATCAAGCCCAGTTTTTTTGTGTGTGTATAGATAAATAATTTAGAAAAAGTCACAAAATCTTATTGCACTGAGATGAAGGAAACCATTATTTTTTTAACTAAAGAAAAGTCGACTGGGTCATATTGACCCTAAAGGGCAAATTAGGGTTTGGTCCTGGAGGGCCACTGTTATACTGTTATAGCTGTTGTGTTTTATTTTCTGAGAGTGCAAGCATGATGATGAATCATCATCATCACATTGTAACATAAATTCAATGCCATAATGATGACATCAAACCAAACTATTATTATTAATAAATCATCAACATCTAAACATCTGTTAATCTCAATAAGGACTTTTGTACATATATTCAATTCAATTCAAATTTAATTTGTATTTCAAATTTTATTTGTAAATTTATTTATATATATGACAGAAGTGAATCTGTTTAGTAATAAGTGAAGCTGGTAATGCTGGTTGTGGAGTTGTTTAATGAAGTTGGAGTCTGACATCAAACAAATATTTAGACGTCAACCCAGTTTTCATTTTCAACCATAATTTGACGTCTGAGCGATGTTGGAGTCCATGTCCAATAACATTTATATCTGGGATGAGCTCATATTGTGATCATAGTATGAGCACACAGTGAGTGCGCTGTGAGGTTACACTTTTACTGTGACATTGTGATCATATGGAGAGATCACTGTGAGATCAACGTGTTGACTGGGTGAGAGGGCCCAATCATAATTAATTAACTGTTAACTACTTACCAAATTCAGCTCATGATTTATTTTAAACTTACTGTCAAATGCACATGATGTATTCAGCCCAGTTAAGTTGTTGTGTGACTTTTCCAGAAGTCAGAGAACGGAGGTGCAGTCAGGGTACTTCTTATTCCTTCTTAAAGAGGCAGTTTGATTTGGTTTATCCATAAATGTTAATGAATGCATTAACTATCATACATGTACTGACATGTAGTTAAGGCTGACGTTATTCATGTGTGAATCCATAATGACTCCAGTCGTAGTTCAGGATAACTCTTCAGTGGTTCATGATTAGTTCATGCTTTCAATTATCATTAGTTCATGTTGAATTAAGTATTAATCCCGGTATTAGTACATGATTATTCATATACCCTTATTGTAAAGTGTTACCGTTTTTTCCTCACTTAATGCAAACAACACACTCTCCAGAATAAACTATTAGTCTTTATCAGAGAGCTGTTCAAATCACTGACACACTCTTAATATGAAGATAATTCTTCATCATCAGATGTTTGAGGGACACTATATGTCCAGTATCAGGAATAATACAGTATGATCTGTGTGTATCAATACACAACTCTGAGATCACAACGTGAATGTGTGCAAGAATAAACTGAGCATGTTCAAATGAACTCTTTCCAGACTAATTCCACTAAATGTCTTTAGAGAAAATACAGATTTCTTTACCTGTGAGAAGTGAAGAGAGAATGATCAGTCCCAGCAGACACAGATCACACTTATCAGCCATTTTGTGTTTCTGTCAGTCTTTCTCTTCATTATATATAGTTACAGCTCTTCCTTTAAACACCATCAGCTCCTCCTCTGGTTGGTTACTTCCTCTGATCTCTTCAACTGAGTGTTTAGTCCTGACTCTATGACACAGCTGAAGAAGCGATCAGAAAGATCTCTGGTGTAAAACTGTGTTGACTTTGAAAAGCTCTGGATCAGAAAGTGAGCTGAACTGTACAATGGCGTCCAGAAACCAACCAAGTCCATAAAGAAGTATTATGTTTGACACTGAACAAAGTGCTTTGAATGAACAGATCCACACAAATCAATACAAACATATATTTTCCCTCTCATTAACTATGTTTCCATCGCCTTTTCTTCAAACGCCAAATTTCGAATGAAAATGAAGAAGTGGTTGATTATGATTTCACTTTTTTAACTTTAGTTAGTGTGTAATGTTGCTGTTTGAGCATAATCAACATCTGCAAAGTTACAACACTCAAAGTTCAAAGCAAAGCGAAATATTTTCTTTTAAAGAAATTGTTTTTTAAGGACTACAACAAACGGCTGGTAGAGACTACACCACATTCCTCCCGGGTTAGTGACATCACAAAAATGTTGTCACTTCTTCTTGAGTCTCTCCATCTTTGTACGATTAGTGGTGGTGAGATGAAGCCTCATGAAGCATTGAAGTTTTCAGCCCAGTGGTTCACAAAAGGGTTCATTTCTCTCACAATATCACCTGGTGGTCAAAGAGTGTAAAACAACAGATACATTACAGATGACCTGATGTGATCTGTGATACACTGTATTTTGTGCCAGTTAAGGCTTAGAAATAACGGTGAAGAAATTAAATAAATTTCCACATAGACTAATTTATATGAATATACTTGAATATATTTATACGAACATACTATTTATATGAATACAATGTGTATTTTCTGGTGGTATATAATAAACGTATTTGGCTTGAAATGAACGGGGCTATTAAATGTGTATAAATCAATTCTTTGGTCATAACAGGCAGAAGTGGCAATATTATAATTTTAAACTGGAAAGTGGCTGGGTTTAAACCATGGGTTTATATATCTCTCAAAATGTTGCTTCCTGAACCAGTCAGGCTTCAGATGTCATCAATGACGTCATAGGTCTAAAGTGATACAAGCCTCCATACGCGCTTCACTGAAAGCTTTCGGATTTCTTGACATGCTCCAAAGCCTCGGCACAGAACATAACATCACTATTGAACATTAAAGGCTAAAGATTTTTGCAATTTTCAGTGCATGACTGTGTGAGGTAATCGAAGCTGGCGAATGAGCTGTTGTAGCTCCGCCATCGGTGCCGGGAGCAGCAGCTCATTTGCATTTAAAGGGACACACACACATAACTGGTGCGTTTTTGCTCACCCTCAAAAAGTGACAATTCTAACATGCTATATAAAATATCTGTGGGGTATTTTGAGCTAAAACTTCACATACAGACTCTGGACCATCAAAAACTTATTTTACATCTTGTGAAAAGGGCATTATACCACCCCTTTAATTCACAAAAGTTTCCACGTGCATTTGAGGTGGTTTTTGACTTGTGCGAAATAGAGTTAACAGTAATCGATAACTGACAAACCACAAGAGAAACACAAGGGCAATTTATACACAGGATAACAAGGTAACAAGGGGGTGTGATGATAAGTCCAAACTTCGACGTAAGAAAACGTTGCTATATCTCTTTTACCTGCCATTCATATAGAACATTATACATTTCTATTATTCAAATAAGTTAAATGGTTATTAGGCTGCATAGATTAGGTCAGCCGGAAACCGGGGACACATCCTATAACACCTGATGTACTCGTTACGTCATACGAAGCATCTAAGCTAATGTTAGTCTTTCTGTTTATTCCGAGGTTTACTGAAGTCAGCCGTATCCGGGCCGTATCCAGATCAGATGGTGGACCTGCGTCTGCACACGTCCACGACGCATCCCTGAAGTGCCAGCCTCATCCGCCCTGTGAACGCCTCATCGACACGACAGCCATCGGCACTGATCCTCAACAAACTCGTCTCCATACCGGCGTGACTCCGATCTTCAACCAGATGAACTGGATAATATTCTGAATGTTCTGATCCAATCTGACTTCTGACCTGTAATGCTGCCTGAATCATAATCATACACTGTTCGCTCGTTGGCCAGAGGAGAACTGAGCGACTGAGCCTGGTTTCTCCCAAGGTTTTTTTCTCCATTCTGTCACTGATGGAGTTTTGCTTCCTTGCCACTGTTGCCTTGGTTTTTGGCTTGCTTAGTTGGGGACATTTAATATTCAACAATATTATTGATCTGCCTTACTTACTAGAAACAAACTTTGTTGTATTATTTTCATGTTATCACTGTGAAGCTGCTTTGATACAATCTGTATTGTAAAAAGCACTATATAAATAAAGGTGACTTGACTAGCAACACTGGACATCAACCACACGGCATACGCTAATAACTTTTCATATACCGTCTACAATTGTCTTCTTTTATGTATAACAGTTCTATCTAACAGAGATGGGAAGTAACGAAGTACAAATACTTCGTTACTGTACTCAAGTAGATTTTTCAGATATTTTTACTTTACTTTACTATTTATTTTTGTGCCGACTTTTTACTTTTACTCCTTACATTTTAACATGAATATCGGTACTTTCTACTCCTTACATTTTAAAAAATTGGCTCGTTACTTTAGTTTCAAATAATTTCAGTGGAGTCGTTATTATTTTTGCGTCATCAACCCTTCGCAGGGAGTTTGATTGACAGGCGATCTTACCAATCATAATCCACCATTTTTGTCCAACAAAGCAGTCAGGAGAGTTAGTAGATTAACATTGGAGGATTTAAACTTGAAAAACGAAGTGTACCGACGTCTTTGCGCGTAAAAACATATTTCCCTCTTATGTTCATCCATGTTTATTTGATGCTATAAATTAACTAGAAGGAAGAGATGATCGGTTCACGAGCAGCTTTAACTGAGGCTCTACACAGCGATCTGTCACGACACATTAAAGAGCCACAAAACGGTATTTATTGTTTAAATTTCTTTAAAAAATGACCAAATTTGCAAAGTGAGAATTTGTTTCATATAAAAAATAACCTGGTCTGTCCTGTCTGTCAGCACCTTGTCAGTGTCCTCTCTGCTCCGCGATGTATTTTTCACTGCGTGAGAACATGGTGTGCGGCGTCGCTTGTCGGACATAGCATAGCAACAGTAACTAAAGGGAATGGTTTGAGACCGTTCGCAAACCCTTCGCTAAGCCACGCCCGAAAACCGCCACAGGCGGTTGGCTTTATAGCAGCTCTAGAATAAAGTTATTGTCCAGCTGGTGGATCAAGCAGTGTGATTAAAGGCAAGACGGAGGCTCACTGACATAATTTAACGGTACTTAAAAATATATTTCAGCATTTTGTTAATCGACGGCCAAACTAGTAACGTTATCCCCAATCCGATCGCGACTCTCCCGGTGTTAGTTCTAGTAAAAGTAAAAGGTAGTTAGTAAAAGGAGGGAACATCAGGGGGCAGATATCTCTGCGCCCAAGTAGCAGTGCTTCGCCTGTGCTTCCCCCTAATATAGTCCCAAGTCAATATCTGCCTAGGAAATACCCTAGTGTTAATCTGCATCGCTATTTGTACTCGTTGTGAATACGCAGACCACAAGAAGTAATTAGGTGTTTTTTTATTATTTTTTTATCACTTTTACTCAGGACATGCTAGCTGGCAACAAATGATTCCATTCATTAAGCTAAGCTAAGCTAGTGCAGACCCTGTCAAACTAAAACAACGCATGCACTGAGACAAAAATGCATTTACCCACCTATCTAAATGTAGGAAAGAAGGTGAATAAGCCCTATTTAAAAAAACGGTGGAGTGTTCCTTTAAACGCTTGTTTTTTTGGGGTCAACAGCTTATAAAAACTTGTTTCTAGGGTTTTGTAGCTTGTTTTCTGTACACCTTGTCACATAGCAGCTTTTAGACATTGGTTTTTGTTATAAGTCAAAAGCTTCAGGCAATACAAAGTCAAAGGAGACGGTTGGCCTAAATGCCTAAATGCGCTCTGTTTCTATTTCAATTCTTTCTGTGAACAGTGTGTTTGAAAACTCTATCAATATATAGCCTAGTAGGGAGTTAATAATTTTACTGGGAAAATGCACAAGAAAAATGGGCTCTTTGTAAAAAAAATGTTTTATGACTTCTATTTATAATATATTTTTTTTATTTTGGTCCATAGGGTTAGAAAAAACAAAAACAAAATAAAAGCTCAAAACAAACTGTAGGCCTATATATCTAATATATCTAATATAAGTGATCAAAACAACTCGCAGTGACCTAAAAGGAGTAGGCAGAAGCTTTGCTTATTACACATACTGTACATTTCAGCCTCAATTCAGTGTTTTTTTCCACCCATTAATCATATTAAACAACAGATTACAGCCTTTCAACGGCTTCTTAACAAATAATTATTTTAACAAAAATGTAAAGAATAACCTTCCTTTAAGTAACATCAATTTATTAATTCCATTATTAAAATTTTCTGTAAACCTTAGATGATTCATATACATGTGTATGCCTGATACGTTTTCATACATAACAGTTTGTGCAGTTTGTCTAAAACCAGTATGATCAAACTAACACACGTGCGTTCCTGCCTAATTGTTGTCTTTTGTCCTCTTTGTGTTCTGGCTTTGAGTTCTAGCGCTTCCAGAACTGTTTTAATAACCTTTGGTCTTTAGTTTTAATTTAGCAATGTTGAACTAGTGTGACTACGTATTTTCAGGAGTATTTTCAGAGCGGTGAACTCACTGTTGAGGTTTGGAAACATGTTTCTGCTGAGTGGGAGAACTCAGTTAGTTTAACCACACGTTTTTAGAGAAACACATGTGGTTAATGAAGAAAGAAAGAAGAGGAACTGACATCTTAACCCACACAGAACTGGTCATCTCTGAACCCAGTTTGGACTGAACCTTATCCATTAATTAAGTTATTTTTGTTTTACCAGTACAAGTATTTGTCTGGTACCTTTTATTGGATGCTGAATAAGACAAAACGAGAAAATTAACTTCCATATATTGCAAATCCTTTATGTATTCCTTAACATGTTTTTAATGCCCTTCCAGTCTCGATCCGTCGAGACCACCCTTCTAGAGCTTCTTCTCGTCATGTCTGTCGAGCCTTTTAGCCTATGGCCATGAAAAGAAAAAGTGTCATGTAAAAGGTGTTAAAAGCTAAACTTTTTTTTAAAATAGTATTCCATTGTTGCGGGCCAAACATTGAATGGAAAGGATGTATTACTTCATTTATTAAAGTACAATAACATAGTTGCAAGGTTGTGAATGCATTTTTGTATTGTATAAGTATTTTTTGATGCATTCACCCCCAAACACGCCCCCACACCTTAACCACACCTCCCCAAACCACGCCCCGCCCATCAACCACACCTGTAACGGTCACCAGCTGGAGTGCCCTTGAGAGCCACCAGAGGGCACTCCACATAAGACTATTATCACTCACAAACTACATTTCCCATAACTCACTGCCTGGACTCATCATCACTTATCTCTGATCACATTCACCTGTACCTCATTCACTGATTGCATTCACCTGTGTCTCATCATCCTGTTAGTCTCAGTCTATTTATACCATGTTCATTCATTCACTCACCGCGAAGTCTTGTTTGTGTCACACTGCATTTCTGAACGTTTATCCTGTGTTTTGTTTATGATCTTGGACTGTTTCCTCATTTGTATGAGTGTTATCTGCCTGGCCTGACTTGGACTGTTCTTGGATTTTTGATTATTGCTGCCTGCCCCGAATTCTGCCTGTTATCTGGATTTCCTTTGCTGTTTGATCTACATTGCTCTGTCTGCCCTGTTTGACCCTGCCTGTACGACCTTCCTTATTAAAAGCTGCATTTGGATCGATCTTCGTGTCTCGGAGAAGTTCATGACAGAAGACTTCGCCGCACCCAGATCCAGCAGCAATGACCACCATGAATCCAGCGGCACAGATTATGTGTCTCCGTCAGGGAGACTGGCCCATAGAGGAGTACGGTAGAGACTTTATTGAGCTGGCACCTTTGGCATTTTTCGATGAAGTATGCCTAATGATATTTTTCCGTGGAGGACTATCCGAGCCGATCAGCTCCCTAATGCCACTTCATCACCCTGGCTGGAATCTTCAAAAGTATATAATCCAGGCTCTTTTGCTGGCTGAGTCACTTCACGTCACGTCCGCCCGTCAAGAGTCTCGTCCCGCCGAGACTGAATCTGTTCCTGAGCCTGAATCTGTTCCTCTTTCTACGCCTGTGTCTTCGGACAAGATGGCCGACTCCACGCCTGTGTCTTCGGACAAGATGGCCGACTCCACGCCTGTGTCTTCGGACAAGATGGCCGAAACCACGCCTGTGTCTTCGGACAAGATGGCCACCGCCGAGCCAGTGTCTCAGGACAAGATGGTCTCCGCCGAGCCAGTGTCTTCGGACAAGATGGCCATCGCATCCTCTGAGCCTGTTCCTGTTCCTGAGCCTGTGTCTGTTCCTGTTCCTGACCCTGACCCTGACCCTGAGCTTGAACCTGTTCATGTTCCTGTTCCTGAGCCTGTGTCTGTTCCTGTTCCTGACCCTGAGCTTGTTCCTGAGCCCGTTCCTGTTCCTGAGCCCGTTCCTGTTCCTGAGCCCGTTCCTGCTCCTGAAACCATTCCTGTTCCTGAGCCCGTTCCTGTTCCTGAACCGTCGTCTCCTCCCTGGCCACCTGAAGGGTCGTCTCCGCCCTGGCCGCCTGCACAGCCTGCTCCGCCCTGGCCGCCTGCACAGCCTGCTCCGCCCTGGCCTTCCGCCCTGCCGGAGTCTTCAGGTCCTCTTCTGCTGCACGGGCCTGGCCCTCCATCCCGCCCCCGGGTCCGCCTCCGCTCCACCTCCCTCCTGGACAGTTTTAGGAGCGTCTGCAATCCGCTCCTTAAAGGGGGGGCTATGTAACGGTCACCAGCTGGAGTGCCCTTGAGAGCCACCAGAGGGCACTCCACATAAGACTATTATCACTCACAAACTACATTTCCCATAACTCACTGCCCGGACTCATCACTGATCACATTCACCTGTACCTCATTCACTGATTGCATTCACCTGTGTCTCATCATCCTGTTAGTCTCAGTCTATTTATACCATGTTCATTCATTCACTCACCGCAAAGTCTTGTGTCACACTGCATTTCTGAGCGTTTATCCTGTGTTTCGTTTATCTGGTTTTTGATCTTGGACTGTTTCCTCATTTGTATGAGTGTTATCTGCCTGGCCTGACTTGGACTGTTCTTGGATTTTTTGATTATTGCTGCCTGCCCTGAATTCTGCCTGTTATCTGGATTTCCTTTGCTGTTTGATCTACATTGCTCTGTCTACCCTGTTTGACCCTGCCTGTACGACCTTCCTTATTAAAAGCTGCATTTGGATCGATCTTCGTGTCTCGGAGCAGTTCATGACAACACCCCCGTCCTCTTTTCTGTAAACTAAAATATGGTCACCCTACAATAAAATGTACCAGACAAATACTTGTATTTATCCACTAAATACGTTATTTTTGTTTGACCAGGTTCAGTCCAAACTGGGTTCAGAGATGACCAGTTCTGTGTGGGTTAAGATGTCAGTTCCTCTTTCTTTCTTCATTAACCACACGTGTTTCTCTAATAACATATGTGGTTAAACTAACAGAGTTCTCACACTCAGCAGAAACATGTTTCCAAACCTCAACAGTGAGTTCACTGCTCTGAAAATACGTAGTCACACTAGTTCCACATTGCTAAATTAAAACTAGACCAAAGGTTATTAAAACAGTTCTGGAAGCGCTAGAACTCAAAGCCAGAACACAAAGAGGACAAAAGACAACAATCTGTTACAGTTTGTTAACATGTAAAAGACATTGAAAGTATTAACAATGAATGAACCCATTAGGATTGAGTTATATTAGACCAGGGGTGCCCAATCCTGCTCCTGGCGATCGACTGTCCTGCACAGTTCATCTCCAACCCTAATCAAACACACCTGAAGCAACCAATTAAGGTCTTCAGAGCATGTCAGGATCACTTGAAAATTAAAGGCAGGTGTGTTTGATTAGGGTTGGAGATGAACTGTGCAGGACAGTCGATCTCCAGGAGCAGGGTTGGGCACCCCTGTATTAGACTGATATTCCTCTGCTCATGTGGGTTTTGTATAATTATTTGCCTGATTTGTTCTTGTTCACAGAGGCATAAAGTTGACTGCAGTTCTCCTGAGCTCCAGGTTTTGCTCCTCTGATGGAAGCATAAGTCACTTTATCATCACAGCGAACCTGAATGAACATCACAGTTGTTTCAACCCACAATTATTACAGCATGTTGTTTGAGCTCAATTCATGAAGAACTGCATATTATCACACAAATCAAGAAGAACTGCATATAAGAAGAAAATACAAACTATCATGTTGAGAGAAGCTGGACAGCATTGAGGAAGTGTTCGCTCACCTTGTTCTTTTTGCCTGGTTTTTTACTGAACGCAACGACTTCAGTATAAGTCACATCATCTGTCTGCTCCTAAACATCAATGGAAATATGGAAAAATCAAGCTATTAAATGCTATTAAATGCCAAAACACAAAAAGTTTTACATTTTTGGTTGAAAATGGTGTCGCATGAACAGCCCCTCAATTACAACAAACTGCCAAAACATGAGGGAAAGAAAAAGTAGGCAGTGACTTCTTGTCTCGCTGTCCTATCAGACAATGACTTTGCAGGCTTTTACTTCTGAGGCAGTGTTACGGTTTAATGATCTACAGAAAAATAGAGCAAGCTTTGGTGAAATCTAAGTGAATATTTAATGACACCAATAGTAATTTCTCACTAGAAATGGCATCATAAGTGAAAAACATTGATAAAAAAATGTACATTTACTAAGGCTGTAACGATATGCGATATGAAATCGAAATTGCGATACGCAGGTCCACGAACCTGTATCGCGATGTGAGAAGGCAGAATCGCGACACACCCCTTCCAGCTCCCAGAGTTATCCTTCCTGTCCAGATCCAATGCTACCACATCTTTAAATTACTATTAGTATTATTTGAAGTTAACATTATAAAATTCGTAGAACCTACACCACAAAACTAGTTGAGGATAAATTCTTTAATTTTATCTGTAAGCGTCCTCCAATTACGTGTGCTACCTTAAGCTTTCCAATCATGTGACGCGTCACGCGAGCTAGTTGAAGAACGTGAGGAAACATGGCAAACAATCCAGAGATCGCGGACCCTCCTAATACTTTTAAGTCAGCAGTATGGCAACATTTCGGCTACCCGGTGGAGAACAAGGATGGTAACCGTGTAGTTGACAAGACCCACACAATTTGCCGTAAGTGTTTCAAGAAGCTTCCCCAACCGGCCGGCAACACAACCAACATGCAGATGCATATCTTAAGGCACCATCCCGACATCAGTTTAGCTCGTGCACAGAAAACAACCCAACAGCAGCAGCCTACACTGCCTAGTTTATTCCAAGCAAAGTTTCCAGCCAATTCAGATCGAGCACAAAAAATTACTGATGCAATTGGAATTTTTATGTCACTGGATATGCGCCCCTTTTCGCTTGTTGAAAACGAGGGATTCAAGTATTTACTTAGTGTGCTCGAGCCCCGTTATGCATTACCAAGCCGGGCGCATTTCTCTCAAAATGTGCTACCAAAACTTCTGGAGAAAACAAAGGCTAAGATGGAGGAAGGGTTGAGTACTGCTGAATCCATCGCAATCACCACCGATGGATGGACGTCCCGTGCCACAGACAGCTATATGACCATAACCGCACACTATATTACGGCTGATTGGAAAATAGCAAACCCTGTCCTCCAAACACGCGCTGTGTATGAGAGCCATACAAGCGACCATTTATCAGAAATACTTAAAGAGGCTGTGATAGATTGGAAAATCAGCAGAACAAACATCCCCGTTCCCGTGACAACGATGCTTTGCTCACACTGTTAATCTGGCTGCGCAGAGAGGGATGGGCGTTCACCACAAGTCCCGACTCCTCGGCAGAGTGAGGAAAGTGGTCACATTTTTCCACCGCAGCACAACAGCTGCAGCTGTGTTGAAGGAGAAACAGGTGATGCTACAGCTGCCCTTACACAAGCTGGTCCAGGATGTGGCTACTAGGTGGAACTCGAGACACGACATGCTCGAACGCTACCTTGAGCAGCAGGCTGCTGTTTTCTCTGCATTAACAGACAAGAGTGTCAAGAAGAACATTAAAGACTCTGTCTGATGATGATGTGAAACTAGCTGAGGACGTGGTCCAGGTTCTTAAACCTTTGAAAACCGTGACTACCCTCATGAGCACTGAGCAGATGCCAACTATTTCAATGATCGTGCCATTGAAACACAGAATCCTGGCCTCCATGAAGCACAGTGTCTCTGACTCAACAGTAGTGAAAGACATCAAAGCTGCTATTGCACATGACTTCGAGGACAGATACCCTGATTCGGATAGGGCACTAATTCAGTTTCTTCATATGAGCACTGCACTTGACCCCCGTTTCAAATCTCTACCTTTCCTTGATGAGACCACCCATGACACAATCTTCAAGAGTCTGACTGAGAGAATTCTGGAAGATTGTTCACAGACTGTTCAGGTATTTGATTGATTAAATATTAATATATTAAATAAAGTGCTGTGTAAATCAGTTAGGGCTATTTAATTAAAGTCAGCATTTAAAGTCAGTATTTAAATATAGTCAGATAAAAATACTTAACTTTATTAAACTAACTTTATTCATGTAATTGTCCTGGATTTCATATCCTCCATTGTATCTAACATTATGTTGCAAATGCAATTGTGTAATGGATTTTGTCTGTTAGGCCCAGACTTCAATGGAAGAACAATCAGAGATAGCCTCAAGCTGCAGTAACTGTCCTCCTCCAGCCAAAAAAGCACCAATGATGGCTGAACTGTTCAGAGACTTCTTTTCAATGGAACAGGCATCGTCATCATCCAAGCCTTTGTCTGCAGTGGTGGATGAGGAGGTGCAGCATTACAGAGCAGTGCAGAGCCTCTCATTGGAGTCAAATCCACTTATGTGGTGGAAGGACAACCAGAACCAGTTCCCCGATTTAGCCAAGTTGGCTAAAATGTACCTTGGAATCCCAGCCACATCTG
Source organism: Abramis brama (assembly GCF_963993115.1). Lineage (NCBI taxonomy): Eukaryota > Metazoa > Chordata > Actinopteri > Cypriniformes > Leuciscidae > Abramis > Abramis brama. The sequence goes on along the minus strand of NC_139963.1, from coordinate 59,760,846 downwards.
TCCCCAGTGAGAGAGTGTTTTCCACTGCAGGGGACATTGTCACAGCACAGAGAGCAAGCCTCTCACCAGATAATGTGGACATGATGGTGTTTCTGAAGAAGAATTTTCAACTCCCTTAAATCAAATCCACAACGAGTTTGGTTTTCTTAAGAGAAAGAAGTTGTTTATTTGTTTAATGTTTACTTACTTGATTTGTGGTTTACAGCACAGACTTACAGTAAGCCTCAGTTACCTCAGTGTGAAAAAACAGTAACCATTTAATTTTCTTTGTAAATGTAAGATTGATTGAAGAAGAATTTTCAACATGCTCGAATCATCTCCACTATGGACTTTAGTTCTGTTTGTTTTTCAACAGTATTTTATTACAAAGAAAACAGAAGTGTTATAGCTTTGGCTATATAATTTATTTTACTTAGGTATATTGTTAATAATTTGCATAGTTAATATTGTTATTTGGTGTTCAGTTTATACAGGTTTTTCAAATGTTATTTAATAAAAATATATTTTTTTTCCTCAAAATATCTTTTGAACTGTTTTGTTCAAACTCAGGAGGAATCTCAGGAGACAGAAGTGAAACTAACATTGCAGGACAAGGCAGGACAAGGAGGCAGGACAAGAGGAACACATGGCCAACACAAAGACACATGTGCTCAAACACAGCACAAACAAAGAGAGATTAAACTAAGACAAGACTGACAGAACTGTCTGCTGAGAACCCTGACATTTTATAATCTGAGTAATAAGAGTGTCATATTTCAGGATCAGTCCTTATGAATATTAATAACTCTTATACCATGGTCTGGGTGAATACTCGATTCTGATTGGCTGCAGGGTGTCCATTAAAAAGTGATAATGTACACCTAGGAAAGGCGTCCCGTCAATTTGCCTGATGACAGTTCTAAATGATTGCGCTGGCTCAAACTCACTGATCAACTGCTGCGGTCGGGTCGCTGTGGCCACGTTGCTTGGCAACGCCTGTATACGGGAGATATTAAATAGTGCGCTCGACTTAATAAATAAAAACCCTCACGATTTTTACTCTAAAACACATTAAAGTATTATTAATTGATTAAATATTTCTTTCTTTCGTAAGTGACCATGGTATAAGCGGGTTAATGCCCTTCGAGGTGTCCACTGTCAGGTATTAATGGACTTCGGCGGAGGCCTCCGCTGCGCGTCGGACGGTTCACGCCTCGCCGTCGTCCATTAATACCTGATAATGGACACCTTGTCGGGCATTAACCCTTACATGGATCAACCTGCAATACTTACCACAGAGTTACCAGTCCCTCTTCTGTTGCCTGAAACATAATGTCACGGGAAAGTTTATGATCAAACACACACACAGTCTCTAATGCAGATGACAATCAGTTTTTAAAAGAGTCTAGAAGAATCTAGTGCTGTAGAATAGAAACATTATTTTTGTTAACTCATTGATTTCTCTTCACTTTTAGAGAAATAAATTTGTCTAAATTACATTTGTTTTATCAGATGTTTTTGTCTGTTGTTACAAAATATGAAAAACTCACCCGCTCTTTTTTTACGAATCACCCAGAGAATAAGAGCCAGAACGAGAAGAGCGAATGAAGCGGCAACAACCACAATCACAACAACAATCACAGCCACAATCCCTGAGAGAGAGAGAGAGAGAGAGAGAGAGAGTATAGATGCATGTTCAGCAGGACTATATTACTGTGTTTAACCAAATACATAAAAACGGCACATTTAATACCATAATTATCTTTATTTATCATGTAAATTGATGCTTGTGATGATGATTTTATAGAAATTGATATGTATTAAAAGCCATCTGTACACTAACAGACTGTACCTCATATGTTCACTAAATGAATGTGACATGATTGTTTAGGATTGTCTGGATGAGAATGATGTGTCTGACATTTAATGACAGTTACTTTTTACATTACGGTCTTAGTTTTCATGTTTATGATTGTTGGTGATGTACAAGAGAATGGAATTAGAAAGTGATGAAGATTACAAATTAAACATGGCTTGAGTCAAAATTTGTGATCAGCTGCTCGAACAACGAGTCGGTCAAATGAGGATGATGTTCATACACACCTGGATTCAGAGAGTTTGCTGTGTTTTCTGGATTCAGTGCTGTTGCTGTAGTTGATGTTACAACTGTTAACAACAAAATGGAAATACAAATATATAATATTTGAATGCATGAACACAATATCAAGGCATTTATTTAACAAACTGCTGTAGTCCAGAGCTACAGTATCAGTGCTGAAAGCTGCTCACACTAACATGGGATGAGTTATGTTCAAAATATCAGAGAGCTACAGTCCCAGACAGCAACATAGTGTCAGCCCAGATCCGGCCCACATCTGGTACACATGAATTCCACATGGCCTAGATGACACTATGTTGCTGTCTGGGGTATCAGTGCTGAAGGCTGCTCACACTAACATGGGATGAGATCAAAATATCACAGATCGTTGTTTCCCCGCACTAATATATATATGTTGATCCACCTCCTCCTCAGACTCGATGCTCACACGGGTTGCCAGTTTGAGAACATGCAACAGAACGAGCGCAATTGACAATGAACTTACACACTGTAAGTTGATTTATCCATGTTTTAATAAGCTCTTGTTCATAGAGATGTTTAGATGGATACTGAGGCTTTTTAGGCTGTGTGGAATCTGCAATCTCTGAACCAGTTTATTTGATGACTGCGATACGCTGTGTTTTCCTGCTATCTGGCATCCCGGGGTGTGGGAATACTATTGGCTGAACTGGCAGTGGGCGGAGTCACACAGTATTACGGTATTAGTTTTCATGTTTATAATTGTTGCTGATGTACAAGAGAATGGAATTGAGTCAAAATCTGTGATCAGCTGCTCGAACAACGAGTCGGTCAAATGAGGATGATGTTCACACACACCTGGATTCAGAGAGTTTGCTGTGGTATCTGGAGTAATTGTTGTTACTGTAGTTGATGTTACAACAGTTAAAAACAAAATGGAAATAGAAATATATAATATTTTAATGCATGAACACAATATCAAGGCATTTATTTAACAAACTGCTGTAGTCCAGAGCTATCAGTATCAGTGCTGAAAGCTGCTCACACTAACATGGGATGAGTTATGTTCAAAATATCAGAGATCATAGTTTCCCCGCCTCCTCAGACTCGATGCTTACGGGCGGGTCGCCAGTTTGAGGACATGCAACAAAACGAGCGCAATTGACAATGAAAGCCGAGGAGACTTGGAGACTGTAAGTTGATGAGTTGATTTACTGTATCCGTGTTTTAATAAGCTCTTGTTCATAGAGATGTTTAGATGGATACCGAGGCTTTTTAGGTTGTGATCTGCGATCTCTGACCCAGTTTGTTTGATGGCTGCGATACGCTGTGTTTTCCAGCTATCTGGCATCCCGGGGTGTGGGAATAATATTGGCTGAACTGGCAGTGGGCGGAGTCACACAGACCAAAACAAAAACAGACTGACTATAAATAATAAGTAAATAACTGGCAGTAGAAGTGTTTTTCAGAGAAACGAGTAGAGTGAAAAAAGTTACAGCACCTTTAATACTGACGTCCTCTGAGGTAATTTTCACTACAATATTCCCCCCACCCCCTTGTTGAGGCTGCAACTTGATTGGTCCCTATCCCTAAACTCCGCCCCCTCCGCCAGCAAGTAGTCCAGAGAGTTGTTTATATCCGCACACTAACAGACTGTACCTCATATGTTCACTAACATATGTATTACTAACGATATTAGTTTTCATGTTTATGGATTGTTGGTGATGTACAAGAGAATTTAATTAGAAAGTGATGTAAATTACAAATTAAACATGGCTTGAGTCAAACTTTGTGATCAGCTGCTCGAACAACTCCAGAGAAGGTTCATGATTCTAGAAAACTCCATGAGTCGGTCAAATGAGGATGATGAACATACACACCTGGATTCGGAGAGTTTGCTGTGGTATCTGGAGAAAGTGTTATTGCTGTAGTTGATGTAACAACTGTTAAAAACAAAAATGGAAACAGAAATATGTCTTATTTTAACGCATGAACACAATGTCAAATGTCAATTTTTTTTTACAAACTGCTGCCCAGCCAACACAGCCATGTGGGGCCCAAATGGGTTTGACCTGGGCTATCTAACTGGGACCCAGCCAGTTTTGTCCTCGGTTTCCATGTAGGCCCCACATGGGTTTGCCCAGATGAAATGAACACTGCTTAGTGTGCACAGTACAGGCTGTTAAATGTAACACTGAATCAGTGTTGGAGGTAATGAGATAATTAAGTGATTGAATAATGATAGTGCATTAATGATGAACACCTGCTGTTAACAAGCAGAATCACTGAAGGAAAGAGAAACACAAGAACTACTTCCAGCCACTGCCTTGGATGAAATCAACTGAAGATAAAATACATTAAATCTCTCAAGATCTCATTAAACAACTCCACAAACAGCATTACCAGCTTCACTTATTACTAAGCAGACTGACTTTATTTATGTCAGACGTCTTCAGAAATTCTTATTGAGAATTAACAGAGGTTTAGATGTTGATTACTTATTTGAAAGTAATAGTTTGATTTGATGTTACCATTGTGGCGATCAGTGAGTGCTTTAGTCAGGATCTTGACTTTTTAACATTAGTTTTTCTCTGGCAGCTGTGTCTGTTTGTTATGGCAAGAACAGCAAGAGAAAATGTAATCAGATGTTGTATGCTGATTGATGATAAGAATATAATCATCATGTAGTGGCTTAGCTCATTGATTATGTGTGAGGTTCATACGGGTAGTATGATATTCATTTTGTTTTATTGTTGTGATTCTACAGCAAGAGAATAATAGAATTTAATCAGAACGTCAAATGATTTTTAACACCACTTACATATTTTAGACTCCTCCTAATCTTGCTCACACACAGACATCAAGAATCAGCATATGAATCTCAACAATGGTGACATGCTTCATGGTGCAATGCATTCTGGGAGCTATGGATAAGTTTCGTATGATGCACCCAGAATGCATTGCACCATGAAGCATGTCACCATTGTTGAGATTCATATGCTGATTCTTGATGTCTGTTTGCGAATACAACTTTCAGTAGTCCAACATGTGTAAATGGGGTTTTAAAAATAATTTGATGTTCTGAATAAACTGTGCTGGATCTCTTGCTGTAGAATCACAACAATAAAACAAAATGAATGACATACTACCCGTACAAACCTTACACAAAATATCAGTGAGTTAAGCCACTACATGACGATGACTATATTCTTATCATCAATCGGCTTACAGCATCTGATTACATTTTCTCTTGCTGTTCTCACCATAACAAACAGACACAGCTGCCAGAGAAAAACTAATGTTAAAAAGTCAAGAGCCTGACTAAAGCACACACTGATCGCCACAATGGTAACATCAAATCAAACTATTACTTTCAAATAAGTAATCAACATCTAAACCTCTGTTAATTCTCAATAAGAATTTCTGAAGACGTCTGACATAAATAAAGTCAGTCTGCTTAGTAATAAGTGAAGCTGGTAATGCTGTTTGTGGAGTTGTTTAATGAGATCTTGAGAGATTTAATGTATTTTATCTTCAGTTGATTTCATCCAAGGCAGTGGCTGGAAGTAGTTCTTGTGTTTTTCTTTCCTTCAGTGATTATGCTTGTTAACAGCAGGTGTTCATCATTAATGCACAATCATTATTCAATCACTTAATTATCTCATTACCTCCAACACTGATTCAGTGTTACATTAAACAGCCTGTACTGTGCACACTGAGCAGTGTTCATTTCATCTGGGCAAACCCATGTGGGGCCTACATGGAAACCGAGGACAAAACGGGCTGGGTCCCAGTTAGATAGCCCAGGTCAAACCCATTTGGGCCCCACATGGCTGTGTTGGCTGGGTGTATGTTTAATAAATCCTCACTATGGGCCCATTCACACACCCGCGCAATACAGCGCCAGGCACGACGCAAGTGTGTTTTGCTAGTTTCAGCCTGACACATTTTTATATTTTCACGTCCTGCGACACGTTGTTTAAATAGCAAATGCATTTGTGCCCATCGGTGCACCCATGGGCTGCTGGTCTATATGAACGAGCATGAGGTGTGTGTTCAGGCGCATTATCGGTGTGTTGCTATTTTGAGGAACTGAAATAGACTGAGCCATTGACCAACTGAAACCTGGTCTAAAGTCAATGGTGCAATTTTTGTTATTTAAAGAGGGTCCACAACACGCGTAAATTTATTACACACACTCTGCTTATTAAACGCACAGGGACGTGCAGCAGTCAATGCCAAAAATGTAAAAAAAAAAAGGATTACAATGTAAAAGATTATTATTGTGTACATAAAGATATGGTGAATCCGGCTTGTCCCGTAGATTGTCCCTTTAACCACATGTGGTGGGACGTACCAAGTTTCATTTTTAATTAATTTATTGCTTGTAGGTAATGTAGTGTCCAATTATATTCCGTGAGTGAGCGTATAAAAGGGATTCGAATGCACCGTTTGTGTGTGTGTGGTCACCGCCTGTGCGTCATTGCCGGGGACCGCCCATTCCAGTTTGTTTAATCCCTTCCTCTTGAGGTATGTGTCTGGCTAACTAGTTAGCACACAGATTTGTGACTTTATTGCGCTACTAGGTGAACTATCCCTTTCAGTTTAGTTTTGCATATCATATTTCTCCATTCCCATCTAGCAAACCGTCAGGAATGCTCAGAAAGCTTTCAAGTCACTTCAAAAGTACGTTCTTAATTCAAACTACTGGTGGTGGTGTTTTATGACATGAAAGTGTTTACGCTTGTAAAAATCAATCACTTTAATTCCCAATTCTACCCCATTCTGTACCTAAACAACTCTTCTAACTCCATGAGTTAAGGGTCATCACATACAGTATTAATGCACATCAGACTTACGTGACTCTCTCTAAACCTCAAAACCTCTCTTTTGTTTGTTTCGTCTACCCTGATTTCTCCTGTGACGAAGTTTTGGTGGCCAATTCTTAACCTCAGCGTGGTTTGATGCATGATTCTCTGGTTTATTAATTAAATGTTTTTCTTCTGTAACTTTAAGTTTCAGTTGTTACCATTTTGTTAATTTTGTTTCTCATTATAGGAGCCGAGGCTTCAGGGCCGGCCGCTCATAGGCCCTCGTGTGTGGTGGTGGGATTCTGTCACAGAGTGCTGTGTGTTCATGCTTGACCTTATTGGGGTGTGTGTGTGTGTGTGTGTGTGTGTGTGGTGTGTGTGTGTGTTCAGATACTGATTCTAGAAAACTCCATGAGTCAGTCAAATGAAGATGATGTTCATACACACCTGGATTCAGAGAGATTGCTGTGGTATGTGGAGTAAGTGTTGTTGCTGTAGTTGATGTTACAACTATTAAAAACAAGATGAAAATATAAATATTTTTCATATTTTGCATGAACATAATATCATGGCATTTCTTTTACAAACTACTATAGTCTAGAGAAGCTCATCAGAGTGATGCTCAGTTCTGGTGCTGGGATGACACACTAACATGGGATGAGTTGTGTTTAATAAATCCTCACTATGATTTAATTAATTTATCATAGGAGTGGCGTGAGTTACACTAGCTGTATATTATGATTATTTTGCATCAGACAACAGACTGTACAAGACCGGTCATATGTATCAAAACTCACTGACAAATCTGACTAAAGAGCTTTTTTTTGTAGATAATATGTGTGATGATAAAGCAGTCTGTGAGAGCCAGTGCAAACCACTGAAGCGAGAGACTGATGATGTGTGACAGTGATCATGTGATCATGAACCTTGTGTAGAAGCTGCTGCTGTAGTTCGGCTTGATGTCTTCTCAGAGTTTGAGCTTCTGACTGGAGTCAGTGTTGTTGAAGCGACTGGAGCTGCAGAAGATGAATGTTCAGACGCATCAGGACATTAACATCATATTTTCATATTGATCATGACATGCAGTTTGTGTTCAATCATCACAGCTTACAGTGGCAGTAGTTGAGAAGAGAGATGTTACTGTATCATTTATTCCTGGTTTATATGAGAGTGAAACACAGTGAGCTGCTTCCCATAAACCTTCAGCTTTCCTGAATCAATGACATTATTAAGCCTTAGAATTCCTAAAACTGCATACAAATCCTTATAATTCCCAATATTGACCTCCTACATGGGTCATACATGAAATATTGCATTAATCAGAAGAGTCTATTTTAGCCTTGTATGACCCATAGGAGGTCAATATTGGGAATTATAAGGATGTTTATGCAGTTTATGACTTTGACCACTAATATTTTACAATTGCCAAACGTATGAAGCCATCAGAAAGAGTAGAGCCAGTGTGTGAAAGTTTTCACAAATCTGTCTGAAAAGAGTGTTTTCTCACCTGAATACTTGACAGTGTATCTGACTGAGGTCTTGAGTTGATTTCTGTGAGTAAGCTGACATCTCCACTCTCTGTTGTCATCTTCATTCAGGAGTGTTGTAGTCAGAGTGATGATACAGCGATATTGATCTGATGATGATAATATCTGATATCTGGAGTCTGTCTTCAGATCAACACCAGCCTGATTCACCCACAACAGCTCAACTCCCTCAGAACTGACCCATTGATCACAGGAGTATCCAGTATATGAATACAACTGACAGGAGAGAGTCACAGAGCGGCCTGGACTGATCTCAGTCTGTGAGGATGAAGATGAAGATGATGATGATGATGATGAAGACACTGAAACTGAACACAAGACACAAATCACAGATTCTTCAATCATCATCTGAGTTTAAAGGGAGAATCTGCCCTTTTTAAATTGACCACATAATCATAAACTTACCATGAAGAACATGCAGAAAAACACGTGCATCAGATCCTTGTTGTCTGCTGTTCACAAATTGTTGGCAGATGTATAATCCATAATCTTCTTCTGTGACGTTCTTGATGTTCAGAGAGCAGTCAGACTCCAGACTCAGTCTCTCATGTCTCTCTGTGTCTTTCCTCTTTATCCCTCCAGTAATAAGTTCAACTGTCCCTGAATGTCTGCTGTAGATCCATGTAGTTGATTTGCAGTCAGAAAGAGCTTTATTACAGGACAGACAAGCATTTTCCCCAGAACTGATGAACTCATGATCCTCCACTCCACTGATACCTGAAACACAGTATATCTCAGTGATCATTATGATATTAATAAATGAAACATAAAACCATACCAGCATAAAAAGCAGAAGAATCAAATCATACAGTCTTTTATAATAATAGCAATAAGAAATAATGTAATATCATCATATCTTGAACTCTTGATTTCAGCTTTGTCATAAACATTACTGGACGGCACAGGATTAGTTGATCCTCCTCTTCAACCGTAGAAAATACACTAATAACTGACCTTAAAAGCTCTTTATCTGTTCTGTGTTTCTCTCTTTCCTTCAAACTCACCCTACTGTGACTTATGCACAGCTAAATACAAAATAACAATTCAAAACCCACAAAGAATATTTATGGAACAGTTCCCAAAGGAAGGAGCAAAACTCAGGGAAGGTTTGCTGGGATCAGTAGTTCACTCTCCATCCAGACACAGTCGTGATGATACTGTACTTCTGTTCTCTGACCACACAACATCACTTCACTGAGCTGAACACTCGTTGTGTGTTTGATAGTAAGTTTATGATCAATCATGAGCTGAGTTTGGGAAGTAGTTAACAGTGAATTTGATCATGATTAGGGCCCTCTCAAGTAAAGTCATGACAAAATAATGCATTAACAAATCATTTAATAAAATATGATTAAACATGCACAAGGAGAATATATATTTGTATTCCTTTACACCAACAGTACAACAAAACAAACAAAACAAAAGCTAAAAGTTATTTGTAGTTCTTTTATTATTTATTGACATCATTAAACATAGACAGAAGTTTCCACTTTGAATGCTTTAGTCTGGCTGTTTTTTCTCCAGCATCTAAAGTGAGAAAGAGAACAATAACCAAAATGTAAATGTAAAAAAACAATGGTTGTCCAAAATGTGAAGTATTTGGAGTTTTCTTGAGTTTTCCCTCTACATATTTGTGCAAGATTTCAGTCATAGATAAATTGTAAATGTTAGCTTGATTAGACATTACCTGTCTAGCGACGTATGTTTATGCTGAAATATAATATTGGTTTGTGTTTTAAAATCAGCTATCACATGTCATTTTGTAGCGAACTGTCTCGTGTGATTAAAGTTTTGAGCTTCAGAACTTCCGATAACAGTGAGTTTTTAGGGAGCGAATGTTTCAGTGTTTCACTGTAAGGATTTTGTGATAAAGACGGCCTTTAACCACTGACTACTGAGCTAGAGACCTGAGTGATATGCACCCAGAGTTATGCACCTTGATTAGCTTGTTCAGGTGTGCTGGACTAGGTTGGAGTAAACCTCTGCATGAAAGTGGACCTTGAGAGACAATGTTGAGATCTCCTGCAATATGTTCTGAACTTACAACACTGGTGTCCAGACCAAAGTCCTGCAGAGTTTCTGGTGGTCCTGGATCAGCTGCTCAGGTCTGCTTAATTGGGTTTGGAGCTAAACTCTGTGATCAGGACTAGATGGCAAACAATACTGTAAAGGGGAGAAGACAAACAATATTATTATGTTATAAATAATTTGTTCTGTGTTCATCTGTTTACCTGTACAAAGTATGCATCATGAATAAGCGGTATATTGAATTTGGTCTTTTAATAACACTGTTTTACTACATTAATACTAACTACAAACCTGATAAAATGACTGGGCGATGGAGGAAAGCCTTATTTTGCCCTCCAGGTGGGCGTAATGGTGTGACGTCACGTGATAACTATGAATTAACCATACAGTGAGTACTTTTAGGTTAAATAAATGAGCTTATTTCCATTCATCCATTGACCAATTGTCAGCAAAACCTTTACAAAACTACAAAATCTCTCATCTACACATAAGATGTGATTTAAAGCCCAAAATTACAGCTCAAGTCTATAGTTTACCTAAATTAACGTTACCTCTAACGTTAGTTAGCCTAAAGTGGGTCGCACACCGGACGCGCAGCTCAGCGCCGCGCCATGTCTAGGACAACTCTCACCTGAAAATCCGTTAGCATCAGCAATTTTCTGATTTCTGTAAATAAATATAAAACTAAATGTATATTGCAGCACGGGGTGAAGTCCGTATATACATTAACTACGATTTGAGACACATAAATGTAAATTTAATATAAAATTAAAGCTGCAAGCAGCATTTATCGGGGTTCAAGCAGTTAAGGCCTTTAAGGCCTTTAAGCACACAAGCATCAAAAGACATTAAGTTTTATTTACCAAGCATTTAACAACTGCCATCATAGATGAAAAAGTCAATTTACAGCCAATACAGGCAGTTTACCATAGGAAATATATGGTTTTAAAGCGTTTTTACAGTTATAGCACCTTTTTGCCTGAGTCTTCTTATAGTCTTGCCTGATCTCCACCACTTTTATTAGTAGTACTCAAAGTGTGCCCATATATATGTGTCAGATTTGTTGTAAATATGTCATTTTGATAAGGAGTTTAGACAATTATATTCAGTGGCGTAACGAGCCAACACCGGGCACTTAAGTAGGATTATCAAGGCGGGCCCCTTGATGACGCAATTGATGACATTGATGACGCAATGTCCGCGAGTAGGCTACCATGAACAGGGCAGGATAATGATCATACACAGCATATAAGAGATGAGATGACTAACAAAATCAGGAGGAGCCTACGCTCACCAAAAACAAAAACAAAAAAACAAAAAAAAAAACACTGGTGACAGCGCACCATAACACATTGTTAGGCCTAGGTCCAAATACATAAAAAAGATGCTCTCTTACATTATAGCGGGATTTTCCGGGCTTTCCTATGTGCAACTGCAAAGTTGTCGATTAGATCAGGATTGTGCGCACGGGCATTCTCAATTGACCCTTCGCAGGGAGTTTGATTGACAGGCGATCTGACTAATCATAATCCGCCATTTTGTCCAACAAAGCAGTCAGGAGAGTTAGTAGATTAACATTGGAGGATTTAAATTTGAAAAACAAAGTGTACTGACGTCTTAGCACTTTAAAACAACATTCCTTTTATGTTCATTCATGTTTATTTTAATGCTATAAATTAACTAGAAGGAAGAGATGATCGGTTCACGAGCAGCTTTAACTGAGCCTTGAGTCTACAGCGATCTGTCAGACACATTAAAGAGTCACAAAACGGTATTTATTGTTTAAATGTCTCTAAAAAATGAGACTTTGTTTCATATCAAAAGTACTTGTCTGTCAGCGCGCAGTCTCCTCTCTGATCCGCAATGTATTTTTCACTGCGTGAGAACTTGGTGTGGTGTGAGAGTGGCGTCGCTTGTCAGACATAGCAACAGTAACTAAAGTGGGCGGGTCTTTGCGAACGGTCATTGACAGTATGGACGGGGATTCGCCAGTCCCAATTCAAAACAAATTTCATCACAATCCATCATTGTTCGTTTGAAACATGTGAGAGCATCAAAATGATCCATGGGTGAAATTGATTGGATTTAATTTATTTTTTTGTCACTTCCTATCATAATTTTAACATTTTGGCGTTATTGTTTAGCTATTTACCTATGTTTTCAAATTTCCTTTGTTTTTTTTTTGTTGTCTCGTTCGGACTAACGGCTTTGAAGATAACCACAATTTTTTAAAGCTCTAAATGACACTTACAAAAACCATAAGTCGAAACCTGGCATGTTTGGTATTGTTGGACTCGGCAAGGATTCAGGAGTCTTAGGAGGTCACTCCTGTGAAAAAAACACTGGCTTGAAACTTCTAAGGCTCCTTCAAGGCATTGTGCCAATGACGTATACTGAGTTTTTTGAGATACACCAATGTTCTCATAGACTATCATGGCACCCTGGACAAAGACACTGCGTGCCAATTTTCAGTAGACTAACGGTTGGGTGCGCTTATAGCCTAGCTATTTTCATGATTTTTTTCACTGTTATAGCGCCACCAAGTGGCCATTGTCACGATTTTTTTCACGTGACCTCAGAATGAGGTCATGAACATGTGTCCCAAGTTTTGCGAAAATATCTCTTTCCGTTCATAAGTTATAACCGTTGTATAGTGCCACCTAGTGGCCAATTGTTGCGATTTTTTTCAAGTGAGCTCAGATTGAGCTCAGGAAGATGTATCCCAAGTTTAGCAAAAAAATCTCTTTCCGTTCACAATTTATAACCGTTTTAGTAAAAGTGGCCCTGGTGCCATCAAATATTTTGGTTCCCCTTATCAACCGTTAATTGAAATTTTGAAATTTTTGGATGATTATTGAGTGTCAGACTATTCTTGCAGTGGTTTGGTTCCGATCGGGCCAAAAATCTAGGAGAAGTTCGCAAAAATAGGTTTTTCAAAAAAATGCAATTTACTCGAAATTGGCACCTGTAGGGCGAGCAAATCGGAGATAGCCATTTTGTCCGCCTTGAGCCAAGGATTCCAACGATATAAGACACTTGATCCTGGGACAAACGGTCTAAGAGTTATGACCAATTTTGAACTTTTGGTTGCTGTAGCGCCACCTATGGGCCATTCGGGGTCATACTCTGATAGGTTGTTCCCAAATTGAGGCCTACCATCTGGCCAGGTTTCAAGTCTCTAGGCCTTACGGTTTGGCCTGCACGATGCGTTTTACAAATCCTTACAATTACAATAGGGTTTCAGCATTTCATGCTTGAACCCCTAACTATGTAAATGGCGCTTTGTGGCGCGGCAGGATTTTGAACACTGTCCTGAGCCGTTGCTGGCCGGTGTGTGTACTCTCATAGAGAATAATGTGTTCGAATTTAAAAGACGTGGCGCTGCGCCACAGTTAAGATGCTAACGGACTTTTGCGAAGACACTAAACCATTTCTATAAAGTAAATATTCAACGGAAGCGAGTCATTTACGTCAAATAAAGTCTCAGAATCATTTGTATGTACTATTTGTGTAATGTTATGGACTAAACTTACCTTAAAGTAGTTAAAACAACAGTGAGAGACGGAGTTTCGCTGATTGTCAGTTGAGCTGCTGCCTCGTTTCCATGGTAACGCCCTCCGCTCCAGTTCAAATGCGGCTTGAATGTTCAGCGCACGCGCCCATTAAAACACGTAGAAGTCACACAGCCAGGGGCGGATTAAGGTGGTCAGGGGCCCCTAGGCTGCTCTTTGTGTGAGGCCCCCCCTAAAAAATTATTTAGTAGTGCCATGCATGGTCCACACGCAACTACGGTGAACTGGCATACACACATTGGCCCTCATTTATCATTCTTGCGTAGAAACGGGCGTATATGTTGGCGTAAGAGAGAGCCAACACTACAATGTTTCCTTTACATTCCTTCAAGTTGTGGCCAATTCACATCTAGGCCAATTAGGGTCTTTTTTTTTCGCGGCGCGGTTATGGGTTTGTTTTTCTTCAAAAAAAAAAAACTTTTAATATATTTTAATTTGTCAAGAATTGTAAAAAATCGTCAATAAGCTCATAATTTGTGCTAAAATAGTCTAAATGTTTAGTTTTAAGAACAATTTTAAAAAGCTGGTTATGTCCATTTTGATGTTTCTGTGCAAGTTCAGCAGACAGTGAGGTTCGGGTTTGTTCCGATCAGAGCTCGTGAGCGGAGAGCGCATTTCTGAATATTCCGCTCCGCTCGTTCATTCCGCAGGGTCACACGCTCAACACAGAAGAATGTCCTGCTGCCTGGCTCGAAAATATGTGGAATAAGGGCTGCTTCCGACTAAATTTTTTTCTAGTCGACTAGTAGTTGTTCATTTAAGCCATTCGTGGACAAATCGCCCCTTTATATTAATTTAATTACTTAGGCTATACGGTATGATACCCTGAGAGCGTTTACATATAGCCGCATTCAAGCGCACGAACGCACGCACGCATAAAGCTTGCCACAAAGAACCGGTAAAAGTAATGATTATGAATGTGTCTAAAAAGCAAGGACACATTTAATTATTTATTGATATACTGGTGATTTCTGTGTCGCTGCAAAGATGACAATGCTGACTCGCCATGAACGCCAGAGAGAAATGCACATTTCAGATGACATATTCAGAGAGTAGCCTATTTCTTTTGGTTTTGAATATTTTCGTTTGCAAGTAGACATTTCAAGCTTTCTATAATAGATAGCCTATATTTCTCAAATCTGTGAGGCACAAGCTGAGTTTCGGCGCCCTCCAGTTCACGTGCAATGCAAGTGATCGTGTTGGCGCCTTATTACATTGTCTGCTATATATTTTCTTCTTATTTAGTAAATACAGGCAATTGGTTGATAAAACATTGATCAAAATTAAGATACAATTTATACAAAACGAAAATCTTTTAAAAAGAGACTTTCTACAAAACAAGACTCAATGAAGTGGTCAAAATCATGTTTTACCCACTCCATGTCTCCAGACATTGCGCATCTCATGATGTATAATATCTTTCTCATGCTGCATGCTCACTTTCATAATCAACATTGATTAAATTAAAAAAACATAATGACGTCAAATATGTTCTAACCAGCCCTCGGCCCTGTTGCAACAGTCGTTGTTTAGGTAGGCTACCTTAAACGCGCACGTACAGTCTCGGAGTCATCGCTGCAACCAGGAGATGAAGAGAGCTGAGATCCACATCACCTATCACATCTTCGTCTCTGCCACCCCAGGATACTAGCGCGGCTAGCGCAGCTAGCGGGACCAGCACCGTTGCTAGGAGGGCGCCAGCGCCTCTGCCTCTCAGCGTCTCTGCCTCGCGAGTGGATGATAGCTCTGAAGACGCCTAGCAATGGTATACCTTTAGTGGTAGTATACCTTTAGTTAAGTTATGCCTATGAGTCTTCGTAGCGCGCTAAGAGACAGCGTTATCGGGAAACGCAGCCCAGGTATGATGATGCGTAATGGAGATTCCAAAGCGCTCTTCTTTGGTCAGAACCATGGAGAGCGATCGCGGATAGGTCCGTCCTATGCACCGAAACTTTTTACAATGCAACAAAATATTTAAAGAGCATCAAGCTATTAAAATCTATATTATGTATACGCACATTTAATATAACAGTATAGGCCTATTAGTCAGTAATTTTTATTAGGTTAAACAGTGATTCGATAAGGTTTTTAATTTAAGGCCCACACACAATTGGTCTGGCCCATCCAAAACTGGAATCCTGGCGCCGTGCCTTTGCGCTTAAGTAAATTAAAAAAAATTAAAAAAATTGTCTGGCCAATCCGAGGCCCCTGCACACGTGGGGCCCCTAGGCTGCAGCCTAGGCAAGCCTGTGCATTAATCCGCGCCAGCACACAGCATTTACATAAATTTAGAATTGATGGAGTGAATTATTTGATAATCAGCTAAAATATCCTGAAACTTGATACATTATTAAGTGGATAGGCCTGTGGCCATCGCAAACTGTAAATTGAATGAGAATATGAAAGCATTGAAAATGTAAAACAATTTTTGAAGTCATTTATATATAGGCTACATTATAATATAATATAGGCCTACCTTTAGAAATGGTAAACGTGGTGTAGAAACAAAATATCAAAAACTACATGATATAATTATGAACATAATTTTCTCATATACACAAATTTACAGTAACACGAGGAACAATTGATAAGCTTTATGTTCTTAACTAAGTATTTTTTAAATGTATTTCAAATATACAAAATGTATTTCAATATATTTAACAGTGCTTCACATATACAGTATGTGAATATATTAATATGCAGTTATTAATAGGCGGTTTAAGACCTGCGTGAAGTTGGCCCCCCACCCAACGCAAAACGTCGTCAAAATATGCTCAATCGTTTGTGCTGGTTTGTGCTGTAAAAAGTTTTGTTTGTGCTGCTTCAGTTTTTTAGATATTAAAATAATATTTTTATGACATTCTGAGGTCACTCAGCCCCCCACATGCTCCAAATTCACCCAAAATAGTCTTGTTTGTTTGTGCTGGTTTGTGCCGGTAAAATTTTTGTTTGTGCTGCGTCAGGCTTTAAAATATTATAAAATATTATAGACATTAAATTATTGTTGATGATGCCACGTCCGTGACCGCTCTGTCACGATTAGCCACGCACTCCCTGGGTGATTACGGACTCCATTTCCCATCATGCATCTCCCTGGACTGATTACACCATACACCCGCACTGCACTGATTACACACACCTGCACCTCATGTTCAAACACTCATTTAAGCCACACTCACACAACACTATGGGCGGGAATCTTGTTTTACTGCTGTGAACATTTCCTAGTGTTTTTCCACGTTTACCTGCCTGTTGTAATCTTGTCTGTTCCTGATCTCCTGCCTGGTTCCTGTATCCTGTTTGTTTATTGACCACGATTTTGCCTGATCCTCTTTGCTGTGTTTGCTGGTGTATGACCCTTGCCTGGTGACTACTGTTTAATAAAGACAAGCTGCACTTGGATCTGAATGACTCCTATGCTTCGTAACACTTATATACATATAGGGAAGTTAGCGAGTGAAGGGCATGACAATTTTGGACTGGAACGCAGCCTAGGAAAAGATGTTGATGTCATTTTCACGCAGCTGACACGCAACAGAAATGCCACGCAGCCAGTGTGTCGCCGGCCTAACACGCCGAGAGCACCTTTACTGCGCCACTAATAAGTGTCTCACCAGAAACAAACCCTACATACTGTAGTTCCTGGAAGAAAAGTAGTTATGACTAAATATTTATGAATAATTAAAATCAGAAAATGGTTTAGATCAAATTCAATTTATTAGTGCTAGTTATTAGTCTATTTTCCACGTTAAATTAGAGTATAGATCTATTAAATTAATGGCAAAATAATCTTACACCATTCTAATTATTTGTCATGAATAGGTGCTCTCGGCATGTTAGTTGTGTTGTTTTACGGTAATGCTGGCATTTTAATCTAATATATATTGACTGCTTTGGTAAACCGAATTGATAATTATAGTCATGTTTGCATGAGTTTTAAATTGGGAATTTTCCAAGTTATGTACAGTAATTAACTGTATTGTTTTTTTTTAAATTGTATATGCTTCAATTAACTTGTGTATGTGGCATATTTGATTGTAAATGTGCCTCGTGTGTGTCTTTACAGGGATGTTTGGGCTTTATTTTGAGTCTATATGTTTAATGATGTAAATAATTAATAAAAGAACTACAAATAACCTTTCTTTTTTTTTTTTTTGTACTGGTGGTGTAAAGGAATACAAATATTCTCCTAGTGCATGTTTAATCATATTTTATTAAATTATTTGTTAATGCATTATTTTGTCATGACTTTACTTGCCCAGTCAACACTTTAATCTAACACTGATCTCACCATGTGGGCACAACGTCATCAATGTGAGTCACAGTGAGCTAAAAGTGTAACTCTAAAAGTGTAACTCACAGTGCACTCTCTGTGGCCACAATATGAGCTCATCCCAGATAGAAATGTTGTTGTTCTATCAATATTGTTATGTTCTTGTAATGGTTTCTGTAGATCATTCTATTTTTGTTACCAGAATGTTCTCCTAAAGGAAGGATAACACTCTCTAAAACATTTTAAACATGTTTAGTCCTAACACTGATAGAACATTATCCCCTAACAATCTTATAAAGTTTTAGTGGGAAGTTTCCCAGCAGACACAGGACTGGACCTCTTAAAAGAGGTTTAGATGTCGAAGTTTGTTTGAAAGTAATAGTTTGGTTTGGTCGCCGTTATGGTGATCGGTGTTTGCTTTAGTTGGGCTCTTTGGCCTTGACTATTTGATGTTAGTTTTTCTCTGGCTTGCTATAAGTGTTTATTATAGCAAGAGAAAATGTGATCAAGTATGCTGGCTACTTGTTGATCATAATGTGACGGTCTGATTTCACCCAGGGACTAAATCTTAAAGGCTGTCTTAAAGCCTCCTGTCCACTATCTAGCTGGGATCATTTAGATGCAGCCTTGGCATTTCACCAGGCGAGGTCGCTGTTACTGTGGTTCAGTGTTTCACCAAAGCTTCATTTGCCCATCACTACCACCAGAGATTTAATCAGAAAATATGGAGTATTTATTATAAAAACAAAAACTGTGCACAATAAGATTTAAACGCCTTTAACAAGACATACACAAACCTCGAGAATCAACGTGTGAATCTCAATAACGGTGACGTCCTTCATGCAGCAATGCATTCTGGGTGCATCATACAAAACTAATCAGTGGCTCCCAGAATGCATTGCAGCATGAAGCATGTCACCGTTATTGAGATTCACGCGCTGATTCTTGAGGTTTGAGTGTGTCTAAGTGAATCAGTAGATCAAAAATATTTAGTGTTTTTTATACACTTTTTTTTATTACAAAAATGTTGGATGTCATCCTATAATAAACATTACTATAATCAATTATACGAAATTAATAACACATTTGAAAGTCTAGAAGAGATCAGCTGATCAGAACACAACATCATGATTAGATTAGATTAGATTAGATTTCTTTATTTGTCATTGTACATACAACAAAATGTGTAGACTCTCCAACGTATACAGGTAAGAGTAGTTGAATACATATTGCAATCAAGGCCGTATTGCTCATAAATAAATAAAGTGCGCGTAGTGCTTCACATAAGTTATCTTGTGTGTCAAGAATGTGTTGTTGTGATGGTTTGGGATGTTTTTTCAGTTCATGGTTCATTATTGTGATAGCTTTGGGATAGAAGCTGTTCATGAGTCTCGTTGTGCGTGATTTGATAGACCTGTAGCGTTTTCCGGATGGCAGTAGTTCAAATAAGTGATAAACTGCCCAACTAAAGCAAACACTGACTATTAAACCAAACTATTATTATTAATAAATCATCAACATCTAAAGCTGTTAATCTCAATAAGGACTTTTGTACACATATGACAGAAGTAAATCTGGTTTGTAATAAGTGAAGCTGGTAATGGAGCTGTTTGTGGAGTTGTTTAATGAAGTTTCCAAAATTTGACGTCTGAGCGATGTTGGGAATCAATGTCCAATAACATTTCTATCTGGGATGAGCTCATATTGTGATCATATTCTAACACAACAAGTATGCAGCCCAGTTCAGTTGTTGTGTGACTTTTCCAGAAGTCAGAGAACAGAGGTGCAGTCAGGGTACTTCTTATTCCTTCTTAAAGAGGCAGTTTGTTAATGAAAGCATTAATTATCATACATGTACGAACATGTATACTTAAGGCTGACGTTATTCATGCGTGAATCCATAATGACTCCATCGTAGTTCAGGATAACTCTTCAGTGGTTTGTGATTAGTTCATGCTTTCAATTATCATTAGTTCATGTTGAATTAAGTATTAATCCAGGTATTAGTACATGATTATTCATATACCCTTATTGTAAAGTGTTACCATTTTTTCCTCACTTAAAGCAAACAACACACTCTCCAGAATAATTAGTCTTTATCAGTCTTTATTAGTCTTTATCAGAGAGCTGTTCAAATCACTGACACACTCTTAATATGAAGATTACAGTATAATCTGTGTGTATCAATACACATCTCTGAGATCACAACGTGAATGTGTGCAAGAATAAACTGAGCATGTTCAAATGAACTCTTTCCAGACTAATTCCACTAAATGTTTTTAGAGAAAATACAGATTTCTTTACCTGTGAGAAGTGAAGAGAGAATGATCAGTCCCAGCAGACACAGATCACACTTATCAGCCATTTTCTGTTTCTGTCAGTCTTTCTCTTCATTATATATAGTTACAGCTCTTCCTTTAAACATCATCAGCTCCTCCTCTGGTTGGTTACTTCCTCAGAGTAATTTTTATGTGTCTATTTTTTTTTTTTCATTTACACTTTTTTTTCCCATCACATCACGTACACATTGTGTTGCTATATGTGTGTGCACCATGAAGCTTTTATTAGGCTTCTAAGTTTGTGCTTGTGAAACCACAAATTCACAACCTCCAGAAGTGTTGATGCGTCAAGATCACACTTCATCTATATATACACAGCAAAAACTCCCGTGTTAAATTAACTCTCCTGGGAATTTATCTTAGACCACACTCAAAAGTGTTAAAATAAGGGTATATTAAAAAGTCAAGGGCCCAACTAAAGCAAACACTGATCACCATAACGGTGTGATTTTCTCCTTAAGTGATTCTGCATGTTAACATCAGGTGTCTTCAATAATTGTCAATCATCACTCAATTAATCACTGAATAATTAATTATAACTTAATTATATCTTAATTATAACTTTAACACTGCTTCACTGTTATTTTAACTCTCTTAGGAGCTGTTTACACAACACCGTTTTCAATGTTAGACTTTTACGTTCATTTACACGACAATGGTGTTTTGGGGCCTGATAACGCAAATGTTTGAAAACGGGTTTCAAAGTGCAACTTTTTGAAAACGGTCTCCTCGTAAATAATCAAAATGTGAATCTCTGAAGTCGATGAGGTCATGCACATGCCAGGGCTCGCAAAATTTCAAAATCGCTGGGAGCCCTTCGGGCAGGCACTCTTCAGATTTTGGTAGCCCGAAATTAATTTTACTAGCCCATATAAAAAGACTACAATTTTTAATGTAGAATATTGGTTAGGAGTCAAAACAATGAATCAAAAACTTTTTCAAAACACAAATATCAACAAATATGCATCTGGTTCTAACTGAACTGAAATGTGTGTGACCAGTGTGAACATGAATCAGTCTGTGTCTGTGGCTCAGCCCCCAATGAGGGTATGATAAAAAATAAGTAACTCTTTAGTTTAGGGTCTACTCACTATTAACTTGTTTCATTAATATGCAGATGGCAGGGTTTTTTCATCACTGAGGTCCCGAATGTGAGATATGCTAGTCAGGGGGGTTCAGGGGCACCCCGAGAAATGCTACATATGTGCATTTTAAGATGTTTTGAAGGCCAAAAAAAAAAGGATAACAATAGCTTTAAAACCATGTAAGTGGGCAGCTGATTATTTTGATCTCCTCATCAGCATCACACTCCTATTCTCTTTGTTTTTCTCTTGCTCTGTCTCTTCCCCTCCTAAAGCTGAGCTTTGACTGATATAGGCTTTTCATTTTTGTCTGTCAGTGAAGTAAACAAAGGGTCAACTGATTGATTTATGAATCATTTTCTCAGATGCATTAATTTACTGAAAGCTACCAGGAAAGCTAGGTAGCCTAACTAAGTTTATTAAATTCATTCACAGTATGTACACATTCATTATTGATCTTATTCCTAATACAGGGCCGTAGACAGGGCTTTATAATCAAAGAGGTCCTACATTTAAGGTTATTAGGGGGTTCAAATTTTTTATTTCTCTGATATGTGCATTTCAAGACGTTTGAAGGCCAAAAAAGGATAAGAAATAGCTTTAAAACCATGTTAGCAGGCAGTAGATTGTTTCAATACCTGCTCTTACTTCTTATCCATCACTCTTTCTTTTTCTCTCAGTCTCCTCATCTTGCCCTGCCTCTTCCCCACCTAAAGCTGAACTTTTTTAATTTACTGAAGGCTACAAATTGTATATTAATTCTCAAAATGTACACATTCATTATTAATCTTGTGCCTAACATGAAAACGGCTTTGTTAATGCTCTGTTAATGTCCCCTCACAATGACAGTAAACTAATTATTAGTCACGTTACATAGGCCTATTTTCAGTTCAAAATGGCGAAATTCGACAAAAGTATATTTGTTTGCCTGATTATTTTTGTCATTCGTTTCACATTTATGACCTAAAAAAGCTGTCAAATATGAAATGTTTAGTTTAGCTACTTACATCTTATCTCGCACTTGACCGTAAACTGAAGCGTCGAGTCGCTCTGATCAAATTCGCGCTCAGCAGCTTCTTGTGAACATAAAGCCCGCCTACTCTGATTTGATTGGTCATCTAAAATTTTCTGACATTGACGAGCACCACAGACCAATGAGTGACAGACCAATGAGACTCAGGTGAACACACACACACACACCCTGTCCTCTGTTTCTGACGTTCGCTCTGCTCGGCGCCGCTGCGGATTGAAGATGAAGAACGCGCTGAATCTGATTATAACAAGACTGAAGCGAACACTATTTCAGATAGCCCGTCGGGCAGGCCGGTTATGCATTTTGGTAGCCCGACTGGAAAACACAATAGCCCCGGGACGTCGGGCAGGCGATTTTGCGAGCCCTGCATGCGTGTTCAGTCTATAGTGTTTCATCGCCATCTGATGGCCTGGCAGCAGAATAGAGGGTTTTTAGTCGTTTTTCGCGGATCCGTGTAAATGGGGATTGTTTTGACAACGGTGTCGTGTCGGAGTCCTATAATTCCAAGGATTTCTTAAAGTTTTCTGATAAAAAAAGAAATCTTTCATAAAGAGTGTTTAATTGTGTTAGAGAGACTTAGAGAGTACTTTATACAGTACAGACTGATTCAGAGCAGCTTCACTGGGATAAACAGAAAAATAATGATGTAAACAGATTCTCCTGACTCCTGTAAAGACAATAGAGTCATTATTCATATTAATTCAGTTCAGTGGTGATTTGCTTCAATGACTGTGTAAGGTTCATCAATTATGAAATGATTCGGCAACTCTTCCCCTCATTCTTCAGCACCGAAACAGGGCTGAATAAACGGGACTAAGTGAGCTCACGGCGGTCTATTTCCCGCACGTCTCACTATCTCTGTAGCAGGAAAACTCCAAAAACAGTGAGAGCGAGCACAACGCTGACAACACTCAGCTGAGCACAGAGCTAGGTGTGATGTTCTCCGCTGTGATTATCAGTTGAGTCAAGCACAGTGCTTAAGGGTCTGAAACTGAAAAAGATGTCTCTCCCCTGTGGCTATCAGGGACAATTATTGAGCATATCACTCTCTAAAGAGCATCTTTAGGCAGTGGTTGTTTTACAGCCCCGCGCCAATGTGCGTGTCACTTGCCAGGGCACTCATGGCAAAGTGCAAGTCTCGCCTCGCTACACTCGCGTTCTGCAGCTCAGCAGCGACCCAGGCCCCGAAGCAAAGCCGTAAGCAGTGCCTCCGCCCAGCCAAACACTACTTCTATGAACACCAGTCCCCGACCCAGTGTGGCGAGCTGCCGTCTGAACTAATTCAGCCCTTAGCCACCCGGGCCGAGGCTTGGAAAGATATCCCCAGTGTGTCAAAATGGGTTCTGGACATGATGACATGAGGTTACTCGCTCCAATTCGCTCACAGACCACCCCGCTTCGCGGGTAAAGTCAATGCTTTAGTGAAGAGCAACATGGCTCACGTCCTCCGCACTGAAGTACTGAGCTTACTGGCGAAAATTCTGTCAGGTTTCTATGGACGTTACCTCCTCATTCCCAAGAAGGATGGCGGCATCAGGCCCATCACAGACCTCAGACATCTGAACTACACACTCACGAAATGGCTGTTCAAGATGCTAACTTTGAATCGAATCCTCATGCTAGTATGCCCAGGGGCTTGTTTTTTCTCAGTGGATCTGAAAGATGCATACTTTCATATCCAGATTGCTCCCCTTAACCATTCTTGAGGTTTGCATTCGAAGGGGTTGCATACCAGTATACAGTCCTACCATTGGACTGTCTCTGGCACCACACATGTTTAAGAAGTGCATGGGTGCAGTGTTTTTCTCCTGAGACAGAAAGGAATGCACATCCTCAACTACCTCGATGACTGGCTCATTCTGGCCCAGTGAGAGGCGGAATTAAACTCTCTCAGATCTGTGCTCAGCCATTTGGGATGCCTAGGACTCAGAATCAACGTAACCAAGAGCTCACTGCTTCCCAATCAGAGAACCTCTTCCTGGGTGCAGTAATAGACTCAGCCAAATGAAGGTTTGGCTGACACGCGAGCACGCTCAGACCATTCAACTGCTTTTGACTTGGTTCAGAGTAGGGGCCCGTTGCCCTCTCAGAACCTTCAAAGGATGCTAGGCCTCATGGCCTCGACATCGACAGTCCTTCTGCTGGGTCTGCTGCATTGCGCCCCCTGCAGTTCTGGCTGAAACCCCAACATTCTATAGTATTCCTGCTAGAAAAGTTGTTTGTCCATGATAAACCTGTGATATTACTTGCATACTAGTCATAATCTGAAGATATAGTACACATGCAAGACAAGGCTTTAGTGGTGACATGTTGATATACAAGGTACATTGCTACAGTCAGTCATGTTATGTGACATCAAATACACTTGCTGTATTACATTTTAACATTTATTCACAACACATACCATACCATGACTGTTCACAAACATCTCTATACCCTACAACAGACTCGCAACAAACTCTCAAATGACCGAAAACCTAGCGGTCTTGATGTACAAATTTGTTACATGTTACTAATTTAAACTAATAAAAGTATTGTCTACATAATGTAAGCTGAGATGGGAGAAGTGAAATCAGCAATTGATTTCTTTTTGTGTGTGATAAAAGTCATGAATTTAGAGAGCATGCTAAAATACCATGTGACAACTTTACAAAACAACAATCTCAAAACTACCATACCAGGGTATTTCCTGGGTCAGAAATGGTCTTCGGTGGAGGCATAGGCGTAATTTGCGGGTGGGACGGGTGGGATATGTCCCCACCACTTTTTGCCAGGGTCCATTTTGTCCCCACCACTTTTTAAAATTTGTATGTAACAATACAAATACAACCCCAAATCAGAAAAAGTTGGGACACTGTACAAATTGTGAATAAAAACAGAATGCAATGATGTGGAAGTTTCAAATTTCAATATTTTATTCAGAATACAACATAGATGACATATCAAATGTTTAAACTGAGAAAATGTATCATTTTAAGGGGAAAAATAAGTTGATTTTAAATTTCATGGCATCAACACATCTCAAAAAAGTTGGGACAAGGCCATGTTTACCACTGTGTGGCATCCCCTCTTCTTTTTATAACAGTCTGCAAACGTCTGGGGACTGAGGAGACAAGTTGCTCAAGTTTAGGAATAGGAATGTTGTCCCATTCTTGTCTAATACAGGCTTCTAGTTGCTCAACTGTCTTAGGTCTTCTTTGCCGCATCTTCCTCTTTATGATGCGCCAAATGTTTCTATGGGTGAAAGATCTGGACTGCAGGCTGGACATTTCAGTACCCGGATCCTTCTTCTACGCAGCCATGATATTGTAATTCATGCAACCCCATACCATCAGAGATGCAGGCTTCTGAACTGAGCGCTGATAACAACTTGGGTTGTCCTTGTCCTCTTTAGTCCGGATGACATGGTGTCCCAGTTTTCCAAAAAGAACTTCAAATTTTGATTCATCTGACCACAGAACAGTTTTCCACCAGAGAAAATGAAAATGCAGAGAAAATGCCTGCGCTTCTGGATCCTGTTTAGATATGGCTTCTTTTTTGACCCATAGAGTTTTAGCCGGCAACGGCGAATGGCACGGTGGATTGTGTTCACCGACAATGTTTTCTGGAAGTATTCCTGAGCCCATGTTGTGATTTCCATTACAGTAGCATTCCTGTATGTGATGCAGTGCCGTCTAAGGGCCCGTAGATCACGGGCATCCAGTATGGTTTTCCGGCATATTATGCACTGTAGATGATGATAACTTCAAACTCTTTGCAATTTTTCTCTGAGAAACTCCTTTCTGATATTGCTCCACTATTTTTCGGCACAGCATTGGGGGTATTGGTGATCCTCTGCCCATCTTGACTTCTGAGAGACACTGCCACTCTGAGAGGCTCTTTTTATACCCAATCATGTTGCCAATTGACCTAATAAGTTGCAAATTGGTCCTCCAGCTGTTCCTTATATGTACATTTAACTTTTCTGGCCTCTTATTGCTACCTGTCCCAACTTTTTTGGAATGTGTAGCTCTCATGAAATCCAAAATGAGCCAATATTTGGCATGACATTTCAAAATGTCTCACTTTCAACATTTGATATGTTATCTATATTCTATTGTGAATAAAATATAAGTTTATGAGATTTGTAAATTATTCCATTCCTTTTTTACTCACAATTTGTTAGGGCTGGGCGATTTAAATCGCGATATTCTTATGCGCATCTCATCAGTAAAGCCGGTTCCTTGATTAGTAGTAAATCACCATCACCTGCTTTCAGATGAAGCGGCATTTAGGGCTGATGAGATAATTAAGTGATTAATTTAGTGATGATTGAGCATTATTGAAGACACCTGATGTTAACAAGCAGAATCACTGAAGGACAAAATCGCAAATTGTAAGTTACCCTTAAGGTGATGGGTGTTTGCTTTAGTTGGGCTCTAGACCATTATATGTTTACTTTAATATTTACTGTTGTTTGTCTGCTGTTATTGATTTATAACAGTTAAATGAACAAAGTAAAATGTTATCTTATAGGGTTGGTTATGTTTTGACATAATCATGCTGTGATCTGAAAAATTAAACTTATTGAGATAGTTTGGTTTAACTTGTTAGCAGTTTAGTGATTCTTCAGCCTATGATTATCAGTACTTTACATATAATTCAAAATATTTAATCAACATTGTTCTGATCAAAAGACATTCAAATAAAATCATTTAAAACACAGACATCAATAATCAGCCTGTGAATCTCAACAATGGTGACAATAATAAAGCATGTTGCAGTGGCTGCCACCAATCACAACTCATTAATGGCTCCCATCATGCATTGCGGTATGAATAAATTATGATCTGAATTGTCTATGTAATTTACTTTTCCTAATTGAATATTCTGCTCGTCACCATTGTTGAGATGCATAGACTGAATCTTGACATCTGTGTGTGCCTAAAAGGACATTTTTTTTATTTTTTTTTAAACAACTTTTAAGAAATTCTTTATATTTTATCAAACATTCTGGGCATTTATGCAGATTCACAGTTATGCTGTAACCAACAACATAAATCGAAGTCAGAAAGAAGGATTTTAATGAGTTCAGTGATCAAGTTCAAATGATGATTGTCATAATATAACCAACACCATCAGATCACTTTTTTCTTTGTTCAACTGGTGATTATAATTCAGATACTTCAGACAAACAAAATCTAAAGTTAATAATATATGGGTCAAGAGTCCAACTAAAGCAACCATTGATCGTCATAATGGTGGCTTACAATTTGAGATTTTCTCCTTCAGTGATTCTGCTTGTTAACATCAGGTGTCTTCAATAATGTTCAATCATCACTAAATTAATCACTTAATTATCTCATTAACTTAAATACTCTTGAGTGTGGACTCATACACTCCCAGGAGTGTTAATTTAACACTGGAGTTTTTGCTGTGTACAAAGAGCCGTAGTTAACTGACAAGCTGAGCCATATCGCATTAAATATCGCTGGCGATACGTCCGCGATATTGATGTGATTTGGCTCAGCTTGTCAGTTAACTACGGCTCTTTGTAGTAAATGCCGCTCCATCTGAAAGCAGGTGATGGCGATTTACTACTAATCAAGGAACCGGCTTTACTGACGAGATGCGCATAACAATATCGCGATTTAAATCGCCCAGCCCTACAATTTGTACAGTGTCCCAACTTTTTCTGATTTGGGGTTGTAAATAAAACATCTCCAGTTAACTAGCAGAGAATTAATTTAGTTTGTCTGTTGAATAAGAGGCGATCTAGCGCTAAAATGTGTTGTTTTTTAAATCAAGTGATCAAAGTGCTTGTTGCCGCTGATATCAGTGGTGCGGATACAGTGTGTTCTCGTGTGGCTCTCGCACAGTCTTCACACGGACCCGCGCTTCAATCCATTGCTTAACGCTGTTGCGGAGACTCTCTATTCGTTCCGGTAAAATCACAAAACAAAATACACACAAACGCTTCCGTGCTTAATATACAACCACTGATGAACATATTCGGTTTTTGATGAAAAAAAAAAAAAACTATACGAATGCGGATTAGAACCCGTAACCTCTGACACGCTTGGCAAAAGTTCTACCACTGGACCATTAAAGTACACATTTAAAATAGTCGGATCTATGTATTTATTCAGGTGAAAATTCTCTGCACTGACAACATATATTAGATCAACAGACTGCAGACTACAGCGGATAGTCTGCTGAGCGAATCACTGGTACACCCTTCTGTGAGGTGCCCACACTTGAAAAAGACCAGACTTGGGATTTCACTCAGAATAATATTTATTTTGATCAGTTGATGTAGAATAGGATCAGAATCAGATGTAACAGGTGAAAAACCTTTAAATAAATAAAAGAAAAAAGAAAACATTTTAATAAACAGGTATTTTCCCAACACAGGAAAGGTCAAATGAATTTTACAGGCAACACAGCTTGGTCTTTTACTCTGCATTTTACAAGCAACACTATACCAATCTAAGCATTTGGTCTTATCAGTTATCAGTATCTCTTTAAACCATGCAGTAATAATTACTTTCAAACTTCACCTGTAACATTAACACATTTACCGCATTAAATACCAAACAGACAAAACAGACAAAGGATTCAAACGAGAGTCTGTGAAACAAGAGTCCACGTGAGCTTACCGATAGCCCGTCATAATCAAAAAGTCCCAGTTCCTCACAGTGAATGAGTTTGTGCCTCTGCCGACCTCTTTGTCCGTCGCACTCCAGTCAAATGACTAATGCGCGTATTTGAAACACTGAACTAATTTCTAATTTCCCCAATTCAGTTCACCTGGTTGAGCC
Organism: Abramis brama; assembly: GCF_963993115.1. Taxonomy (NCBI): domain Eukaryota; kingdom Metazoa; phylum Chordata; class Actinopteri; order Cypriniformes; family Leuciscidae; genus Abramis; species Abramis brama. Next base: position 59,731,305 of record NC_139963.1, on the reverse strand, counting down.
TGCACCAGAGCCCATGCACAGTCAAAGATTATTTATACATATTATATTTTGTATAATTAAATCACTATCTTGTGTCACCTTACATGTGACTCAGTCAAACAAAACACCAATAAACATGTGTTGCATCACTTTTGTAGGTCTTTCTCCTTATACTCAAGTAGTATTTTCCTCAGATAACTCAATACTTTTCCCGTAAATCATACATCACAATGTAGTCTATTACAGTCTCTGTTGTCTGTGCAAATGTTTCCCACTAAATACTGTATAACTGAATAGTTGAGCGAACCATTAGTTACACAATATAACCATTTAACTGAATTACTATATACAGTACAGCGGATATACTTAATCAAAAGATCATTAAAACATATTATAAAAAACAAATATCAACAGTAGCCTATAATATAGTATGCAAAGATTATATATGTATAATATTCAACAATTACATATGTACGTATCTATATATACATATACTTCAATCTTGATACCCATGGCGATTGCTCAAAACATCGCTCTTTATGCTATAAACACAATTATAAAGCTATAAACATCACATTACTTTGAGTATTCAGTGTGTTGGAGCCTCTAACCTTGCAGATTTTATTATATTAATACCAGGCCTGACGCGGCACGTCCACGAATGAAACGTCATTTTCATAAACACAACACCGTCTCTATTAAACATCTTAACTCTACTCAGGAAATGTATATCACCCTCCTAAAACAGTGTACACACGCTATCAACATATCGTTTCATGCTTTATGTCCATGGTGATTGATTTCACCCACATGATTGGCTAATCAATGAGACAGACACAGTTGTGCTGTTATCAATAACGAGTCGCTCTTGTAATGGCAGCTTCTTCTCCGCGACTCATAGTTACACACATAGTCTCCGATCAGCACATTGTCTCCCCCTACTGTCCACTGAGGGTGTTACGCATCATAAGTCCAGCATAATAACAGTAATAGGCTCTATGCACGAACGCTGTTGACGTATTTCCGGTAGGATATCAGCCGGCGTCTTCACTTCCGCATAGCGCGTTCTATAGCGAAGTGTATAGCGGCAAAACTTTAATAAAATTCATTTTCTCAGAAACGGAGACAACGATTTTAGAAACGGATTCGCTAGTCGGATTTCGCGCGATATGAGAGAATACTCACCCTCAAAGTTGTTGATGTAGCTCGAAATTTATAATTTAAAGAACTTCTCTTTCTTACTCATATGTGTGACAGTTAACTGCCTCACAATATTGTTAACATAATTCACGTTAACCGCTGGAAGTTCTTGTAAACAGCGAGTGTAATTTGCCATTATCTCCACCTAATGCAAAAACGGCTTCTGACGCAGCACCGGATGTAACTGGGCGGGCTGAGACAAAACGCGGAAGCGATCGTGCATAGAGCCTATTGAAACAATATCATAAACACAATAAAATAAATAAAATACATGAAGAAAATAATATAATTATTCCTGTATATGTGCACTGCATTAAAGCTATTTTTTTTATATATTATTTTTATTATACAGTTTATTTTATTAAAAAACACTTTTGGATGTCATACTGTAGAAACATTACTATAATCAATTATATGAAATTAATAACACGCATGACAGTCTAGAAGAGATCAGCTGATCAGAGCACAACATGAGGATTATATAATTATCGTCATCATCAAATAGATGACATCATCTGATCACATTTTCTCTTACTGTTTTTGCCATAACACACAGTTCCAGCAGCCAGAGACAAACTAACATTAAAACATCAAGAGTCAAACTGCCCAACTAAAGCAAACACTGATCACCGTAATGACGACACCAAACCAAACTATTATTATTAATAAATCATCATCATCTAAACCTCTGTTCATCTCAATAAGAACTTTTCCACACATATGACAGAAATAAAGTAAATTTGGTTAGTAGTAAGTGAAGCTAGTAATGATGTTTGAGGAGTTGTTTAATGAAGTTGGAGCCTGACATCTAATGTTTAGGTCGGCTACACACTGGCTGCACAGCGTGGCGTTTCTGTTGTGTGAGCGTGGCGTTTTCTATGTCTTTGCACACCAGAAACGTGTCTGACGTGGCGCTGCTGCTGCTAGGTGACGATACAGCAAAGACAACGTCGCCAGTTTTGACGGCAAAATAGGCTACAGAATATTTCATTCTGTATTGACAGGTGCAATATTTGAAAATCGATAATTTTTATTTTATTTTTTTAAATTACATTTATATCTGCATTTATGTCAAAACCTAGAGACTTTTAAACATCAAAATATCATTTATTAATATGTATTCATATCAAAATGACATATAAACATATTTTCCTATTCTATTTTGCCTGGAAACGCTTCCAACACACTTGCGTGTCGCATGAAAAATAGGCGTTGGTTCATATTTCTAGTTTGCACGCTTTTTTTTCTGCACCTGAGACGTGTGTGTCACGCAGGCAGTGTGTAGCCGGCACATCAACCCAATTTTCATTTTCAACCAAAATTTGACATCTTAACGATGAAGTTCATGTCCAGTAACATTTCTAGCTGGGGTGACCTCACATTGTGGCCATAATATGAGCACACAGTGAGTGCGCTGTGAGGTTACACTTGTGTCTCAGGTGTGATCATATGGAGAGATCACTGTGAGATCAACGTGTTGACTGGGATGTTAATGGGAAAAAAAATCTGTCCAAAAAACAAACAAAAACACATTTTAATCTAAACTCAGTGACACATTTCTTCAGGGTGATCAGAGTTTTTTCTTTGTTTTCTGAGAAGAAGAAAATAAAACGATAAACAATCATCTGTAAGTTTTTGCTATTTTAAATATTGTTACAGATTTGCTCAAAACTCACCAGTATTTTATTGTAATATTGCAGGCATCTCTATTTCCTCTGGGTGCTTCGAGTCCTTCCTCCCTGCAAAATAAAAGCATTGACTGACCTCTCGTATGTGTTTTTATCATGATTGCAGATTGTTCCAGATCAGATGAGTGTGAATCATCAGATTGTGTGCGGCTCCAAACTCACCAGCTCTTCTTGCACAGATGATCTGAAGAAGAATCACAGTAGGAGCAGCAAACACTGCGATCTCAACAATAATCACAATCACTGCAGGAAACATGAGAGGAAGAAGAGAAACTGTACATGACTGAAGTCAAGGGTATTCAACTATCAACAGTTATTGATGAAGCTTTTACAGACTGACTGATAGTTTAATGTTATAAAGCTGTCAGTATAAATGAACGTGTCGTACCTCTGTATAATGATACAGCAGTCACACTGACTTCAGTTTCTCCTGGATCTGTGGATCACGTCTGTTAGTTCAGTTCAACACATAATGCCACATATACACAAAATCATCATCATCACATAATACTAGAGTTTCATATCACAGAAATGATGAATATGTGCACGAGTCTGTCATCATTATATTCTTACTTCAATCTCAAGGTGTCAGGAGGAGAATGACTATCGCCATTGACCAAAAATAAATCTATTTGATGCTTTATTCATTCATAGATATTCATGTTATAACTTATAAGTGAGTTTCTAGCACACTTGCATTTCTAAGTTTGCAGAAACATGGAAATGTTGAATATCTATTTATTGACGGCATCTAAAACATACAACGTTTCCTGTATGAAAACATTCAGATGCACAAATATTGAGGAATCCTTCGAGGTTGGTGTGTGTGACAGTGATCATGTGATCATGAACTGTGTGTAGAAGCTGCTGCTGTAGTTCGTTCACACACACCTTGATTCAGAGAGATTGGTGTGGTGTCTGGAGTCAGTATTGCTCTAGTTGATGTTACAACTTTTAAAAACAAGATGGAAATAGAAATATGATTACATAATGTCAAGGCATTTCTTTTACAAACTGCTGTAGTCTAGAGCAGCTTCGTATCAATGTGACGCTCCTGGGACGACATACTAACATGGGATGAGTTGTGTTCAATTAAATTCTCACTATGATTTTATTAATTTATCATAAGAGTGGAGTGAGTTACACTAGCTGTATATTATGATTATTTTGCATCAGACAACATACTGTACAAGACCGATCATATGTATCAAAACTCACTGACAAATCTGACTAAAGAGCTTTTTTTGATGATAATATGTGTGATGATAAAGCAGTCTGTGAGAGCCAGTGCAAACCACTGAAGCGAGAGACTGATGATGTGTGACAGTGATCATGTGATCATGAACCTTGTGTAGAAGCTGCTGCTGTAGTTCGGCTTGATGTCTTCTCAGAGTTTGAGCTTCTGACTGGAGTCAGTGTTGGTGAAGCGACTGGAGCTGCAGAAGATGAATGTTCAGACGCATCAGGACATTAACATCATATTTTCATATTGATCATGACATGCAGTTTGTGTTCAATCATCACAGCTTACAGTGGCAGTAGTTGAGGAGAGAGATGTTACTGTAGGATTATCCTTGAACAGTCCATTTCATTAAATGAACCCAACACCGCATTCCACAGTTCGGAACGATTCCCCATCGAACCATTAGTAAGTCATAAAACACAGTCATGGTGCCGAGATGGCTAAAGGAGATGTCACCCCCCTTTCCCTTTATGTATGCTTTATATTACTCAAGTTAATTTTGTGTGTTAAAGGGGGGGTGAAATGCTCATTTTCACTCAATCTCCTGTTAATCTTGAGTACCTATAGAGTAGTATTGCATCCTTCATATCTCCAAAAAGTCTTTAGTTTTATTATATTTATAAAAGAAAGATAGGCTGTACCGAGTCTTTCTGGAAAAAAACGAGCGGCTGGAGGCGGGCCGTGTGGGCGAAGCTAAAGCTGTGCTTACCCGCCGAGCTAACAACACACAGAGACATTTGAAGCAGTTTTACTCACCGCCCGGTTCCAACCATGACCGCGAACCTTTATCATTGCGACTGCTCGATCCTTAAGCATTAGACGATCTGCAAATCCGTCGATCTGGGCTTTGTTTATAAAACAATCATCGTCAAAATGCAGGGAACATCTTACACAACTCCGTTGATGCTCTGAAAAACAAACTCCATCCACTGGTCCCTTAGCGCTGGGTTCTTTGGGAATCTGTGCAGGGTTGTCTTGCCCTGGCAACCAAAAACACACTTCTTTGGTGACATTGACTTCCAAAAGCCGAGCAGAGCGCTTTGATGAGGTACTGCTTTCGCTATCTTGCTCTGGTCTACGAGTGCGCGCGCGCCCACGGTTCTTCCGGCAGAAGTGCCCTTAGGACCCGTATAAGGAAATTCCGCCCCAGCTGACGTCACACAGACCCATACTCGAAAAAAACTTTCCGAAACTTGTGACAAACCGGAAGGACAATTTTTGGCACAGAAATACTCCTTCAAACGTACAATTTAATTTTTGAAACTTTGTCCATGTTTAGCATGGGAATCCAACTCTTTAACAGTGTAAAAAACTCAGTATGCATGAAAAAGCATTTCACCCCCCCCCCCCCCCCCCCTTTAAACACTTATCACAGCTAAATCCTTATTTACTTCCACCTCAACTATGGGAAATATATGTATTTTGGTATCTACTTGATGGATAAATGATTTCTAGACTTTTGATATAAAGTAGATGTGTGTAGGATGCACCATATTTAAACTATTAAGTTTGCTTATTAAAGCGTTTAACTAAACTCTCAGGAGTTTGGGCACATGCAATCACGTGGACATTATGCTAATTACATGCAAGAACCGGAAAACGGGGCGTAGATCCCGCCCAAGACAATATCTGATTGGCTGTCGCACTCGGAAGGACGGGTCGGATGGACACGCTTATAACCCAATGACAAGCAGCTATGCGTTGCTTTTTGCCTTGCCTTTGCAGTGACTTTTGCTCTTGTATGTTTGTGCTGACCTTTCCATCGTCCAGCGTGTATGCTTGCATACTCTTCAAACCACCAAGAGCTCACACAAAACTCATCAACTCTTCCGTAAGATCCTTCGTTGAACTTCGTCAAAGAAAACTCTCTCAGAGTTGCTCCAGCAGCTCTTCCCGACTCAGAGGAAACTCCGTTGCATAGCAACCCGCAATCCAGGAAATCCCGCGAACGAAGCGCCACCCGGCAAAGCCAACCAACCACTCACCATCGAGCGCTGTCCCTCAGAACGCATCATCGACCGACTGCCAGCCAATCAGCGCCAGAGATTCCCTCTCCAGCAACTTCGCAACAGAACGCGCACACAGGAGCAACCAAACGCAAGTACACAATATCTCCTAATTCTGGCTGAACTGGTGCAAATCTTATTAAGAAAACGAACTAAGATTAACGTGCTAGTAGATTTATTCTCTCAGGTTGCGGTCAAGAAATAGTGTCTAACGCTAGACATTTGGACCCTCCGTTAAAGTCCACATGAAATCAAAATTGACCATATTTACTTTGTTTGCCTAAATTGATCGGTTTGTGGTGAACAATTCATCCATGCAAATCAATCCACACAAAAAAATTTTTTGGCTTCGTAATCTTTAATCAAAATCTGAAAATGCCCCTCCCCTCTGCATTGGAGGACCTTCCCTGATGACGTAGGTTTGAGGACTTGGGTTGGGAAACGCTAAACCACTCCCCTCAAACCGTTAGTCTGTTATGAGCGAGAGATGGAGAGGAGGAGCGCTAGAGTAAAACCCTGCCCTCTGTTCAATATTCCTTTTCACTGGGAAATACGTCACAACACTGGAGAAAAGTCGTTTGCAACTTCCGGTTCACGCGGACTTTAATAACATCACTTTTCTCTGTCACTGTTTGAATGAATGTTTGTGTGTTTTCGTTAGTTTAGTTTGTGTGTATTAGAGTAGTTCAATAAAGTCTTGGTTGATTTTACATACAAGCGTCTTGTGCTGTGTGCTTACAAGTTACTGCCTTAAACTGTAGATTTTGTTACCTTGCTCATAATCAGTTATCATAATTTTATGATATTATTACCGTAGGCCACGGGATAATATTCTGTCCAGAATTGATAAAATACCCTAATCTCAATTTATCGGTGGACGAATAGTTGATAAAGTGTTAAATATTAATTCTGAATAATTTGCATATTAATTCGGTTCTTATTCACTGTAATTCAATTCCCTTTGAGTTATATTGATCTTAATTCCCTTATTAATCTTACATACTGTATCATTTATTCCTGGTTTATATGAGAGTGAAACACAGTGAGCTGCTTCCCACAAACCTTCAGCTTTCCTGAATCAATGACATTATTAAGCCTTAGAATTCCTAAAACTGCATAAAAATACTTATAATTCCCAATATTGACCTCCCTCATGGGTTATACATGAAATATTGCATAAATCAGAAGAGTCTATTTTAGCCTAGTATGACCAATAGGAGGTCAATATTGGGGATTATAAGGATTTTTGTGCAGTTTATGACTTTGACCACTAATATTTTACAATTGCCAAACATATGAAGCCGTCAGGAAGAGTAGAGTCAGTGTGTGAAAGTTTTGACAAATCTGTCTGAAAAGAGTGTTTTCTCACCTGAATACTTGACAGTGTATCTGACTGAGGTCTTGAGTTGATTTCTGTGAGTAAGCCAACATCTCCACTCTCTGTTGTCATCTTCATTCAGGAGTGTTGTAGTCAGAGTGATGATACAGCGATATTGATCTGATGATGATGATATCTGATATCTGGAGTCTGTCTTCAGATCAACACCAGCCTGATTCACCCACAGCAGCTCAAATCCCTCAGAACGAACCCAATCATCACAGGGAGATCCAGTATATGAATACAACTGACAGGAGAGAGTCACAGAGCGGCCTGGACTGATCTCAGTCTGTGAGGATGAAGATGATGATGATGATGATGATGATGATGGAGACACTGAAACTGAACACAAGACACAAATCACAGACTCTTCAATCATCATCTGAGTTTAAAGGGAGAACCTTTTAAAATTGACCACATAATCATAAACTTACCATGAAGAACATGCAGAAAAACATGTACATCAGATTCTTGTTTCTGTCCGTTCACATATTGTTGGCAGCTGTAAGATCCATAATCTTCTTCTGTGACGTTCTTGATGTTCAGAGAGCAGTCAGACTCCAGACTCAGTCTCTCATGTCTCTCTGTGTCTTTCTTCTTTATCCCTAAAGTAATCAGTTCAACTACTGCTGAATATCTGAATCTGTTAGAGTAGATCCATGTAGTTGATTTGCAGCCAGAAAGAGCATTATTACAGGACAGACGCACATTTTCAACACATGAGCATCATCCACTCCACTGACACCTGAAACACAGTATATCTCAGTGATCATTATGATATTAATAAATGAAAATAATAAACCATACCAGCATAACAAAGCAGAAGAATCAAATCATACAGTCTTTTTCCGGTGTTTGATAGTTAATGCATTAATTAACATTTATGGATAAACCAAATCAAACGCCTCTTTACGAAAGAATTGTCATGATTCCTGTCTTGTGTTCCACTTGTTTTGTGTGTTCTTTTGTCATTTCCTGTCTTGTGCTAAGTCTTGTAGTCCTATGTAGTTTTCCTTGTTTATTAGTCTTCCCAGGTGTTTCTAATTAGCCACACCCCCTTGTTATCTTGTTTAGCTTGTTTGTCCCTGTGTATTTATAGCCCTTGTGTTTCACTTGTTACTTTGTCAGTTGTTGTACGTGTAATGGTTGCCTCTGTGATTCCCCTGGTTTTGATCTTTGAGTTCTGTGTTCCCTGTTTCTTGTTACTTTATTAAATCACCCTGCATTTAGATCCTCGTCTAGACGCCTGCCTTTTGCAGCAACGTTACAAGAATAAGAAATACCCTGACTTTGAAACAAATGTAAATAATGTAATATGATCATAGCTTGAACTTTTGATTTGAGCTTTGGGTAACACTTTAGAATAATGGTCCGTAGTTAACAAGTAGCTATGCAGGAAGTAATAGGTAGTACTGCATTAACACCGAACTTAATACTATTAACTAATATGGAAGCAATATTAACTAAGCAGTAAGTAATATCTAAATTAGTACAAAGGTAGTTCCTTGGTAGGTATTTGATTATTACTAAAGAAATGTATCCTCACTGAGAACTACTTGTGAACTAAGAAAGAATAACCAATTAATTACTAATCACAAAAGTAGCATGTCTAAAAAGTGAACAATTGTGGGGTTTTTTTTTTACTCTTAACATGGTCATAACATTTCAGAAGCTTTTCAGAAGCTCATAACATTTTGTGCCTCAAATGGGTTCTTAGTGGAAACCAGTTTATGAATATTATATTCCCCCAAATACATTAGCTACTGGTTGAGATTGTGACTACTACTCTTGCCAAAGGATGGACGCATGTTATCTGTTTATTTCAAACTTAAACATAGAATAATACTAATAATGATAATTTGTTTAAAATTTTAAACAATTAGGAAGTGATGCTGACACTCATGACTGGATTAGTTCACTATTATGAGCTCTATTGAGTGTCAGTTCAATATGTCTCAGACTCCAAAGACCTACCTTTATGTTACAGTAGCCGCCAGAGGAGGACTTCTCTTTAGGATATGAATATAAACATTGATGTTCTCGTCAAAAACAATTTGCATCCTTAATGAAGAAATTGGCTGCATTTATGTTGCGATAATCGCAAAACCACATCTTCCAGATTACAATGTTTGTTAGAATATTACTAGTGCCTGTACAGTATGTGTTAAATATAAAATTAAATAACTTGTATTACTTGTGAAAAACATGCTAACTCCTCACTAATTACTCAAGCGTTACCTTGTTATCCCGCAGGAACTACTAGTGATGTGGCCCATTATTTTAAAGTGAAAAACATGCTAACTCCTCACTAATTACTCAAGCGTTACCTTCCCAGTCAACATGTTGATCTCACAGTGATCTCTCCATATGATCATAATGTGAGTTCACAGTGAGCTAAAAGTGTAACCGCACTGTGCACTCACTGTGTGCTCATATTATGGACACAATGTGAGTCACCCCAGCTAGAAATGTAATTGGACATGGACTCCAACATCACTCAGATGTTTAATTAAGTGATTAATTTAGTGATGATTGAGCATTATTGAAGACACCTGATGTTAACAAGCAGAATCACTGAAGAAGAAAATCACAAATTGTAAGTTACCATTAAGGTGATGGGTGTTTGCTTTAGTTGGGCTCTAGACCATTATATGTTTACTTTAATATTTACTGTTGTTTGTCTGCTGTTATTGATTTATAACAGTCAAATGAACAAAGTAAAATGTTATCTTATAGTGTTGGTTATGTTTAGACATAATCATGCTGTGATCTGAAAAAGGAAAGACAGTTTGGTTTAACTTGTTAGCAGCAGTTTACTGATTCTTCAGTCTATGATTATTAGTATTTTACTTATATTTCAAAATATGTAATAAACATTGTTCTGATCAAAAGATATTCAGATAAATTCATTTAAAACACAGACATAAATAATCAGCCTGTGAATCTCAACAATGGTGACAATAATAAAGCATGTTGCAGTGGCTGCCACCAATCACAACTCATTAATGGCTCCCATCATGCATTGCGGTATGAATAAATTATGATCTGAATTGTCAATTTACTTTTCCTAATTGAATATTCTGCTCCTCACCATTGTTGAGATGCATAGACTGAATCTTGACATCTGTGTGTGCCTAAAAGAAAGATTTTTTTTTTAACAACTTTTAAGAAATCCTTTATATTATATCAAAAATTCTGGGCATTTATGCAGATTCACAGTTATGCTGTAACCAACAACATAAATCAAAGTCAGAAAAAAGGATTTTAATGAGTTCAGTGATCAAGATCATAACATAACCAGCACCATCAGTCACTTGTTTGTTCAACTGGTGATTATAATTCAGAAACAACAGACAAACAAAATCTAAAGTTAATAATATATGGGTCAAGAGTCCAACTAAAGCAACCATTGATCGTCATAACGGTAACTTACAATTTGTGATTTTCTCCTTCAGTGATTCTGCTTGCTAACATCAGGTGTCTTCAATAATGTTCAATCATCACTCAATTAATCACTTAATTATCTCATTAACTTAAAAACTCTTGATTGTGGACTCATACACTCTCAGGAGTGTTAATTTAACACTGGAGTTTTTGCTGTGTACAAAGAGCCGTAGTTACCTGACAAGCTGAGCCATATCGCATTAAATATCGCTGGCGATACGTCCGCAATATTAATGCGATATGGCTCAGCTTGTCAGTTAACTACGGTTCTTTGTAGTAAATGCCGCTCCATCTGAAAGCAGGTGAAGGCGATTTACTACTAATCAAGGAACCGGCTTTATTGATGAGATGCGCATAACAATATCGTGATTTAAATCGCCCAGCCCTAGTCAAGACCAAAGAGCCCAACTACAGCAAACACTGACCTCTACAATGGTGACCAAACCAAACTCTTCAAACAAACTTCAACATGTAAACATCTTAAACATAGTTTCTAAACATCGAAACTTCCCGCTATAACTGTCTAAGAATGTTAGGGGGGATAATGTTCTATCAATGTCATCACTAAACATGTTTGAAATGTTTATAGAGAGTGTTATCCTACCTTTTAGGAGAACATTCTGGTTACAAAAATAAAATTAGCTACAGAAAATATTACAAGAACATAACATAATGCTCTCAAAACATTCATAGAACAATAACATTTCTAGCTGGGATGAGCTCATATTGTGGTCATAGTTTGAGCACACAGTGAGAGCGCTGTGAGGTTACACTTTTAGAACACTGTGAACTCAGATTGCTGACGTTGTGACCACATGGTGACATCACTGTGAGATCATAGTGTTGACTGGGTTGGTATCCCGCAGGAACTACTACCCACATAGCAACATTGTGTCGGCCCAGATCCGGCCCACATCTGGCACACGTGGAAAGATGATCTGGCCCACATGCAGCATGGAATTACGGCACTTGAGTGGGCCGCTCCTGTTTGCCAAATCTGGGCCACAAGCAGGCCATAGCAATGCCACATCTCAGCCAAGAGCAAATAAATAAACCAGAACTGGATCTTATCTGAGCCACAAAGTCTGTGTATATTAAATATGAAGTCATCTCAGCCTTAATAAGCCTGTTAACGAGCAGAATCACTGAAAGAAAGAAGAGAACAGAAAAAGAGACGAGCAGAAACACAAGAACTACAACTGACTCCAGCCACAGTCTAAGATGAAATCAACTGAAGAGAAAAGAAGACATTAAATCTGTGAAGATCTCAGCAGAGGAGGATTAAACAACTCCACAAACAGCATTACCAGCTTCACTTATTACTAACCAGACTGACTTTATTTCTGGCAGACTTCTACACAAGTTTTATTGACAATTAACAGAGTTTAACTCTGTGTTTCATTTGAAGTCACCATAACAGTGGTTAGTGCTTCCATTAGTTGGGCTCTTAACTCTTATTAAATCTTTTGTCTTCTTTGGCTGCTGTGACAGTGTGTTTGTAAAACACATTTATAGCAGCAAAGAAAGCTAAAGTGAAATGAAATCAGTTGATGATGGTTACCTGTTGATGGTTTTATAATCATCATGAAATAGCCTGAATCACTGAGGTAATCTGAATCTAACAATTGTGTTGTACCATTAATATATTCTCATCACAAACCCTGGTCCAGCAATATTATAACAGTCAGTTAGAAGATTTTAACAAACATGAGAATGAAAAGTAAGTCCATGGTGACACACAGAGATATCAAAAATCAGCACATGAATCTCAACAAGGGTGACAATATATTTTTTTTTAGATAAACAGAATTCAGAACATCACTGAAAAGCTACTAAATGTCACAACAAAAACAACAGCAAAAAAAAATAAAAGCACATATTTAGAATTAAACAAAATAATAGGACAATTCAGCTGCATAATTTATTCATGTTGCAATGCATGCTGGGAGTTTTGTACAATGATGGTACCCAGCATGCATTGCAGCAAGGTACTTTTGATTGTCACCATTGTTGAGATTCATACGTTGATTATTGATGTCTGTGTTTGTCATCGAACAGTAATGATTCGTGCTCATGTTTGTTAAAGTATTCTAACTGATTGTTATAATATTGCTGGACATCACGCTGCAGTAACACAGGGTTTGTGGTGGGAAGATATTAATGGAATAACACAATTGTTAGACTCCAAAGACATCAGTGAAACAGGTTTTTTTAATGATGATTATAAATCCATCAACAGGTAACCATCATCACCTGATCTCATTTCACTTTAGCTTTCTTTGCTGCTGCAAATGTGTTTAACAAACACACTGTCACAACAGCCAAAGAAGACAAAAATATATAATAAGAGTTAAGAGCCCAACTAATGGAAACACTATTCACTATTATGGTGACTTCAAATGAAACACATTAGAGTTAAACCTCTGTTAATTCTCAATAAAACTTCTGTTGGCGTCTGACAGAAATAAAGTCAGTCTGGTTAGTAATAAGTGAAGCTGGTAATGCTGTTTGTGGAGTTGTTTAATCCTCCTCTGCTGAGATCTTCACAGATTTAATGTCTTCTTTTCTCTTCAGTTGATTTCATCTAAGACTGTGGCTGAAGTCAGTTGTAGTTCTTGTGTTTCTGCTCGTCTCTTTTTCTGTTCTCTTCTTTCCTTCAGTGATTCTGCTTGTTAACAGGCTTATTAAGGCTGAGATGACTCCATATTTAATATACACAGATTTTGTGGCTCAGATAAGGTCCAGTTGTGGTTTATTTCTTTGCTCTTGGCTGAGATGTGGCATTGCTATGGCCTGCTTGTGGCCCAGATCTGGCAAACAGGAGCGGCCCACTCAAGTGCCGTAATTCCATGCTGCATGTGGGCCAGATCATCTTTCCATGTGTGCCAGATGTGGGCCGGATCTGGGCCGACACAATGTTGCTATGTGGGTAGTGCAGCCTGGTCTCATTGTAATACGTAGGTATTAATACGTAATTTTCTCAAAGATAGAAAACACTTTTTTGTACGTTTCGATGCTGAAACGTATAACGTTAATATGGACGTATCTGCAACGTTTAAACGTAACATTATTACGATTTTACAGCTAAAAAATGTAAACTATTTACTAATATTTCATATCATAACGATATCTGTATAATTTCCCTTTTACCATTTTATAGATTATAAATGTAAGATCTCTTAACCCTACTCCCACACCTAAACATACCCATTTTATTGACAAAATTAAAAGTATAAAACTTAATGGACAGATATGTGTAGGGAAATGGCAGTTTTATTAACAATATAGCATTAAAACATAGTAAAACTAATCCTACCCCTACCCCTAACAATTTCTGTAAACTAAGTTACGTAGGCTAGAATTATAAAGAAAAACAACAGACAGGTATAATCACAATCATTTATTTATTGAGAAAATATCAAAACCGGTACCAAAAGTTGTTCACATGACGATGTGTCGCAGTCCTCTCTGGCAGTATTGTATGAGGTAACGTTACAGAGCAGAATATAAATTATTAATCCATGAAAATGTTAATCCGGTTTCGGTTCGCTGTTCGCTCTGTGAAGGCGCGCGCGCTTCTCCAATTCAAATATAGTACACCAATTTAAACACGGCATGTCGTAATCTGTGACGAAGCATGCGAGAGCCAATAAGCGTCTGATATCACTGCCGTAAAACAAGTCCTAACGTTTCGGGAGAAGCGGAAATGGAGATGAAGATCACTGGATAAAGGGCTGAATTTGGATCTGTTTCTTGCAAACAACGTATGGATTCTAAAGATTTGGATTACATCAAGCTAATAAAATTGATACACTGTAAAAAATTTACTGTAGAATTTACAGCAACTTACTGGCAATTTTGGTTGCCAGTAAGCCTGTAAATTTTACAAGAGTACTGTAAATCATAAACTACAATTATACTGTAAAATTATACAGCACACCTGTAAAAGCAGCAAAACAAGAGCAGCTGTGAATTTACAGTTCTTTAATGTAATCTTTACAGTATGTTACTGTTATTAATAATGCACTGAATTAAAACCTGAGATAACTCACTTCATTTGAGGAAATTGATTGGTCAATTGCCATTAAATATTTACTAGAAACATCAATTTAACTAAATCCTACTAGTGATCATCATCACACATGAATGAGTTGAAGAACATAAAAACGTTATCAATGCATCAGCAACTACACAGTCACTACCTTTAAGCAAATAAAGCAACATGCAGCATAACATCAGTGTTTCTCTGCTCATCCTGGACTGAAGCTCAGGCTCTACTCTTCAGCACAATGGTGACACACAAAACTCAACAGAAACCCTTTAAATCCTAACAGATCAATAAAACACTAACATATCTCCACTATAGCATTATGTGCAAAAACACATAAAATCACACAAAGCAAATCACATAATTGTACTTTTTTGTTTAGTAAATTTGACAGTGAGATTTTACTGTGAACAACTGACTTAAGCCACAGCTTTAGATGAAATCACCTGAAGAGAAAAGAAGACATTCAATCTGTGAAGATCTCAGCAGAGGAGGATTAAACAACTCCACAAACAGCATTACCAGCTTCACTTATTACGAACCAGACTGACTTTATTCCTGTCATAATCAGAAGGTCTTTTTGAGAATTAACAGAGGTTTAGATGTTGATGTTTTTTTTATTGTTACCATGATGGTGATCAGTGTTGGCTTTAGCTGGGCTCTTGCCCTTGACATTTGAACATTAGTTTTTCTCTGGCTGCTTTAACTGTGTGTTTATGAGGCACAACAGTTATAGCTAAAGAGCTGTGAGAAAAGTGCTATGGTGTTAATGGCTCTGTATTGATGATGTCATCAATAGAGCTTACAAGACTATACCTCATTTCATTCACACTTTAATCTATTCTTGAGCAATCATGTGGGTCATTTCATATTATTAAGCATACACATATGATATTCCATGGCATTGCTAAAATTTGAACATTTTAAAAACTATATGATGCATAGAAAGTTTTAAAATGCCATGTTATTTTCTCACACACAGACATCAACAATCGGCGTATGAATCTCAACAATGGTGACATTCAAATGAACAGCTTCATGTTGCAATGTATGCTGGGTACCACCATAGTACATAATTCCCAGAATGCATTGCTGCATGCATAAATTATGTAGCTGAATTGTATTATTTTCTTTCATTTTTACCATGTGCTTTTATTTTTGTTGTTGTTTTTGATGTGACTTTTTAGTAGCTTGATTTGTGATGTTCAGAGTTTATCTGTTTATCTGAAGATTTTGTTTGTCACCATTGTTGAGGTTCATATGCTGATTCTTGATATATGTGTGTTCCTGTAAATTGAGAAGTTTTGTGATTCAAAAATATGTAAAACACAAATTATCTGATCTCATGACATGTTGTAGTATCATATGACTCTTACAATCAATTTTTCATAATTAGAGAATAGACTCTGGTCAACATCAGCATATCATCCACTAGACATTGATACCCCATCATCAACACACAACCATCAACACCACAGTATATTTTTCCTTGGTTTTTATTGTCACAACCAGGTTGTCTTATGAAGACATGGTTATAGCAGCGAAAGAAAAACGAATGTTAAAGAAATAAAGAGTCAAGAGCCCAACTAAAGAAAGCACTAATCACGATCATGGTAACTTCAAATGAAATATTGTCAATACATCATCAACATCTAAACCTCAGTTATTTCTCATTAAGTCTGATTATGATTATCACTCTTCAGGTGATTTCATCTAAAGCTGTGGCTTAAGTCGGTTGTTTACAGTAAAATCTCACTGTCAAATTTACTAAACAAAAAGTTAAATTCTGTGATTTGCTTTGTGTGATTTTATGTTTTTGCACATAATGCTATAGTGGAGATATGTTAGTGTTTTAATGATCTGTTAGGATTTAAAGGGTTTCTGTTGAGTTTTGTGTGTCACCATTGTGCTGAAGAGTAGAGCCTGAACTTCAGTCCAGGATGAGCAGAGAAACACAGATGTTATGCTGCATGTTGCTTTATTTAAAGGCAGTGATTGTGTAGTTGCTAAAGCATTAATGACGTTTTAATGTTCTTCAACTCATTCATGTGTGATGATGATCACTAGTAGGATTTAGTTAAATTGATGTTTCTAGTAAATATTTAATGGCAATTGACCAATCAATTTCCTCAAATGAAGTGAGTTATCTCAGGTTTTAATTCAGTACATTATTAATAACAGTAACATACTGTAAAGATTACATTAAAGAACTGTAAATTCACAGCTGCTCTTGTTTCAATGCTTTTACAGGTGTGCTGTATAATTTTACAGTATAATTGTAGTTTATGATTTGCAGTACTCTTGTAAAATTTACAGGCTTACTGGCAACCAAAATTGCCAGTAAGTTGCTGTAAATTCTACAGTAAATTTTTTACAGTGTACCTTTATGTTACAGTAGCTGCCAGAGGAGGACTTCTCTTTAGGATATGAATATAAACATTGATGTTCTCTTGTCAAAAACAATTTGCATCCTTAATGAAGAAATTGGCTGCATTTATGTTGCGATAATCGCAAAACCACATCTTCCAGATTACAATGTTTGTTAGAATATTACTAGTGCCTGTACAGTATGTGTTAAATATAAAATTAAATAACTTGTATTACTTGTGAAAAACATGCTAACTCCTCACTAATTACTCAAGCGTTACCTTGTTATCCCGCAGGAACTACTAGTGATGTGGCCCATTATTTTAAAGTGAAAAACATGCCAACTCCTCACTAATTACTCAAAATTAATGTTTTGACTCTATTGCATTCAATTGTCTTATCAATTAAATTTTCAGTCACATTTATTAATACAGTTTAACGTTACTCATAAATAATAACATTTCGCTCTGTTCATGCCTTCTGCTGCAAATTCGTTTCGGATGATTAGCCTATATGGTGTTAAACAAGAATACACTTTAAAACCTTAAAAATACCTTCTTTAATCGTTTAACCATTTTGTGTTTTAGTTACTGTGAGACACAAAAGGTATTTTCTCCTATAGACCCATAATACACTAAAACACAACATAAATTCACAAAATATACACTGTTAGACCTTACCGGGTTTTTTTACAGTAAAATACTGGCAACACTGTTGCCAGTAAAATACTGTTAATTGTACAGTTCTTTACTGTAATCTAGTTTGTTTCTGTAAAAATGCACTAAATTATAGTTAACTAATTACACTTGCAGAAACCGACTGCCTTAAATTGACCAACTGTCATTTAAATGTAGTAACTAAAATTTATAATGCATTAATAATGTGAGCAAAGTATTACTGTGAACTTCTTTCATTTGAGACCACTAAAAAACTATTGTACATAAAAAGATTTTCACTGGACCAACAACTACACAGTCACCGTCTGTTAAATAAAGCAACATGCAGCGTATCATCAATGTTTGTAGATCTTCTCCTGGACTGAAGCACAGGCTCTACTCTTCTGCACAATGGTGACCCAAAAAAATAATTTTACAGTAAACTACTGGCAACAGTGTTGCCAGTATAAACCTGTTTCATAACTTACAGTTCCCTATCGTCCGGTCACTACGACGTACGTCGTGGTGAACGACGAATAGGAATCTCGCTAGAGAGGCCAATCTACTTCGAGTGAAACTAAAACAAGCCAATACACATTGGCGTGCAATCATTTGCATCAGCTGCGCAGCCTCGCAGCGCGGGTATTTAACGAGCGGCTGATGCGATTGCACTTCAGCTTTTTGCTTCGGAGCCAAGCACTTCGATGCGTCTTACAGAGAGTGATTTACTAATCAACGAGCCTTTCTGGATCTCTCCTTCCCGGTGCGGGCGTTACAGCACGGCAGCGCGAGCAGTCTTTTTCTCTCTTCTCTCTTCTCTTTCTGTCTTTTTTTTGTTTTGTGGTATTGAGCAAAAAGAAAAAGCTGTTATAACAGCTGGTAAGGTGCGCCAGCAGAGCGCTCAAAAGCTGTTTTTACAGCTGGTAAGACCTGCCAGCGAGAGAGAGAGAGACAGCGCACAGACAGGTGCACATTCCTGTCTGTGTTCGCAGTGACTGTTCCCCTGCGTGTTTCAGCACCAGTGAGAGCAGTCCCTAAAAGAGCTTACACAGATAGAGAGCGTCTTTTTCAAAAAGAGAAAAAAATGACTTTCTATCTGTGTGTTTCTGGATGCGGTCGTTACCTGGGCTCACAGGATGGTCACAAACGCTGCCTCGTGTGTCTGGGCATTAAACACGCTGAGGCAGCGTTTGTGGATGAGTCATGTACCCATTGTGGGAAGATGACCATCGCGGAGCTGCGGTCGAGACTCACGTTCCTGCAAAGGGGCGGAGTCCCCGTGCCGCTGCCTCGATCCAATCCTACTCAGAGGGTTGCTTCGGGCAGTGACATGGGTGACCTGAGGATCACGGTGAGCGCGTCTCCTTCGGGGAACCAACCCCCTAGGAGCCCTCACCCCTCTCATGCTCCGCAGCCAGTTGAGCCCCCATTGGAGAAAGCTGGACCATCCTCGCGGTGTGTACCGGTTGTCTCCTTTGGGGCTCCCTGTGAGGATCAGATGTCGATCGCGGCATCGGAGGGTGGGTCAGACGTCTCTGCGGATGACGACTCAGCGCCGTTACCTCCTTCGGGTGTGTCAACGATGCCTGAGACGGACCCGGAGATGATGGCCATGCTTTCCCGGGCCGCCAACGGGGTCGGGCTCGTGTGGAATCCTCCACCGTGTCCCGAACCCTCGAGGTTGGACGATTGGTATCTCGGGGTGGCGCGTGCTGGTTCTCAGCAACCCACCCCAGTGCCTTTCTTCCCGGAAGTGCATGAGGAGCTTACGGGGACGTGGACGGCACCTTTCACTGCCAGAAACCGTTCCGGTGGCTCCTCCTCCCTCACCACCCTTGATGGCGGGGCAGCTAAGGGATACACGCGCATCCCGCCAGTGGAACGGGCCGTTGCTATGCAACTGTGCCCTAACTCCACTTGGCGTGGAGAACCGTGTCTCCCTTCACGGGCCTGTAAGTACTCGTCGGATCTAACCGGCAAGGCTTACAAGGCCTGTGGGGAAGCTGCCTCTGCCATGCACGCCATGGCGTTGCTGCAGGTTCATCAGGCCAAGGCACTGAAGAACCTGCACGAGGGTGGTCATGATCCCCAAGTTCTTCAGGAACTTCGTATCGCGACGGACCTCGCGCTTCGTGCGACGAAGGTGACCGCGCGGTCGGTGGGTCGTGCGATGTCCACCATGGTGGTCCAGGAACGCCATCTCTGGCTGTGTCTGGCGGACATGCGGGAGACCGACAAGCTCCGGTTCCTTAACGCCCCCGTGTCCCAGACCGGCCTCTTCGGCGACGCGGTCGAGAACTTCGCCCAGCAGTTCTCGGCTGTACAAAAGCAGACTGAGGCCATCCGTCACATCCTGCCGCGGCGGCCAGCTGCTGCTCCCACCCTTCCGTCTGCGGCTCCTCAGTCTGCTCGTCGCCGAGGGCGGCCTCCTGCGTCTGCCCCTGCTCCCGCGCCGCCGCAGCAGCCTCCATCTAAACGGCGCCGTGGAGCCAGTCGCAGGCGGGCCGCCCCGCCCGTCCAGGACCCCGCTAAGAAGGGCGGCAAAGCCAGGAGCAAGCGGCCCTAGGACGGGCGACCCAGAGATGGCAGGGACTGCTCTCCAGGAGACGATGACCGCATCGCTCCATCCCCCGGAAGAGGGCCGGGTGGAAAATCCTTGTTTTCCTTTTGTTTTTGTTCCGCCGCTGGCCTCAAAACCAGCGGTACCCAAATTTTCAATAAAAGAGCAGTTTCTTACATCTCTGGGTCCGAAGAGGGCCCGGAGAGCAGTGGGGGGAGAGAATCCTCACCACTCTCATCCGCCTCTTCTATCGCCAGCAGGCAGCAGTGTGCAGTTCGAGAACGCAACCAAGCCGCCTCCTGCACCTCCGGCCTCGTGGAATCAGGTAAGTGTTGCACAGCACACTCAGACTCCGCTACGGGCTGCCTCCCAGAGAGAGCCTCCCGAGCCGAGCCCCTGTGTTCCACCTCGCTGCCCCACTCCGGGTACGCCTACGGTCCCTTTGGTCCCGCTTGTACGGTCTCTGCGAGCCTGGCTAGCGCTCCCCAGTACGTCTCGCTGGCTCATTCGGACCATCAGGCTCGGCTATGCGATTCAGTTCGCCCGGCGTCCCCCCAAGTTTCGGGCCATCCACTCCACTACAGTGAGAGCAGCCGATGCCCATGTCTTGCGCGCGGAGATCGCAGTCCTACTGGCGAAGGATGCGATAGAGCCGGTCCCTCCAGCCGATATGAGGTCAGGGCACTACAGTCCCTACTTCATTGTACCCAAGAAAGGAGGTGGGTTACGACCGATCTTGGACCTGCGAGTTTTGAATCGGAGCCTTCACAAGCTACCGTTCAAAATGCTTACGCAGAAATGCATTTTCGAATGCATCCGTCCCCAAGATTGGTTTGCAGCGATCGACCTGAAGGACGCGTACTTTCATGTCTCGATTCTTCCTCGACACAGGCCGTTTCTGCGCTTTGCATTCGAGGGTCGAGCATATCAGTACAAGGTCCTGCCCTTCGGGCTGGCCCTGTCTCCCCGTGTCTTCACGAAAGTCACGGAGGGGGCCCTTGTTCCCATGAGAGAACAGGGCGTTCGCATTCTCAACTATCTCGACGACTGGCTCATACTGGCACACTCTCGAGATCAGTTATGCGAACACAGGGACCTCGTGCTCAGGCACCTCAGCCAGCTGGGCCTTCAGGTCAACTGGGAGAAGAGCAAACTCGCCCCCGTGCAGAGGATCTCTTATCTCGGTATGGAGTTGGATTCGGTCGCACAGACAGCGCGTCTCACAGAGCAACGCGCTCAGTCGGTGCTGAACTGCTTGAACTCGTTCAAAGGCAGGACGGCGGTCCCACTGAAATGTTTTCAGAGGCTCCTGGGGCATATGGCAGCGGCAGCAGCGGTAACTCCGCTCGGGCTGCTCCATATGAGACCGCTTCAGCACTGGCTTCACGGCCGAGTCCCGAGATGGGCGTGGCATCACGGCACTCACCGGGTGGCAATCACACCGGCGTGCCGCCAGACCTTCAGCCCGTGGTCAGACCCCTCGTTCCTTCGGGCAGGAGTCCCCTTGGAACAGGTGTCCAGGCATGCTGTGGTATTCACAGATGCCTCTGCCACCGGCTGGGGTGCCACGTACAACGGGCATGCAGTGTCAGGGGTGTGGACGGGCCCCCAACTGCACTGGCACATCAACTGCCTCGAGTTGCTAGCAGTTCGTCTCGCTCTGAGCCGCCTAAAAAGGCCGCTACAGGGCAGAGACGTGCTGGTCCGTACGGACAACACTGCAACCGTTGCGTACATCAACCGTCAAGGTGGTCTACGCTCCCGTCGCATGTCGCAACTCGCCCGCCATCTCCTCCTTTGGAGTCAGAAGCGTCTGAGGTCGCTTCGAGCCATGTATGTCCCCGGTGTGCTCAACCGTGTGGCCGACGAGCTATCACGAGCTGTGCTCCCGGGAGAATGGCGACTCCACCACCAGGCGGTTCAGCTGATCTGGAGAGAGTTCGGGGAGGCTCAGGTAGACCTGTTTGCCTCCTCAGAGACCTCCCACTGCCAGCTGTTTTACTCCCTGACCGAGGGAACACTCGGCACGGACGCACTGGCTCACAGCTGGCCCCGGGGCCTCTGCAAATATGCATTTCCCCCAGTGAGCCTACTTGCACAGACCCTGTGCAAAGTCAGGGAGGACGAGGAGCAGGTCCTTCTGGTGGCTCCCTATTGGCCCACCCGGACTTGGTTCCCAGAACTCATGCTCCTCGTGACAGTCCCTCCCTGGCCAATTCCTCTGAGGAAGGATCTTCTGACTCAGAGACGGGGCACCCTATGGCACCCGCGTCCAGACCTCTGGAAACTCCATGTCTGGTCCCTGGACGGGACGCGGAGGTTCTAGGTGACTTACCCCCAGAGGTACTTAACACCATCACTTCTGCGCGAGCGCCGTCTACGAGACGTGCGTACGCCTTGAAGTGGAACCTGTTCGTCGAGTGGTGTTCCTCCCGCAGAGAGGACCCCCGAAGATGTTCGATAGGGTCAGTGCTTTCCTTCTTGCAGCAAGGGTTGGAGCGAAGGCTGTCTCCCTCCACCCTTAAAGTACATGCTGCTGCTATTTCAGCATATCATGACCACATAGATGGCAAAACAGTTGGGAAGCACGACCTGGTCGTCAGGTTCCTTAGGGGGGCGAGACGATTAAATCCCCCTCGTCCCCCCTCCATACCCTCTTGGGACCTTTCCCTGGTGCTCCGAGCACTTCAGGATGCTCCCTTTGAGCCTTTGCAGTCAGCGGACTTAAAGCTTCTCTCCTTGAAGACTTTGCTGCTGATTGCACTGGCCTCGATCAAGAGGGTAGGGGACCTGCAAGCATTTTCGGTCGACGAATCGTGCCTAGAGTTCGGACCGGGTGACAACCATGTTGTATTGAGACCCCGGCCTGGCTATGTGCCCACGGTTCCTACCACTCCCTTTAGAGATCAGGTAGTGAACCTGCAAGCGCTGCCCCTGGAGGAGGCAGACCCAGCCCTGGCTTTGCTCTGTCCCGTTCGCGCTCTGCGTATGTACGTGGACAGAACTCAAAGCGTCAGGACCTCAGACCAGCTCTTTGTCTGTTACGGAGGCCAGCAGAAGGGAAAGGCTGTCTCCAAGCAGAGGATGGCCCACTGGATAGTGGATGCCATCGCCTTGGCTTACGAAGCTCAAGGCGTGCCCTGCCCGCTCAGGTTGCATGCACACTCCACGAGAGGCGTTGCATCCTCTTGGGCGCTGGCACGTGGCTCCTCGCTAACAGATATCTGTAGAGCTGCGGGCTGGGCGACACCTAACACGTTCGCTAGATACTATAGCCTACGTGTAGAGCCCGTGTCCTCCCGTGTTCTCACCCTAAACGGGTAGAAGCACTGAGAGTACCGGCTCTGTCGGCTTGCTGCACCCTACTGTGCATCCTTATTGCTCCAGAGTCGAACCTGTTGAGTCCTCCAACACCCTCGGCACGGACATGGCGGAGCGTCCAGTGCCAGGCCTTTATCCGCTGAATCCTTGAGATCCGGGTCTAGGCTAGGGCTGGGCGATTTAAATCGCGATATTGTTATGCGCATCTCGTCAGTAAAGCCGGTTCCTTGATTAGTAGTAAATCGCCATCACCTGCTTTCAGATGGAGCGGCATTTAGGGCTGAGGAGATAATTAAGTGATTAATTTAGTGATGATTGAGCATTATTGAAGACACCTGATGTTAACAAGCAGAATCACTGAAGAAGAAAATCACAAATTGTAAGTTACCATTGTGGTGATGGGTGTTTGCTTTAGTTGGGCTCTAGACCATTATATGTTTACTTTAATATTTACTGTTGTTCGTCTGCTGTTAATGTTTTATAACAATTAACTGAACAAAGTAAAATGTTATCTTATAGTGTTGGTTATATTTTTACATAATCATGCTGTGATCTGAAAAGAGAAACATATTAAGATAGTTTGGTTTAACTTGTTAGCTGCAGTTTAGTGATTCTTTAACCTATGATTATCAGTACTTTACTTATAATTCAAAATATTTAATAAACATTGTTCTGATCAAAAAGACATTCAGACATACTTATTCAAAACAGAGATATCAATAATCAGCCTGTGCATCTCAACAATGGTGACAATAATAAAGCATGTTGCAGTGGCTGCCACCAATCACAACTCATTAATGGCTCCCATCATGCATTGCGGTATGAATAAATTATGATCTGAATTGTCTATGTAATTTACTTTTCCTCATTGAATATTCTGCTCCTCACCATTGTTGAGATGCATAGACTGAATCTTGACATCTGTGTGTGCCTTAAAGAAAGATTTTTTTTAAACAACTTTTAAGAAATCCTTTATATTATATCAAAAAATTCTGGCCATTTATTCAGATTCACAGTTATGCTGTTACCAACAACATAAATCGAAGTCAGAAAGAAGGATTTTAATGAGTTCAGTGATCAAGTTCAAATGATGATTGTCATAATATAACCAACACCATCAGATCACTTTTTATTCTTTGTTCAACTGGCAGTTTTAACTCAGATACAACCACCAAACAAAATCTAAAGCAAACTACATATAAAAGGGTCAGAGCCCAACTAATGCAACTACCCATCACAATAATGGTAACTTACAATTTGCGATTTTCTCCTTCAGCGATTCTACTTGTTAACATCAGGTGTCTTCAATAATGTTCAATCATCACTAAATTAATCACTTAGTTATCTCATTAACTTAAACACTCTTGAGTGTGGACTCATACACTCCCAGGAGTGTTAATTTAACACCGCTAATTTACTGGAGGTTTTGCTGTGTACAAAGAGCCGTAGTTAACTGACAAGCTGAGCCATATCGCATTAAATATCGCTGGCGATACGTCCGCGATATTGATGTGATTTGGCTCAGCTTGTCAGTTAACTACGGCTCTTTGTAGTAAATGCCGCTCCATCTGAAAGCAGGTGATGGTGATTTACTACTAATCAAGGAACCGGCTTTACTGACGAGATGCGCATAACAATATCGCGATTTAAATCGCCCAGCCCTAGTCTAGGCTGGGTCCCATATGTGTGACCCTACGGGGATCCCATATGTGTATATTCTCCACGGCTGCTCCTAAACGGAAGCCCGTGTCTTTCCCTTGGGCTGAGTCACCCATTATTCATATGCAGTACAACCCTCGGGTTAGTCCATATGTCTATTCCCACATAACTCTTCTTAAGAATGTGGCTCCCGCAGCGTTCCCCTCCCTCAGATCGGGCACGCTTTCCCAGTGTTATCCAATAATCTCACTGTATGGGTATCATGGAACAACAGTGACGGATACTCTCGGTGTAAGCCCTCTCCTATCGTCCTTCCAGGCAAGAAGGTGTAGAGGCTTACACAGGGCGCTGGAAGGGGTGCAGCAGCTGTGGCGCTTTGGTAGGGATTCCTATTCGTCGTTCACCACGACGTACGTCGTAGTGACCGGACGATAGGGAACGTCTCGGTTACATATGGTAACCCTCGTTCCCTGAGGGAGGGAACGGAGACGTACGTCCCGTCGCCACATCTGCTGCTACCCGCAGGGGCGTCCAGCTTTTCAGGCTTGGCTCCTCAGCAAAAAACTGAAGTGCAATCGCATCAGCCGCTCGTTAAATACCCGCGCTGCGAGGCTGCGCAGCTGATGCAAATGATTGCACGCCAATGTGTATTGGCTTGTTTTAGTTTCACTCGAAGTAGATTGGCCTCTCTAGCGAGATTCCTATTCGTCGTTCACCACGACGTACGTCTCCGTTCCCTCCCTCAGGGAACGAGGGTTACCATATGTAACCGAGACGTTTATTACTGTTAAAATACATTTTGTGGGTGTGTCTTTTTTATCTTACACAGTTAACCCTTTCAACCCCTCAGGGAAATCCACACTACGAGTAAAAAGTAGCGATGCAGTGAGATAATTAAGGGAATATGTAAGTGATTGTAAGCAGAATCACTGAAGAAAAGAGAAACACAAGAACAGAAAATAGAGGAACACAATAACTACGACTGACTTCCAGCCATTACACATTATTACACTTTTTATTAACCAGTATGACTTTATTTCTGTCATACAGAAATTGTTATTGAGATGTTTAATTGAAAATGTTTGGTTTGAAGTTACCGTTATAGAGATCAGTGCTTGCTTTAGTTGGGATGCTGATGCTAAAACATTAGTCTTTTTTTTGCTGCTTGAGCTGTGTTTTTGCAAGTCACACTTACGCACACACAGTTTATGAATGACTGCAGTTATAATGATTATGATGACAAAATCATCATGTTGCCTGTTCATTCACTAAGGAATTCATTCTCACTTATTCAGAGTTTAATCCTCAATCAAAAGTGTTACATTAGCACCACTGTGAAAACGCAGCAATAAGATACAATGACTCTTTTTTTTAACACATGATGCATAGCCAGAGAAACAGAGCTACACTGTGTTTTAGAAACACTGAGATATCACAATTTAGCACATGAATCTCAACAATGGTGGCAATATTTCTTTATTATTATTATTCATGCAGCAGTGCATGCTGGGAGTTTTATATTATCCTGGAACCCAGCATGCATTGCGACATGAAACTTTTCACCATTGTTGAGATTCATACGCTGATTGTTGATATCTGTGTGGGTCTCAGTCAAGCAGGAGTAAAATAAAATTGAATGCACTATATGATTACAATATTCTTCAGAAGACCTGATTACAGAAATATTGATTTCATTTTGTAGATTCACAGATATATGCTAAATATGAGATAACTATAATTTCAATGACTATATACAGGAAAAATCTGAAAATCAGGCATGTCCAGGATGATTGTGACATCATCACAAAAAAAAATAAAAACACCTGATCATCTTCCTCTTGACTTTTTCGTGCCATAACAAAAGTGTTTTATAAACTCACTGTTACAGCAACCAAAGAGAGAGATGAATGGTAAGAAGTCCAGGGACAAGAGACCAACTAAAGCAAATACTGATCTCCATCATGGTGACAACAAATTTTATTAATAACTAAATCTCTGTTAATTCTCAACAAGAACTTTTGTACATGTATGAAAGAAATAATTGTAAACTGGTTTGTAAACTGGTTTCACACTCAGTGTGGCTGGAAGTCAGTTGTAGTTTTTGTGTTTCTCTTTTTTCTGTTCTTGTTTCTCTGTCCTTCAGTGATTCTGCTTATCGGGTGTTCATCAGTGTCTCAATTCACTCACTTCTTTTCATTCAAGTGGACTATATTAGTGAACTAATGTAGAGAATAGTGAATGAGGGTATAGGGTGTGATTGGGAAAACAGCCTCTGAGTGTCGACTTTGAGCACTGTTAATTCACAGTATATTCCTGTAGGCTACTTTTATTTTCTACGGTATATTACTGTTTTAATGGAAAATGGTATAATATTGTCAGAATTTTACAGCAAGGGTTAACAGTGTAGGAAAGTTTTCTTTACGTTAATAATAGAACGTTCCCTATAGGTTAGGGAAACGTTCCGGGAACGTTGCCGAAAGGTTCTCGGAACGTTCCCGGAAGGTTATAAAAAATAAATAAAAAATCTTTAATATTTATATAATTTCTATATTATAATTTATACTATAAGTATAACATAAATTATAAATCTAAATTAGGTTGTAAAGTGAGTTGAAAATACGTCTTTTTCAGGCCTAATTTCAACCGTGAGTTCATGATTATATTTAATATTCATAATAAAACAATTCATAAAAGATTTGCAGACCATTTATTGACACACCAAATACATCTTTCACATAAAAAACACTTTCCTGATCACATCTTAAGCCTGTATTTGATCAAGCATACCCTAAAAACAGTTATATTGTGAAATATTACTACAATAAAAATAACTTTTCATAAATATACATGTAATTATATAGTAATGTGTAATTTATTCATGTGATGCAAGCTGAATTTTCAGCATCATTACTCCAGTCTTCAGTGTCACATGATCCTTCAGAAATCATTATAATATGATGATTTGATTCTCAAAAAAAGTGTATTATCAGTTGTATGGCTTCATATTTTTGTGGAAACTACGATACAGTTTTCAGTATTCTTTGAATAGAACTTTCAAAAGAGCATTTATTTGAAACATATTTTTTTTAAACAATTTTAAAGTTTTTACTGTGACTTATCAAATTTTTATTTTCTGTATGAACATTTTTTCAAAACAATAAATCTTAAAAATATTGAAAATGTTTATAAAACAGAACAATAACCAATTATAACCACATTAGAAAACAGTAAAGGGATAGTTCACACAAAAATGTAAATTCTGTCATTACTTCCCCTCATGTCGCTCCAAACCCATAAGACTTTTGTGGAGAACACAAATGAAGATATTTTTAACAGATGCCTTGTGTGCGCAAACAATTACGTCTTTATTCACAAATGATGTATCTCCGACGCATGTTGCGCCATGAGATGGCCGGCTGATGAACCCTGATGAATCGTGGTGTCCGTGAACACGTGTCAGAGACGTATATTTTGTGAATAAAGATGCAATGGGTTTTTTTTGCACACACAGCATTCACTTCGTTTCATAAAGTTGAGGTTAAACCACTGGAGTCATATTGATTATTGTTATAATGTCTTTCCTACATTGAAAGTTGTAGTTGCATAAACTGTGAAATGGAGGGACAGAAAGCTCTCAGATTTCATTAAAAAGATCTACATTTGTGTTTCAAAGATGAACGAAAGTCTTACAGGTTTGCAACGACATGAAGGTGAGTGATGAAAATGTTTGGTAATGTTTGACGCATTAGGTAAATCAGTTCCTCAGGGGCACGAGTAGATCTCTTCCTGATCTCTGATCTGCTCCTTCCACCGTCCCAATCCTGGATTATTGAGCCACGACACAAGTTTCCACTTTGAATGCTTTAGCCTGGCTGTGTTTTCTCCAGCATCTAAAGTGAGAAAGAAAACAATAACCAAAATGTAAATGTAAAAAAACAATGGTTGTCCAAAATGTGAAGTATTTGGAGTTTTCCCTCTACATATTTGTGCAAGATTTCAGTCATAGATAAATTGTAAATGTTAGCTTGATTAGACATTACCTGTCTAGCGACGTACACTGTAAAAAAGAATACATTGATTTTATTGATATCTAATTAATAAAAATGAGGCAACAGATTACAAGCAATATTATTAATTAAATTTAACAAATTAGAATTGAGTAATAATTAATCAAATGAATTCCTTGAAAGGTAACCATTTAAAATGAGTAAAATTTACAAAATATCTTTTATTGCCAACATTGAAGACACCTGGTGTTAACAAGCAGAATCACTGAAGGAGAAAACCATAATTAAAGTCACCATTGTGGAGATCAGTGTGTGTTTTAGTTGGGCTCTTGACCTTAAATGATTTTTTTTTTTAAATGATTGACTTTAAGTTTCATTTGGCTGCTGTACATGAGTTATAACAGCCAGATGAACAAAGAGAAAAGGTGATGTAATGGCGTTGGTTGTGTTTTAACATAATCATTATTTCACAATCATTTGACCTGAATCACTGAACTCATAGAGTGCAATTTATGAGTTAGGTTTACTTTATTAATTATAGCAGCACTGTCCTTGTACGGCATAATATTTTTTAAATTTTACAATGTAAGGCAAATAATTTCTAAAAAGTTTCTCTTACATAAAAGGGAGACACACAGACATCAATAATCAGCCTGTGAATCTCAACAATGGTGACATTTATAAAGCATGTTGCAGTGCATTCTGGGTTCCACCAATCAAAACTCATTCATGGCTCCCATCATGCATTGCTGCATGAATAAATAATGAGCTTATGTTCAGAGGTGATCTGTTTGTCACCATTGCTGAGATTCATACGTAAAATCTTGATGTGTGTTTGTGCCTAAAAAAATATATATATATATATATATATATTTTATTTTATTTTTTTTAATTATTGATTTGATCATTTGGATTTCATTGAAAAGGCTAAAAATATTATAAAACTGTAATTAATAAAGTTAACTTAACTCATAAATTGGACTCTATATGAGTTCAGTGATTCAGGTCTAATGATTGTGAAATAATGATTATGTTAAATCACAACCAACACCATCAGATCACCTTTTCTCTTTGTTCATCTGGCTGTTATAACTCATGTACAGCAGCCGAACAAAACTTAAAGTTAATAATTTAAGGGTCAAGCGCCCAACTAAAACACACACTGATCTCCACAATGGTGACTTTAATTATGGTTTTCTCCTTCAGTGATTCTGCTTGTTAACACCAGGTGTCTTCAATGTTGGCAATAAAAGATATTTTGTACATTTTACTTATTTTAAATGGTTAACTTTTAAGGAATTCATTTGATTAATTATTACTCAATTCTAATTTGTTAAATTTAATTAATAATATTGCTTGTAATCTGTTGCCTCATTTTTATTAATTAGATACTAATAAAATCAATGTATTCTTTTTTACAGTGTATGTTTATGCTGAAATATAATATTGGTTTGTGTTTTAAAATCAGCTATCACATGTCATTTTGTATCGAACTGTCTCGTGTGATTAAAGTTTTGAGCTTCAGAACTTCCGATAACATAGTGAGTTTTTAGGGAGCGAATGTTTCACCCACATAGCAACATTGTGTCGGCCCAGATCCGGCCCACATCTGGCACACGTGGAAAGATGATCTGGCCCACATGCAGCATGGATCTACGGCACTTGAGTGGCCCACTCCTGTTTGCCAGATCTGGGCCACAAGCAGGCCATAGCAATGCCACATGTCAGCCAAGAGCAAAGAAATAAACCAGAACTGGACCTTATCTGAGCCACAACATCTGTGTATATTAAATATGAAGTCATCTCAGCCTTAATAAGCCTGTTAACAAGCAGAATCACTGAAGGAAAGAAGAGAACAGAAAAAGAGACGAGCAGAAACACAAGAACTATAACTGACTTCAGACACAGCCTTAGATGAAATCAACTGAAGAGAAAAGAAGACATTAAATCTGTGAAGATCTCAGCAGAGGAGGATTAAACAACTCCACAAACAGCATTACCAGCTTCACTTATTACTAACCAGACTGACTTTATTTCTGTCAGACATCAACAGAAGTTTTTATTGAGAATTAACAGAGTTTAACTCTAATGTGTTTCATTTGAAGTCACCATAACAGTGATGAGTGCTTCCATTAGTTGGGCTCTTAACTCTTCTTATATCTTTTGTCTTCTTTGGCTGCTGTGACAGTGTGTTTAT
The DNA here is from genome assembly GCF_963993115.1 of Abramis brama. NCBI lineage: Eukaryota > Metazoa > Chordata > Actinopteri > Cypriniformes > Leuciscidae > Abramis > Abramis brama. Next base: position 59,699,552 of record NC_139963.1, on the reverse strand, counting down.
CAAACACATTTGCAGCAGCAAAGAAAGCTAAAGTGAAATGAGATCAGGTGATGATGGTTACCTGTTGATGGTTTTATAATCATCATGATATAACCTGTTTCACTGATGTCTTTGAAATCTAAAAATTATGTTGTTCAACTAATATATTCACATTACATACATACGTAACATCTGCAGCGTGAGGTCCAGCAATATTATTACAATCAGTTAGCAGACTCTAACAAACATGAGCATGAAACATCACTGTTTGATGACAAACACAGACATCAATAATCAACGTATGAATCTCAACAATGGTGACAATCAAAAGTACCTTGCTGCAATGCATGCTGGGTACCATCATAGTACAAAACTCCCAGCATGCATTGCAACATGAATAAATTATGCAGCTGAATTGTCCTATAATTTTGTTTGATTCTAAATATTTGCTTTTATTTTTTTGCTGTTGTTTTTGTTGTGACATTTAGTAGCTTTTCAGTGATGTTCTGAATTATTCTGTTTATTTAAAAAAAAAATATTGTCACCATTGTTGAGATTCATGTGCTGATTTCTCATATCGCTGCGTGTCACCATTGCTTCATTTTTCGTGCTCATGTTTGTTAAAATCTTCTAACTGATTGTTATAATATTGCTAAATCTCACGCTGCAGTAACACAGGGTTTGTGATGAGAATATATTAATGGAACAAAACAATTTTTAGATTTCAAAGACATCAGTGAAACAGGCTATTTCATGATGATTATAAAACCATCAACAGGTAACCATCATCACCTGATCTCATTTCACTTTAGCTTTCTTTGCTGCTGCAAATGTGTTTGACAAACACACTGTCACAGTGGCCAAAGAAGACAAAAGATATAATAAGAGTTAAGAGCCCAACTAATGGAAACACTAACCACTGTTATGGTGACTTCAAATGAAACACAGAGTTAAACCTCTGTTAATTCTCAATAAAAACTTCTGTTGACGTCTGACAGAAATAAAGTCAGTCTGATTAGTAATAAGTGAAGCTGGTAATGCTGTTTGTGGAGTTGTTTAATCCTCCTCTGCTGAGATCTTCACAGATTTAATGTCTTCTTTTCTCTTCAGTTGATTTCCTCTAAGGCTGTGTCTGAAGTCAGTTGTAGTTCTTGTGTTTCTGCTTGTCTCTTTTTTCTGTTCTCTTCTTTCTTTCAGTGATTCTTTTTGTTAACTTATTAAGGCTGAGATGACTTCATATTTAATATACACAGATGTTGTGGCTCAGATAAGGTCCAGTTCTGGTTTATTTCTTTGCTCTTGGCTGACATGTGGCATTGCTATGGCCTGCTTGTGGCCCAGATCTGGCAAACAGGAGTGGGCCACTCAAGTGCCGTAGATCCATGCTGCATGTGGGCCAGATCATCTTTCCACGTGTGCCAGATGTGGGCCGGATCTGGGCCGACACAATGTTGCTATGTGGGCAGTGTTTCACTGTAAGGATTTTGTGATAAAGACAGCCCTTAAAGAGCATCTTGCATGTAAAAAAAAAATCTAAATGAATATATAACCGTGTATGAAAATACCATATGAAAAGATAATGCAGGATTTAAAATGTTTTAAAATGACCTAAGGACACCAATTTAGTAGATAAAGTGAGCGTTTTTTTGCCTGCTTGTACAAACCGCTTTTTTTCAACATCGCGTCATTTTACGTCACACGAGGGAGACGTGTGCTGTGCTCTGCCGCAGCTCAGTGCAGAATAGGTTGGTATTCAGTAAGAGCGGTCGTGAGTCAGTGTGTTTTCAGTAGTTTTTGTATTTCAATTTATCATCGTCATGGTAAATTTTTGTGTTTGTGGAGCTTGCAAAAACTCCAGCCTGTCAGGACATCGAGTCCACCGGTTTCCTAACAAGAAAAAGGACGGCGCTATCTTTCGTGCCTGGGTGCGGTTTGTGCAGGTGAAGAGACGGGATCAGATCGGATCACTTCAGATCGGAGGATTATCGTCCTGGCGATATGATGGAGTTCAACATGGGATACCGAAGTAAGAACCGGGTGAGACTCAGAGCTGGTGCGGTTCCTTCAGTGCACGCATCTTCGGGTTCTCCCGCTGGATGTAGGCGCGAGCACAACATCAACTGGCAAACGCAATGTAAGCGGAACGAAACTGAGCTACTCGTTGTTGTGTTTGTGTGGACCGTTTATCAGTTTGGACCAGTGCAGCGCGAGCCTGATCAAGCAACACTGTAACTGCGAGATCCAGTAAATAAAGCATTTGAATTCGCCACATTAGTAATAACATCGCTGCGAGATCTAGTGAGAAATATTCACATTTCTCCGTTATTAACGGATCAAACAGCGCTGACGTGGAAACCAGGAATAAACATTGTGCAATGAATGAACGAACTATCCAGTGTCCACAGATCAGCAACATTCACCATGGCTTTACTGTAGTAACACTAACTGCAACCATGGAAGTTTGCATCCACTTCCCTGCAACACTGACTTTCCTCAGCTGTAAACATTGCCTCGCATTTCCCACACAAGCACCTATGGAACAAAAAATGTATCAGGAATAAATATCTCTGTCTCTCGATGAGAAACCGCTAAGTTATATCACGTAACGTTAGTCTGGGCGGATATTAATGAGCATGACAAACGCCTGATCAAAGCTTAGTTTCTGTTATTGTAAGTTCCAATATGTTCTGTCTAACATTAATCCTGGCCTGTCCCTGCTCTCTTGGCAGCTTAGCAGGCTCATAATTGTATGGCTGTGGTCCGTCAACAATTTCCTCAGCGTCCGAAATGTCATTGCAATCCATTTTTCCCTGTTGTTTGAATCGACCGCTCTCCCTCGTGCTACGTCACGACTCTCGCCCGTCACGCCCATTTTCAGATGCGGAAGTAAAATTTTCTCACAAAAACGACTCCAGAAGCCACTGTAGCGTATTTATATTTTTTTTTTAAAGAAAATCTAGTTCCTACATTATTTTTCTATACATTGACTTGTTGGGTCTTCTAACCTGCAAGATGCTCTTTAACCACTGACTACTGAGCTAGAGACCTGAGTGATATGCACCCAGAGTTTAGCACCTTGATTAGCTTGTTCAGGTGTGCTGGACTAGGTTGGAGTAAACCTCTGCATGAAAGTGGACCTTGAGAGACAATGTTGAGATCTCCTGCAATATGTTCTGAACTTACAACACTGGTGTCCAGACCAAAGTCCTGCAGAGTTTCTGGTGGTCCTCGATCAGCTGCTCAGGTCTGCTTAATTGGGTTTGGAGCTAAACTCTGTGATCAGGACTAGATGGCAAACAATACTGTAAAGGGGAGAAGACAAACAATATTATTATGTTATAAATAATTTGTTCTGTGTTCATCTGCTTACCTGTACACAGCAAAATCCCCAGAGTTAAATTAACTCTGTTCAGAGAACATTTGGTCCCTCTCTAAAGAGAGTTAAAATAACTCTGAATCAGAGTTAAAGTTAATGAGATACTTAAGTGATTAATTAAGTGATGATTGGGCATTAATGATGAACACCTGCTGTCAACAAGTTCTCAGCAGAGGAGGATTCAACAACTCCATAAACAGCATTACCAGCTTCACTTATTACTAACCAGACTGACTGTATTTCTGTCAGACGTCTACAGAAGGTCTTATTGAGAATTAACAGAGGTTTAGATGTTGACGATTTATTGAAAATGTATGATCACCATTGTGGTGATGAGTGTTTCCTTTAGTTGGGCAGTTTGACTCTTTTTGCAAGTTTGTGGTTTTTGTAACAGTTTTTACCAAGACATGTTATTTGAAAACCAAAAACAAAGTTGATCAGGAGAAGTAGTTTTTAACAACATATAGTAGAAACATGCACTTATCTCATGTGTGTCTAAAAGTGATTATTTGACGTTAATAGATTATATTCACTAACAGTACTCTCTAGCCACAGATCGGACATTCTGAATTTAGATTTTTAAAATACATTGTAGGGATTTTTTTTATTTTTAGACAAAGACATCAAGAATCAGCATATGAATCTCAACAATGGTGACATGTTTCATGCTGCAATGCATGCTGGGAGCCACAATAGTATAAAACTCATGGCTCCCAGGATGCATTGCGGCATGAAACATGTCACCATTGTTGAGATTCATATGCTGATTCTTGATGTCTGTGTCTTAGAAAAAAAAAATTCCCCTATTATGTATTTAAAAAATTCAAAATGTCCAATCTGTGCAAGAGAGTATTGTTAGTGAATATAATCTATTAACATCAAATGACCACTTTTGGGCAGTGATGATGTAAGTGCATCATTCTACTTTTTGTTGTTGAAAACTAGATCACCTGAACATCTTTGCATCTGGCATTCTTTGCAACAAATTACGTGTTTTGGTAAAAACTGTTGCAAAAAACACAAACTCACAAAAAACTACGCTAAAAGTCAAACTGCCCAACTAAAGGAAACACTCATCGCCATTATGGTGACCAAACATTTTCAATAAATCGTCAACATCTAAACCTCTGTTAATTCTCAATACGAACTTCTGTAAACGTATGACAGAAATAAAGTCAATCTGGTCAGTAATAAGTGAAGCTGGTAATGCTGTTTGTGGAGTTGTTTAATCCTCCTCTGCTGAGATCTTCACAGATTTAATGTCATATTTTGTCTTTAGTTGATTTCATCTGTGGCTGGAAGTCAGTTGTAGTTCTTGTGTTTCTCTTTTTTCTGTTCTTGTTTCTCTTTCCTTCAGTGATTCTGCTTGTTGACAGCAGGTGTTCATCATTAATGCCCAATCATCACTTAATTAATCACTTAAGTATCTCATTAACTTTAACTCTGATTCAGAGTTATTTTAACTCTCTGTAGAGAGGGACCAAATGTTCTCTGAGCAGAGTTAATTTAACTCTGGGGATTTTGCTGTGTACAAAGTATGCATCATGAATAAGCGGTATATTGAATTTGGTCTTTTAATAACACTGTTTTACTACATTAATACTAACTACAAACCTGTTAAAATGACTGGGCGATGGAGGAAAGCCTTATTTTGCCCTCCAGGTGGGCGTAATGGTGTGACGTCACGTGATAACTATGAATTAACCATACAGTGCATACTTTTAGGTTAAATAAATTAGCTTATTTCCATTCATCCATTGACCAATTGTCAGCAAAATCTTTACAAAACTACAAAATCTCTCATCTACACATAAGATGTGATTAAAAGCCCAAAATTACAGCTCAAGTCTATAGTTTACCTAAATTAACATTACCTTTAAGTTAGTTAGCCTAACAGTTGAGATGCTAACGGACTTTTGACGCTAAACCATTTCTATAAAGTAAATATTCAACGGAAGCGAGTCATTTACATCAAATAAAGTCTCAGAAACATTTGTATGTACAATTTGTGTAATTTTATGGACTAAACTTACCTTAAAGTAGTTAAAACAACAGTGAGAGACGGAGTTTCGCTGATTGTCAGCTGAGCTGCTGCCTCGTTTCCATGGTAACGCCCTCCGCTCCAGTTCAAATGCGGCTCGAATGTTCAGCGCGCGCGCCCATTAAAACACGTAGAAGTCACGCAGCATTTACATAAATTTAGAATTGATGGAGTGAATTATTTGATAATCAGCTAAAATATCCTGAAACTTGATACATTATTAAGTGGATAGGCCTGTGGCCATCGCAAACTGTAAATTGAATGAGAATATGAAAGAATTGAAAATGTAAAACAATGTTTGAAGTCATTTATATATGCTACATTATAATATAATATAGGCCTACACTCAAAAAAAAAATTGTGTCTAAAAATAAGATTTATGTATTTGAATTGCATAACAAATTCCCATGCATTTGGATTACATAGTTTTAACATAAACCAATCAATAATCTGAATGTGATTCATATGTTTAAGTCATACATAAATGAAACAGATAAGATTTATGTAATTGTATTAATAAACTGAATGTGATTTATATTTGTCAGTCATATGTAAATGAAACAGGTAAGATTTATGTAATAGTACACAGAAAAACACCCATGTTAAATTAACACTGCTCAGTGTTCATATGTGCGCACACTACAGAGTTAAAGCGGTGTTGAAGTTAATGAGATAATTAAGTGATGATTGAGCATTAATTATGAACACCTGCTGTTAACAAGCAGAATCACTGAAGGAAAGAGAAACAGAAGAACTACAACTGACTTCAGCCACAGCCTTATTGACATCAACTGAAGAGAAAAGAAGACATTAAATCTGTGAAGATCTCAGCAGAGGAGGATTAAACAACTCCACAAACAGCATTACCAGCTTCACTTATTACTAACCAGACTGACTTTATTTCATTTCCGTTTGAATTAAATCAATAGTTGTATTTTAAAGTCACCATGATGGTGGTTAGCGTTTGCTTTAGTTGGGCTCTTGACCATTGACTCTTTAATATAACATTTTCTCTGGCTGCTATAATTATGTGTTTATAAAACACATTTGTTGCAGCAAAAAAGCCAAGAGAAAAAGAGATCAGGTGATGTTGCCTGTTTATTGATGATGATGATGACGACAAAGTCATCATCATGTAATTGCCTGATTCACTGATCTTGTTCAGTGTCTAATGCTTTTTAATATTGTTTTATTCATAACAGAAGCCATTTGTTTTTACAGCATGAAATCTAACAGTGTTGTTTATCAAACAATATATATATTTTTTTAATAGTTAGTGCACAAAAAACTTTCATCTATGGCATTACTTCGACTCACACAGACATCAAGAAACAGCATATGAATCTCAACAATGGTGACAAAAGATACGAAAAATCCTGATGCATAATTTATTAATGCCGCAATGCATGCTGGGAGATATGGGTGAGTTTTGATTGGTGGTACCCAGCATGCACTGCAGCATGAAGCGTTTCATTGATTGTCACCATTGTTGAGAGTCATACACTGATTCTTGATGTCTAAGTAATAATGTAGAAGAGAAAGTTTAATGCACTAAATGTTTTTAAAATTCTTTATATTATTTGATTAACTGTTGGATCTAATGCGGTCAGGTCACACAGCTACTATAATAAATAAAACAAAATCACATAAGCCCAATAATCAAAGCATTAGACACTGAAAAAGATAAGTGATTCAGGCCACAATATGAAGATTACACCTTCATCAATAAACAGCCAATATCACTTGATCTTATTTTCTCTTGGCTTTTTCACTGCAACAAATGTGTTTTATAAACACATAATTATAGCAGCCAGAGAAAATGTTATATTAAAGAGTCAATGGTCAAGAGCCCAACTAAAGCAAACGCTAACCACCATCATGGTGACTTTAAAATACAAATATTGATTTCATTCAAACGGAAATGAAATAAAGTCAGTCTGGTTAGTAATAAGTGAAGCTGGTAATGCTGTTTGTGGAGTTGTTTAATCCTCCTCTGCTGAGATCTTCACAGATTTAATGTCTTCTTTTCTCTTCAGTTGATTTCATCTAAGGCTGTGGCTGAAGTCAGTTGTAGTTCTTGTGTTTCTCTTTCCTTCAGTGATTCTGCTTGTTAACAGCAGGTGTTCATAATTAATGCTCAATCATCACTTAATTATCTCATTAACTTCAACACAGCTTTAACTCTGTAGTGTGCACACATATGAACACTGAGCAGTGTTAATTTAACATGGGCGTTTTTCTGTGTACTATTACATAAATCTTACCTGTTTCATTTACATATGACTGACAAATATAAATCACATTCAGTTTATTAATACAATTACATAACTCTTATCTGTTTCATTTAGATATGACTTAAAAATATGAATCACATTCAGATTATTGATTGGTTTATGTTAAAACTATGTAATCCAAATGCATGGGAATTTGTTATGCAATTTAAATACATAAATCTTATTTTTAGACACAATTTTTTTTGTGAGTGTAGTTTTCATTTTAAATTCTGCATCACCAGATTTCATTTTCATTTGTGACAATTTCTCTAAACTTTATCACAATACTAGTATACAACAGTTCTATTCTTAACCTACAAACATAAAACTTTCCTAAATGTCGAAGTGATTCGTTCGCATATCACTCTAAAAAATGATTCATTGGCTTAGTAAATATCACATTAATAATTAACTTTATTAACTTGATAAAATCTCTGAATATCATTTACTTGATAGTTTGAGTTAAACATACCGATATAATTGACTAAAACTCCAACAATTAATTTTGTCTGAAATTTACAGTTGTATTTAAGTTTGAAGTTTTTCACTAAAATAATTTAGTATTTGACTAACCAATTATTTATTTAAAATACACTGAGCTAATATATTTGTGAAATTTCCATCACAATATTTGAGAATGGATAATTAAAATGATCTGTTTCAAGAACCACAAATATTAGCCTACTTAAATAAAATCAATATTATTAATACAGGGTGGTGAATGTATTGCTATGTATCTCTGTATTGTCACAATACCTCTTTGATATTGTTATCCAACAAGACAATAAAAACTGAGTACAAAAAAAAAAAAAAAAAAAAAAAAAAAAAAATATTATTAATATTTAACACACATAAGAAATTGATTAAGTTTACTCAGTTAAAACAATGCACCCCTCCCCCACCCTCTGACGTGACGACATCTCAACGGTTGAGTGAGCGCGCGCGCTGTTTGAACTCTCTTCAGTCCAGAACAATGTTCTCCTCTTCTCTCCTCAGCAGCGCAGAATTGGTGCATTTCCTCTGTGAAATTCAGGTGTGTGTATGTTTTATTTTATCTTTATAATCATTAATGTGCTTTAAATCAATTTATTTAATGCGAAAGAACATTCAGAGACGCAAACGAGTTAAACGAGTGTCGACTCGCGTCTGTGTTTTCGCGTGATTGTAACGCCTTGCATAAAAAACACACGACTATATTCCTAAAGATAATGAATATAACTAATTTGGATGATAAAATGTCCTCAGAACTGTGCACTGTTTGTTTATTGGCAGGTTCTGGAGTCAGTCGCGTCGCAGCATCTTCAGTGGCGGTTCTAGACCACAGTAACAGGCTCCTTGCACGTAACTACTTCCTTACCGGAAATGCGGCCTCGTCTTTTCCGGTCTAAACATGGCGCTATTCTACACTAGATGTTTACAAGAGTTGCCGAAACTTACAATAACGGACGTACATCGCCTTTGTAAGTCCTCCTCCAAATCACCTACCAGCAAGTTAGAGAAGGGCTTTAAAATGTATGCCTCTTCATATATCCACGGATATGAAGGTAAGTCTATATATCTCAAACTTTATGGCTTACGTTAGCTTGCTAGCTTACATTAGGCTAGGCTTATAAACAATCCCGGTCTGACAGAATATGCGTGTTATAATGTTGTACTGTTTTCTAGTCTTAGGCGGAAAAAGTCTACGTTGTGTCTGTACGCCTGCATGCATGTTCCTAACTTCTTATTGTGTTAATATGTGATTGGCATTAGTGTCAAACAAAGACAGGGCCACAAGTGAAGTCGCTGTAAAGGCTTTCTGCTTCAGATCCATGAAGAAGCACGAAAAACCTCATTGTGTAAATGTAGGGCTGCACTTGTAATTTGTGTCAGAGTTCCGAGTTCCGAGTTCAGCAGTTCCAAAAGGTTTGAGTTCAAGTTGTGTGTTGTGCTTAACATGGTCACGTTACATTTTGACCTTCTTTATCTCTTTGTATGTGCTCAACTTCCAAAAACTGCTCAAGCTGTTCAAGCTGTTCACTGTTGCTGGCTTGCATGTGCTTAACTTTTCCAAAAGCTACTCAAGTTGTTCAAGTCTCTGTTACTGTTTTCTGTGCGTTTTATTATGATGTGTTTGAATGGGATTGTGTTTACAGTGTGCAGCTTTGGATGCCAAATATCATTATTTATGACTTAATATAATGCCATACTTGCTGCACACCACTTCTCATAATTCCATTTAAAGACATCTATTTCTGTGTTAAAGGTTGTATCAAAATCCCTTTTTTCTGGCCCAAAAGAAGGGATTTTCACAAAAAAATAAATATATTATATAAATATATAATATAATATTATATTATTATTATATTATATATATATTATATATTTATAGAAAACATAAATTATCACATTCATCTAATCTTTCCTAACAATCCGCTAGCAGCCTAGGCTCCGAGATCTGTACACAAAAACACTTGTTATCAACAAGTGTTCACCACCCACTCAAAAGCAAAACTAAGTGTTCCAACCAATAACCAACGAGATGCACATTTAGGAAAGTTTCAATTGCACGGAAGGGAGGGGGAGGGAGTAGCGAGCTAGTTCTCTGTTTTATTTGAACATCAACAGAGTGACGTAGCAATTGATGAATGTGATGATTTATTTTTGGGCCAGAAATCAGTGATACAACCTTTTAAGAAGGATACATTCATGCCAACAGTTCACAAGTCCAACATGACAATATAGAGTAATTACGACTGATCTATCGACAGATGGTCCTCAGGGACACAGATCCTGTAATTATGGTGCGGTGCAGATGCTCATGTGTGGCGGGGACAGCTCTATGCAACCACACAGTTGCCCTATTATTCCAGACAGCTCACTTCTCCCAGCTGAGTGTGCCAGTGGTTCCTCCTGTACACAGCTGTACAGAATCCGAGCAACAATGGCACAAACCCCGAACAGCAGTAAGTTTCATAGCAAAGCATGGTTCATATGGGATAGTTTGCATAGATGTATGTCATGCAATAGTATGTACCAGTAGCTGCAAAATAGAACCTCTGTTTAATAAATTCTCAAAATTATGAGTGTATTTTAACATGTATTTTATCACAATTTCACAGGGTGTAAAACCAGGTCCAGTTGGGAAGATGGTGGTTGTTAAGCCTGTGCAGGGTCGGATGGGTAAAGGAGGATTACGGTAAATAAATATTAACTTAACAATTATTTTAATGAGTTGTTTCCCCCATTGTTATATCAAATTAAGTACCTCTTTATGATATTTTTTATTAAAAGGAGCACCCTCTACAGAGGAATGACTGGCCCTCTTCCTGACCTGTCGGTACTTCGTGTGGCCGAGGTGTACAGCGGCCTAGATCCACTGGATATGCCCCTGGTGACAACAATGGGGATGAGCATTGACAAGCCCCTTGTGGATTCTGAATTTGGACTGGTACAGAGGGGTAGTGTGATCTCCTATCAGCAGCCGAAACTTCAAACACAATGCACAGAGCTGCATAAGAATGCCCCGGGTCCTCCATGTCTTCCCCTTATTACTCATCAGCTGTCACCAACAGAATGTGTGTGGGTATGCACAGAGGAAGAACATTTGCATATACAAAGTTTGCAGCTATCTATTGAGATGGCTCACAAAATTGAATTGTCGACACGGGGTCAGAGCAAAGATCCAGAGTGGCACGTGCTGCGGCGAATGAGGATAACCTCCTCAAGGTTTAGGGAAGTTTCCCATGTTAGAGGTTACAGTAGTGCTGAGCATCTTGCAGAGCGAATTATCAGGGGCACCAGACAAACTGCGGAAATGAGGAGAGGTTCAGAAATGGAGTTTCAGGCAGCAAAAGAATATGCCCAGTACAACAATGTCAATTACTCCCCTTGTGGACTTGTGGTTCACCCACAGGCTCCATGGCTAGGGGCCTCACCGGATGGCCTTGTTTATGATCCCAATGCAACACCCGCTTACGGTTTGGTTGAAATTAAATGTCCAAATGCTAAAAGTTACATTGACTGCAAGTACTTGCACATGTCAAATGGTGCTTTTAAACTAAAGAAAAGCCATGCCTATTTTTGGCAAATACAAGGCCAGCTTTTAATTACTGGACTTCAGTGGTGTGACCTTTTTGTCTGGGCAGAGGAAGATTTCTTTGTGCAGCGACTGCACTCAGACAAAGAAGTTCAAGAAACAATCAGGCAGAAGTGTGATCATTTCTACTTCAGCATTTACATGCCAAAGTATCTCTCAATGAGACGATCACAACTGATTGGCAGGTAAAGAAATCATAATCTGATTCATTATGTATTTTATTAGTACTATGAATTTGACTTCTAATTTACATTACATTTCCCACTCGTACCTACAGTGTATATATATTTCGCCTGGAACTGATTGATACATGATGTGATCTGAGATAAAATGTGTCTTCAAGCTTGTTGCTTTAAAAAAAACAAAAACAAACAGTTGAATAAGTAAAGTCAGATTTATTCATGGACTTTATACAATATGGCATCATTTTACAATAAAAATCATTGTTTATAATGTTGTGTGAGATCGCATCTGTTGTCACTGTATGAGAATTTATTCAGAGATAAATAATGATTAATAATTACATTTAAAAGTTGTAGGTTTCTGTAATTTAAACTTGTCAGCACTACTTGGCCCATGCTGTGACAAGATGTTTATTTTGATAATTGCTAAGCAGGCAAGCAACGGCAAAAATTTCATTGATGCTTCCAGCTATTGACAAAGGAATAACCGAATCAAAAAGTTTATTCTCCTTTACCCTTCGGATGACTCGCTCAACGTGCACTCTTACACGAGCAATTTTCTGTGTTTGGAGGACACTGGGTGCTGGCATCTGGCTTTTTTTGTTGAGAAAAGGTGGACAGTACACTTTACATTTCACACAGTCAGTGATCAGGAAACCTTTATCAACCATCACGGCCATGTCATCAGTTAAAAGGTCAGCCAACCCTGACCGTCTAAAGAGTTCTTTATCACTTATTGACCCCTCATAGAGTGAAGAGATGAAGGTCACTGGACCATGAGGGGCGATCCCGATAAGTCCTTTCATTGTACAGTGAGATTTGTACTTAGAAAACATCTCACTTTGGAGGAGAGGCGAGGATGGCGTCTGGCACTTGAGCTCTGTACAGTCAACAATTATCTGAGTATCGGAGAAGTCTTTGAAATCATCAGGAAGGCGAGCTTTAACGTCTTCAGGCTCAATCCAGATAGCCACCGAGCCCAAGAGTGTGTACAGGTAGTTGGTCCACGAACAGATAATGCGGCTTACAGTAGAGATGTGAATGTTGAAACGGTTTGCCAAGTCCTGCTCCTTTAAACCAACGGACAAGTACATTAGGAAAAGGACTAGCTCATCGATGGGTTGCAATGATTGTCTCTGGTGAGAAAACACACACACACACACACACAAACATCATTAAACCTAATGTAACCTCTCTAGTCTAATAGATAAAAGGATGTGCAATTATCATTACTGCTGTTGGTCTATAATTAAAAATACAACAGCAATAATACTCTACATCAAATCAAGTATATTTGTATAGCGCTTTTCACAATACAGATTGTATCAAAGCAGCTTCACAGTATAATAAAATAATACAACAAAGTTTGTTTCTAGTGGAATTTATTGATTGATAGAATAAAATTAAATATCCCCAAAATATCCCCACATGTTATATCCCTACATGTTACTGGAAATTCCAAATGTGGGACTGTGACTGCAATAGGCTACTCAGGCACCTTACTTATTTATTGATTTATTGAATCTAATATCAGAATGTTGAGGTAAATGCAGTCAGATGTCATTTTCATCTCTCACATTAATTTGAAGGTTTGCTTTGAAAAACCACCATAATAAATCAAATAAACTAAAGCATATTTATATTCGCAGAAACATTAATTATTAATGATTATCATTAATGACAACTGCAACAACATTATTATTAATGACAACTGCAAAAACCAACCGTGTGTGTGGGACGGACAGATGTTACTGCTTCATTCAATTTTTCAGCAGTTTTGGCCCTCGACGCACGAACCATTTTATGCACCGATGGTTCAACCAATCTCCAAAACAGCATAAGGTTATGGTAACTGGGAAATCTATGGGAACGGAACAGAAAGAGTACACAACGTTACAATATGGTCACGTATGGTCCAAGGTCAGGGGTATCTTGTTCGCATCTTACCGTGTATAGAATCGAATGTCGTCGTCAGAGTGGGCGAATCTGTGTAATCCAAATTTACAGCTAATTTTCATCTCCTGTATCTCTTTCTTTAATGAGTCATTTTCTTCTTTTAAATTCCTGTTTTCGTCGATTACCGAGTCAATGAAAGCGGGTTCTGGGACAGATGAATAGTCATGATCAGCAGCAGGAGTGCAGTCCATATGTTGCCCATCTTCTGCTGATGCCAGCTCAGGCTGAAGTTTGCTTACTCTGTCCCAAACGCTCAGTCTTGGTGATGGGATGGAGTAATCATTCCACTGGAACAATACCGGGAAAGCTCCTTTCTTTAGTTGCCTTTTCCCCTCCGGTGTTTTCGGCTGAATGATCTGCTCCGGTGTGAAGTGCAAACTACAGACTTTGCTGTGTCCTGTGACAATGAACTCATCACGACGAATATTCACCAGCCACCGCTTTCTGAGTTCAACATCGCTGGGAAATCCGTGGTAACTTAAAACGCCGTTGAACTTAGATGATGACGTGCATGTGGGAACACAACAATGTTCATGATATTTTCTCTGTTGCCTCTGGAAAAAAACTCTATCTTTTTTAAGGCTCATTTTCCGCTGTTTACACCGCCGCCGCCGCCATATTTCGCCAAACAGGAAGAGAGCGGGCCGTATTTACCCGTTGCGGATATGACGTCAGGTTGCTATGTGCAAGGAGCCCACTGGGGGGGCCAGACAGGGGCCACTTGTGCTTTTAGGGGGCACACCTTTAACATTCATCTTAACCTATTTTCAGTATTATTTCAAGTAATTTTTCACCATGTCATGCATGACTGCAATCTCTAGAAAAAGCTAATAAATTATATTAGCTAAGCTAATAAAACAATTTCAATTCAAATGAATGTTTCATTATGTTTAATTGTAGTGTGATATAATGATCAATAATAACACATTTTTAGCATCTAAGCACATCTAGGCACTTTTTTACACCTGGGGTGGGCGATATGGCAATAATATCATATCACGATTTTTTTTTTTTTTTCAGGAAAATCACGATTTTATCACAATTCTTTTTTCATGTTGGTTTTACTATTTTGCAAGTGACTGAGCATTACAGCCAAACTAATGTCCCTATTTTAAAAACAAAGCCTTATAGGTAACAAAATATAGGTAACAAAATATAAAATAAAAAAGAATGGCAGACATTTAGGCCAAAGTGGCGAAGATAAAAATCTTTGTCATTATTTTCTTTGTTATTAAACATTAAGAACAGAGATACATCTTACACATACACAACTTAATATACAAATGAAATAAACAGTGCTTTATTTTTTCAGCTATAGGTGTATTTAACAGTAGAATTGAAGAAAGTAATTAAATGAACAAATATGAAAATAAAACACAACAGACTTAAAGTTGTCAGTCAAGAGCAGTGAATGATTTCCTCTGTGTGTTTTGTTGTTTTATTAACATTAACGGCATAGTTCTCCCCCAAAAAAGTCATAATTTACTCTCTTAAGTTGTTTTAAACCCGAATAAGTTTCTTTCTTCTGTTGAAAATAATCAGTAATATCAGGGAATATCAGTAACCAGACATTTTCTGGTCTCATTGACTTCCATAGTAGGAAAAAAATATACTATGGAAGTCAATGGGACCAGAAACTGTCTGGTTACTGATATTCTTCTAAATATCTTCCTTTCTGTTCAGCAGAAGAAAGAAATTCATAAAGGATTGAAACAACATGAGGGTGAGTATATGATGACAGAATTTTCATTTTAAAGTGGAGTATCCCTTTAAAAATTTGCAAACTGCATATAAGTGAATCAGATGTTGGTCATCAAAACATGAAATCTATATGAAACATATAAACAAATGACACAAAATGTGTATAAATTCTATATGACTTTAATTTGACTAGCATATGGTTCAATATAAGAACTTTAAATGATTTATATATGAATTTTATATGAGTTTTATATATTTCTACTAATACCATACACATTTGCATACTTTTGTCATGTAAAACTCATATAAGACTTTTTACAGTATTCATATATAACGCAAAAATCCCCTACAAGTTGTATGTGTGCTATTTAGTATGAAAGTGGCCATAATCGGTCTGATTTTGTATAGGACATGTATTGGCCTTATATGAAACACAGAAGGTAATTCTGGCCGATTTAAGTAAGGAAGATATATGGTTGCTGTATATGAACCATGCAGGTTTTTTTCTATAGAAGTTTGGTACCATTCTGGGCATTATTAGTGGGGTAATTTATGAGATACATCATAGGATAAATTAGCGTCTGCACTAAGCCATCCGGCTGATATCTCTAAATAGCTCTAAGCTCTAACTTTAATAATGTTCTAACCCTAGGTTGATTTTACTCTGAACCATCCCTTTAAGGGGTAAAAAAATATATATATTACAAATGCAAAAAGAGGGAATGTAAAAATATACATGTTAAACATTTGTATCTATACATGAAGAGTTCAGATGCAAAAGCCTCTAAGTGCCATCTGAAATTTTCCTCTAGAATGATCGTTTTTATCAAGCTTGTATGTTTATGTTCAGTTATTTCACTTTAATGGCAATGAAAATTACCTATTAATTGTCATTAAAGTGAAATATACGAGATATACCTAAATATACGAGCTTGATAAAAATGCTAATTTAAAAAAAAAAAAAATCAGATGGCACTTAGAGGCTTTTGCATCTGAAGTCTTCATATAAAGTTACTAAATAGTTGCAAAATATATACAAACAATATTATAATGAAGAAAACACAAACAACAATAACAAACAAACAACCCTTACAATTGCCTTAAATGTATGATATTAAAACTATATCAATAGACATGTCACACTAAAGCATTAAAGAACACCCTCTCACCCCCTCCCCAACCCCCCCAATCCGCCCGGCACACCTTTCATCTCATATCTGGAGCCGGGCCTCCTGTGACTCACATTGTGATCATATGGAGAGATCACTGTGAGATCAACGTGTTGACTGGGATGTAAATGAAGATAAATCTGGCCTTTTATTTGTAAACAAAACAAAACAAAACATTTTAATCTAAACTCGGTGTCACTATTTCTTCAGGGTGATCAGAGTTTTTTCTTTGTTTTCTGAGAAGAAGAAAATAAAACGATGAACAATCCTCTGTAAGTTTTTGCTATTTTAAATATTGCTGCAGATTTGCTCAAAACTCATCAGTATTTTATTGTAATATTGTCGGCATCTCTATTTCCTCTGGGTGCTTCGAGTCCTTCCTCCCTGCAAAATAAAAGCATTGACTGACCTCTCGTATGTGTTTTTATCATGATTGCAGATTGTTCCAGATCAGATGAGTGTGAATCATCAGATTGTGTGCGGCTCAAAACTCACCAGCTCTTCTTGCACAGATGATCTGAAGAAGAATCACAGTAGGAGCAGCAAACACTGCGATCTCAACAATAATCACAATCACTGCAGGAAACATGAGAGGAAGAAGAGAAACTGTACATGACTGAAGTCAAGGGTATTCAACTATCAACAGTTATTGATGAAGCTTTTACAGACTGACTGATAGTTTAATGTTATAAAGCTGTCAGTATAAATGAACGTGTCGTACCTCTGTATAATGATACAGCAGTCACACTGACTTTAGTTTCTCCTGGATCTGTGGATCACGTCTGTTAGTTCAGTTCAACACATAATGCCACATATACACAACATCATCATCACATAATACTTGAGCTTCATATCACAGAAATTATGGATATGTGCACGAGTCTGTCATCATTATCTTCTTACTTCAATCTCAAGGTGTCAGGAGGAGAATGACTATCGCCATTGACCAAAAATAAATCTATTTGATGCTTTATTCATTCATAGATATTCATGTTATAACTTATAAGTGAGTTTCTAGCACACTTGCATTTCTAAGTTTGCAGAAACATTGAAATGTTGAATATCTATTTATTGACGGCATCTAAAACATACAACGTTTCCTGAATGAAAACATTCAGATGCACAAATATTGAGGAATCCTTCGAGGTTGATGTGTGTGACAGTGATCATGTGATCATGAACTGTGTGTAAAAGCTGCTGCTGAAGTTCGTTCACACACACCTTGATTCAGAGAGATTGCTGTGGTGTCTGGAGTCAGTGTTGTTGCTGTAGTTGATGTTACAACTATTAAAAACAAGATGGAAACAGAAATATGATTACACAATGTACACAAGGCATTTCTTTTACACGCTGCTGTAGTCTAGAGCAGCTCCGTATCAGTGTGACGCTCCTGGGATGATATACTAACATGGGATGAGTTGTGTTTAATAAATCCTCACTATGATTTTATTAATTTATCATAGGAGTGGCGTGAGTTACACTAGCTGTATATTATGATTATTTTGCATCAGACAACAGACTGTACAAGACCGGTCATATGTATCAAAACTCACTGACAAATCTGACTAAAGAGCTTTTTTGATGATAATATGTGTGATGATAAAGCAGTCTGTGAGAGCCAGTGCAAACCACTGAAGCGAGAGACTGATGATGTGTGACAGTGATCATGTGATCATGAACTGTGTGTAGAAGCTGCTGCTGAAGTTCATTCACACACACCTTGATTCAGAGAGATTGGTGTGGTGTCTGGAGTCAGTGTTGTTGCTGTAGTTGATGTTGCAACTATTAAAAACAAGATGGAAACAGAAATATGATTACACAATGTCAAGGCATTTCTTTTACAACATTCTGTAGTCTCGAGCAGCTCCGTATCAGTGTGACGCTCAGTTCTGGTGCTGGGATGACACACTAACATGGGATGAGTTGTGTTTAATAAATCCTCACTATGATTTTATTAATTTATCATGTGAGTGGCGTGAGTTACACTAGCTGTATATTATGATTATTTTGCATCAGACAACAGACTGTACAAGACCGGTCATATGTATCAAAACTCACTGACAAATCTGACTAAAGAGCTTTTTTTGATGATAATATGTGTGATGATAAAGCAGTCTGTGAGAGCCAGTGCAAACCACTGAAGCGAGAGACTGATGATGTGTGACAGTGATCATGTGATCATGAACCTTGTGTAGAAGCTGCTGCTGAAGTTCGGCTTGATGTCTTCTCAGAGTTTGAGCTTCTGACTGGAGTCAGTGTTGGTGAAGCGACTGGAGCTGCAGAAGATGAATGTTCAGACGCATCAGGACATTAACATCATATTTTCATATTGATCATGACATGCAGTTTGTGTTCAATCATCACAGCTTACAGTGGCAGTAGTTGAGAAGAGAGATGTTACTGTATCATTTATTCCTGGTTTATATGAGAGTGAAACACAGTGAGCTGCTTCCCATAAACCTTCAGCTTTCCTGAATCAATGACATTATTAAGCCTTAGAATTCCTCAAACTGCATAAAATCATTATAATTCCCAATATTGACCTCCTACATGGGTCATACATGAAATATTGCATAAATCAGAAGAGTCTATTTTAGCCTAGTATGACCCATAGGAGGTCAATATTGGGAATTATAAGGATTTTTATGCAGTTTATGACTTTGACCACTAATATTTTACAATTGCCAAACGTATGAAGCCATCAGGAAGAGTAGAGCCAGTGTGTGAAAGTTTTCACAAATCTGTCAGAAAAGAGTGTTTTCTCACCTGAATACTTGACAGTGTATCTGACTGAGGTCTGGAGTTGATTTCTGTGAGTAAGCTGACATCTCCACTCTCTGTTGTTATCTTCATTCAGGAGTGTTGTAGTCAGAGTGATGATACAGTGATATTGATCTGATGATGATAATATCTGATATCTGGAGTCTGTCTTCAGATCAACACCAGCCTGATTCACCCACAACAGCTCAAATCCCTCAGAACGAACCCGATCATCACAGGAGACTCCAGTATAATATGAATACAACTGACAGGAGAGAGTCACAGAGCGGCCTGGACTGATCTCAGTCTGTGAGGATGAAGATGATGATGAAGATGAAGATGATGATGATGATGGAGACACTGAAACTGAACACAAGACACAAATCACAGACTCTTCAATCATCATCTGAGTTTAGAGGGAGAATCTGCCCTTTTTAAATTTAACACATGATCATAAACTTACCATGAAGAACATACAGATAAACAGGTGCATCAGTTTCTGGTCGGTGTTGTTGTCCGTTCACATATTGTTGGCAGACGTATAATCCATAATCTTCTTCTGTGACGTTCTTGATGTTCAGAGAGCAGTCAGACTCCAGACTCAGTCTCTCATGTCTCTCTGTGTCTTTCTTCTTTATCCCTTTAGCAATCAGCTCAACTACTACTGACTGACTGAATCTGTTAGAGTAGATCCATGTAGTTGATTTGCAGTCAGAAAGAGCTTTATTACAGGACAGACGAGCATTTTCACCAGAACTGATGAACACATGATCATCATCCACTCCACTGATACCTGAAACACAGTATATCTCAGTGATCATTATGATATTAATAAATGAAAACAATAAACCATACCAGCATAAAAACCAGAAGATTCAAATCATACAGTCTTTTTTTGGTGTTTAATTAACATTAACATTTATGGATAAACCAAATCAAACGCCTCTTTAAGAAGGAATAAGAAATACCCTGACTCTGAAACAAAATGTAAATACTATAATATCATCATATCTTGAACTCTTGATTTCAGCTTTGTCATAATCATTACTGGACGGCACAGGATTAGTTGATCCTCCTCTTCAACCGTAGAAAATACACTAATAACTGACCTTAAAAGCTCTTTATCTGTTCTGTGTTTCTCTCTTTCCTTCAAACTCACCCTACTGTGACTTATGCACAGCTAAATACAAAATAGCAATTCAAAACCCACAAAGAATATTTGTGGAACAGTTCCCAAAGGAAGGAGCAAAACTCAGGGAAGGTTTGCTGGGATCAGTAGTTCACTCTCCATCCAGACACAGTCGTGATGATACTGTACTTCTGTTCTCTGACCACACAACATCACTTCACTGAGCTGAACACTCGTTGTGTGTTTGATAGTGAGTTTATGATCAATCATGAGCTGAGTTTGGGAAGTAGTTAACAGTGAATTTGATCATGATTAGGGCCCTCTCAAGTAAAGTCATGACAAGATAATGCATTAACAAATCATTTAATACAATATGATTAGACACGCTAAGATAATATCTGTATTCCTTTACACCACCAGTACAACAAAACAAACAAAACAAAAGCTAAAAGTTATTTGTAGTTCTTTTATTATTTATTGACATCATTAAACATAGACTCAGCAGTCAACATCAGGGGTGTGAAGTAACGAATTACAAATACTCACGTTACTGTAATTAAGTAGTTTTTTTTTTTTTTTTCAGAAATTTTACTTTTTTGAGTAGTTTAAAAATTGTGTAATTTTACTTTTACTTGAGTACATTTTAAGTGATGTATCGGTACTTTTACTCCGCTACTTTCCTTCTGTTTGTGGTCGTTACTCCCCAGTTAACAATTTTTGGTTCCCAGAACGTTATTTTCAGGTTCTCAGAACAAACATTCTAACGTTCCCTGTTAGTTAGCTAGGAAAGTTTTCTTTACGTTAATAGAACGTTCCCTATAGGTTAGGGGAACGTTGCCGAAAGGTTCTCAGAAGGTTATAAAAAATAAATAAAAAATCTTTAATATTTATATAATTTCTATATTATAATCTATAATATAAGTATAACATAAATTATAAATCTAAATTAGGTTGTAAAGTGAGTTGAAAATACGTCTTTTTCAGGCCTAATTTCAACCGTGAGTTCATGATTATATTTAATATTCATAATAAAACAATTCATAAAATATTTGCAGACCATTTATTGACACATCAGATACATCTTTCACATAAAAAACACTTTCCTGATCACATCTTAAGCCTGTATTTGATCAAGCATACCCTAAAAACAGTTATATTGTGAAATATTACTACAATAAAAATAACTTTTCATAAATATACATGTAAATATATAGTAATGTGTAATTTATTCATGTGATGCAAGCTGAATTTTCAGCATCATTACTCCAGTCTTCAGTGTCACATGATCCTTCAGAAATCATTATAATATGATGACTTGATTCTCAAAAAAAATGTATTATCAGTTGTACGGCTTCATATTTTTGTGGAAACTACGATACAGTTTTCAGTATTCTTTGAATAGAACTTTCAAAAGAGCATTTATTTGAAACATTTTTTTTTTAAAACAATTTTAAAGTTTTTACTGTGACTTATCAAATTTTTATTTTCTGTATGAACATTTTTTCAAAACAATAAATCTTAAAAATATTGAAAATGTTTATAAAACAGAACAATGACCAATTATAACCACATTAGAAAACAGTAAAGGGATAGTTCACACAAAAATGTAAATTCTGTCATTAATTACTGACCCTCATGTCGCTCCAAACCCAAACGACTTTTGTGGAGAACACAAATGAAGATATTTTTAACAGATGCCTTGTGTGCGCAAACAATTACGTCTTTATTCACAAATGATGTATCTCCGACGCATGTTGCGCCATGAGATGGCCGGCTGATGAACCCTGATGAATCGTGGTGTCCGTGAACACGTGTCAGAGACGTATATTTTGTGAATAAAGATGCAATGGGTTTTTTTGCACACACAAAGCATTCACTTCGCTTCATAAAGTTGAGGTTAAACCACTGGAGTCATATTGATTATTGTTATAATGTCTTTACTACCTTGAAAGTTGTAGTTGCATAAACTGTGAAATGGAGGGACAGAAAGCTCTCAGATTTCATTAAAAAGATCTACATTTGTGTTTCAAAGATGAACGAAAGTCTTACAGGTTTGCAACGACATGAAGGTGAGTGATGAAAATGTTTGGTAATGTTTGACGCATTAGGTAAATCAGTTCCTCAGGGGCACGAGTAGATCTCTTCCTGATCTCTGATCTGCTCCTTCCACCGTCCCAATCCTGGATTATTGAGCCACGACAGAAGTTTCCACTTTGAATGCTTTAGCCTGGCTGTGTTTTCTCCAGCATCTAAAGTGAGAAAGAGAACAATAACCAAAATGTAAATGTAAAAAAACAATGGTTGTCCAAAATGTGAAGTATTTGGAGTTTTCTTGAGTTTTCCCTCTACATATTTGTGCAAGATTTCAGTCATAGATAAATTGCAAATGTTAGCTTGATTAGACATTACCTGTCTAGCGACGTATGTTTATGCTGAAATATAATATTGGTTTGTGTTTTAAAATCAGCTATCACATGTCATTTTGTATTGAACTGTCTCGTGTGATTAAAGTTTTGAGCTTCAGAACTTCCGATAACATAGTGAGCTTTTAGGGAGCGAATGTTTCAGTGTTTCACTGTAAGGATTTTGTGATAAAGACGGCCTTTAACCACTGACTACTGAGCTAGAGACCTGAGTGATATGCACCCAGAGTTTAGCACCTTGATTAGCTTGTTCAGGTGTGCTGGACTAGGTTGGAGTAAACCTCTGCATGAAAGTGGACCTTGAGAGACAATGTTGAGATCTCCTGCAATATGTTCTGAACTTACAACACTGGTGTCCAGACCAAAGTCCTGCAGAGTTTCTGGTGGTCCTGGATCAGCTGCTCAGGTCTGCTTAATTGGGTTTGGAGCTAAACTCTGCGATCAGGACTAGATGTCAAACAATACTGTAAAGGGGAGAAGACAAACAATATTATTAGCCTATGTTATAAATAATTTGTTCTGTGTTCATCTGTCTACCTGTACAAAGTATGCATCATGAATAAGCGGTAGGCTATATTGAATTTGGTCTTTTAATAACACTGTTTTACTACATTAATACTAACTACAAACCTGATAAAAATGACTGGGCAGTGGAGGAAAGCCTTATTTTGCCCTCCAGGTGGGCGTAATGGTGTGACGTCATGTGATAACTATGAATTAACCATACAGTGCATACTTTTAGGTTAAATAAATTAACTTATTTCCATTCATCCATTGACCAATTGTCAGCAAAACCTTTACAAAACTACAAAATCTCTCATATACACATAAGATGTGATTACAAGCCCACAATTACAGCTCAAGTCTATAGTTTACCTAAATTAACGTTACCTCTAGTTAGCCTAACAGTAGAGTTGAGCCGGATACTCGGCTGAAACGAGTATCCGGTACGGATAAAGCACTTGTGCCGAGTACGAGTATTATACGAGTAATACGAGTCAATATCTGTGCTCCGGTTGAAAAAAAAAAGAAAGTTATGTTGAGATTAGGGCTGGGCGAGAATATATAAAGAATATATCGATATATTTTTTAAATGCGATATGGAATTAGACCATATCGCATATATCGATATAGTTCAAATTTGCGCTGTGATCCTTGCTCCAAGCAAGCTGCTGACCCGGAGCTCTCTGCACTGCTCCTCGCGCCCCCGCCCCTCCTTTTTCACTTTGCGTGCGTGTTTAGAGCATGTTGTTATAACATGAAATAAAGTCTTTCACCTCAGAAAAACGGACTTTCTTGTCCTGTCAGCCGTTATACTGTAGTCGTAGCGCACACTCAATTGCACACGCAAATGCGGCGGCGCGCGCTGTGTATTGCCTCACTGTATATAAAGTGCAAAAGAAACTACGTGCATGCAACGCCGTTACGTTGTAAATTACACGAAATAAAAGTAATGCAGGTATGATTTTCATTCTATTCACCAGGAGCAGTTTCCATGTTTCATTAACAGTTCTTGTTAGTATTGTGTATTCACCGTAACTGTCGTTTCCATATTAACCCCAAAATGCCACTATTTTTCTTTGTGTTATTTTTTATATTTTTAAATGACTGTGGTGGCTCATACCAACATTGTATTAACAAAAACTAGTTTGGGACTGCTATTTAATAGCTTTAGCATAGGCCTAATGTTTATTTATTAGAACTAGTCTTTACTATTAGTCATATTCTTACAATTTATGTTAAGTAAAGGGGGACAGTACTTGTGTGTGTGTTAACAAATTTTGTGTAAACGTGTTATAATTTGCCTAATAATATTCTCTCTCTATATATAGGCAAATTATAAGACTGTTAAAGCCCCGCCCATTTCAAGACAACCCGACCCACTTCCAGGTTAAATCCCGTCCACTTCCGGGTTAGGCCCCGCCCAGTCCGAGTACAGATACAGATACAGATAATTCATATGGTTAACAGATACAGATACAGATACAGATAATGCTGTACTCGCTCATCCCTACCTAACAGTTGAGATGCTAACAGACTTTTGCGAAGACACTAAACCATTTCTATAGAGTAAATATTCAATGGAAGCGAGTCATTTACATCAAATAAAGTCTCAGAAACATTTGTATGTACTATTTGTGTAATTTTATGGACTAAACTTACCTTAAAGTAGTTAAAACAACAGTGAGTGATTGTCAGTTGAGCTGCTGCCTCGTTTCCATGGTAACGCCCTCCGCTCCAGTTCAAATGCGGCTCGAATGTTCAGCGCGCGCGCCCATTAAAACACGGTAGAAGTCACGCAGCATTTACATAAATTTAGAATTGATGGACTGAATTATTTGATAATCAGCTAAAATATCCTGAAACTTGATACATTAAGTGGATAGGCCTGTGGCCATCGCAAACTGTAAATTGAATGAGAATATGAAAGCATTGAAAATGTAAAACAATGTTTGAAGTTAATATAATATAGGCCTACCTTTAGAAATGGTAAACGTGGTGTAGAAACAAAATAGCAAAAACTACATGATATAATTATGAACATATTTTCTCATATACACAAATTTACAGTAACACGAGGAACAATTGATAAGCTTTACGTTCTTAACTAAGTATTTTTTAAATGTATTTCAAATATACAAAATGTATTTCAATATATTTAACAGTGCTTCACATATACAGTATGTGAATATATTAATATGCAGTTATTAATAGGCTATAAGTGCTGTTGTTTCGGTGTTTAAACTACTGTGATGTTTAATGTTTTTATGGATGCATTATAGGCATATTTAATGTAGTAATTGTTAACAAAATGTTTAGAAATAGGTGTAATTCAGCACAAGCGTTTTCAACGAGATATAAACCACTAGGGAGCGCTTTTTGCTGGATTTATGCCAAATCATGTAGGTATATGGTTTGCGAACGTATGATATTAAAATAATAACCTGCAGGAAACGTTCTGGGAAGGTTCTCTCTAGGTTATAAAAAGAAAACCTACAGAGAACGATCTTATTTGGTTCCCAAAAAAATAATCAAATGGGAACCATATGGGAACGTTAAGGGAACGTTCTGTGTTTACTGGGTCATTACATGCTTGTTTTAATTTTATTTTTATCCATCAACATGATTGGATCGAGTAATCAGTCTCGTGACTGTCATCAAATCAAATTAAGCACAGAAAACTTTGACCGCCCATACTATTCCTGCTGTTACTCGTGACTGCTGTGGAAGTGCATTCTTCAACAATTCAATCCAGATATCAGCGTCTTCCTCTAATATGCCAAGGCACATTTCACATTTCTGCTTAATATGATATAGGCTGGGCTATCTACAGTACAGGGCCTAACATTTGGTGTGAGGTTGGGGGTATTGTGTGACGAGTTCATAATGTGGTGAATTCCCGCTCCCATGTTTGCATTTCATACATTTCATACAATCCGTCTTCATTTGGCAAGTGCACTTGCGCAAAAACATTTTTCATGTTCAACTTTTGTTTGTTTTTTTGTGTGTGGATGCTGCTGATAAAACAGCTTCGCCGAGACTACAAAGAGACATGCATGTGTATGTGTGTGTGTGTGTGTGTGTTTGTTTCTTTTGTAAAAGTTTCCCAGATATAACTTCCCTATTTAATGCACAATTTTCCTTACAAATTATATGATCAGCATTACAATGTGAGTAAATGTAGCCGAGCAAATGTAAGGGATGATGTATGTGCAACAATAGCATGCTCGGGCTCAGTGGCCTTTCACCTAATTTTAAATGCTTTTTTCCCCCCAAATAATATGATTTAAATGGTGATGAGTGTACTGATTTGATGCATTTAAAAAAGATGGATGATAGATATTCTTCAATCTTTCTGACAAAGAACAAAATATAATGTGAGTTACAGTATGTGCAATTTTTTATTTATTTATTAATTGTAGTGCACATTGTTTATTATAAAGGGGTAGAATCCGCAGCTCAGTACTCAATACTCACTACTCATGAGTACTTTTAAATAAGCTACTTTTTTACTCTTACTCAAGTAGTTTTTTGGACAAGTACTTTTTACTCTACTCACACTACATTTTCTGGAATGTAATGGTACTTTTACTTGAGTATGTTTTTTCAGTACTCTTTCCACCACTGATTGTCACGATTAGCCGCACTCCCTGGGTGATTACAGACCTCTGGGCGAAGTCTTGTTTTGCTGCTGTGAACATTTCCTAGTGTTTTTCCATGCGTTTACCTGCCTGTTGTAACCTTGTCTGTTCCTGATCTCCTGCCTGGTTCCTGTATCCTGTTTGTTTGCTGCCTGCCCTGATATCCTGCCTGTTTATTGACCACGATTTTGCCTGATCTTCTCTCCTGTGTTTGCTGGTGTATGACCCTTGCCTGGTGACTATATAGAGGGTTTTCACCTACGTCACGATTTGGTCAGTTACCCGGATGCGCGGCCATATTGGAGGTACTCGGATGTAAACAACGGCATGGATTGCACTGTTTATGTACTACTGAACACATTGTTACACTAATTTCTGATGTCTAAACCACGGGAAAAACACATGGAAGCTGCGAAATCATATAGAGAAGGACTTGGTAAGCAGGAAAGAGCTCAAAATTTTGACAAACTTAAGGTAATATGTGGTAAAGATCTGAACGAGCTAGCTTCTCTAGTCCTTACTTCTTTTTCGTATCCCGACATTGGCTACGTTCAGATTGTCAGTCCAAAAAAAAGCACATGAAATCCGTTTCAAGCTACATCCATATGTGGTTTAATATCCTATTCAAATCACATATCAGGAAATCCACCAGTCTGAACGCTCTTTCTCGTGGTTTATGTGACTTTCTCACGCCACGTAAAATATAAACATCAGACGCTGTTATAGGGAACATGCTGAAAGTCGCTGCCGAAACAAGGCTGTGTTGTTGCTAAGTGCCGGACGAGCAGAAAATTATTATTTTTGAAAAGTATTTTGAAACCAGCGCGGATGAAAAAGAGTTGTGCATAAAGTAACCTACCAGCCTCCTACAGTTCTGCAGCTCGAGATGCAGTAGTCCAGCGCGGCGGCTATACATTTCCATATTGTAAAATTTAAATAAGAAAACATTTATATTGCAAATGCAAACCTCTCCATCAACGCAACATCATTGCCGTATTGTCAAAGAGCTGCGTGGACACACAAATCGGTTCTGAACAGTTGCAATACAGTGTGGACATCATTTTAGATCATATTCCAATCGGATACAAAGATAATTGGATTGACAGTGTGTATGTACCCATAGTTAACTATTTTACGTCAAAATTTTAGCCATAGTTAATGCTTCATTTACACATGTGGCTGATGCTGTGCCTCTCTCAACCACAAACGCCATCTTTCATCAGTTTTTTGCACTCTTCTCTTTAACTTTCGGCAGTCTATAGAACTAGAAATGTTTTTTCTCGGTGCGACCAATGAGTACAGACCAAAACTTGACCATTTTTCAGAAGCAATAATCAGCCAAATTTGCGAGTCCGTTCAGTTCAATGGCACTGTTTACGTTCAGTACCTCCAAAATGGCCGACTTCCGGATTGATGAAGCGTCGTGAAAACCCTCTATAAAGACAAGCTGCACTTGGATCTGAATGACTCCTATGCTTCGTAACACTTATATACGTTTATTTTCCTTATCTTAATAAAACGTTTACTTGAATTTTGTACTCTTTTGTATCTTTTGGTCTGACGACTGGGCGTGGGAGTCATGTCTAAGTATTTTTGTTACGATTTAAACTAGATGGATCGTAATAGCTGCGTTCCAGTCCACTTTTAGACACGCACTTGCGAACTTCCCAAAACACTTCCCCTCGGGGGAATCCCTGCCGCCATTTTGAAGTGCGTTCCACTTCGTGAAGTGGATGAGGAAAGTTTATATGGACAGACCCTCATTCCCTCGATTTTGACCAAGGGAGCGAGTCTACTTCATATGTACACTTCAAGCACCTATATGTCCCACAATGCAGTACGACTGTGACGTCACCACATATCTCGTCTAATCACCACCGCAACAAACAACTCTATGATGTATTAATTATATATTTTTTATTTAAAACAACCCAAACACACTTATATACATTTGGATGCTGCATTAAACAAATTCTTAAAGGGAAAAAAAAATGTAAATAATAAAACTCCACAGCTGATTCCAAGTGATCAAGGGCTTAGGACGTTCCAGTTCAGCCCACCGCAGTTTCCGCCAGTAGTGGGCAGGGTGGGAATTATGTAATTTTAGGGGCAAGGCCATTTGGCCTCCACCTTTTTTTTTTTTTTAGGGGCACCAAGGCCATATGACAGGGCACAAAGGCCATCGTACAATTCGATGGTTTTCCCATTCAGATTGATACCATAACATCCTAATTTGGAATAAGACATGGATTATGACTTTATTAATAAAAAAAAAAACATTTTTTAATGAGAGAGAGAGAGAGCGCCATTACATCCAGAAGGTATACACCCTCACACAACAATAGAAACAACATAAATGCCAATAAAAGCATTCAGAAACACCACAAATGCCAATAAAAGCATTCAGAAACAACACAAATGCCAATAAATTAATAATTGCCTGCATTGTCGAACGCTCTTCTTCATGCGTTTCAAATATGGACTATAATGTTCAGTAGAGCGCCCTCAGGCTGCTGGTATGAATTGAAACAGCACATCAGTATACAGCGCTCATAAATTCAATAAAATATTATTCCTGTCAATAGAAATCTGATGTAAACTGAGAATATATCAATATTTCTCCAAATCTGCACACTTTTGAGCTAAAAGCCGTGAGGGACGTTGTTTTGTGACTCGCTTTCATGGCGACAGCACAGGAGTTTATGAATGGGAGCGTCTGACGCTCATAATTCATATTAAAGGTATCGACTCATTTTTGCATTTCAACTCCTGACACAAATTAAGACATAACTGTCAATATAAATTTCTCAGAATACAATAGTGGTCAAATACTGAAACGTGAGTCTTATATCTTTTTAATGATGTAAGTTATAGTTTGTCAAGGTAATAACATTAAATCTTATAGTAACTTTGAACTATTAAAAAAAAAACGCTTCAGTGCGCCGACGCCGTTACCTCTGGAACCTTGCATAGGGCCCTTTTCTGAAAAGGGCACTTATCTAAGTTACTAGCAAATAGATTTTGATATTTTTAGGTCAAACCGTTCTTGTCTGTCAGTCATATAATGCAGGTCTATGGTCACGGTCTCAAAGAGCAGCCATCCACAGAGTCCAAATTAAAACAATTCCCCATCGTAAGTACACATTGATGGCCTAAGACACGAAACGAGCGGTTTGTGTGAGAAAACGAACAGTATTTATATAGTTTTTACCTCTTGTAACACAGCGACGTCCAAGTGATCTGAGGGCGCCCGCGCTTCCTGCTGTGTGACGTGTGCGCAGACTGGTGCATAGATAGACATATAGATTGCGCCTTGGCTACGACAGTTCATGAACGAATGCCGTAGCCAAGGCGAAATCTAGTGTATATATCTATGCACCAGTGTCGACAACAGAGTGTCGTTCTTCTGTTGGTGCTGACGTTACATGCTTCTTGCACTGCTGTTTTGATGTGTGAGATCATCGATGTGATTATGACACTGCACCTGCGCGAATCCACAAACTAATTGAAGTTCAGAGACTACTTGGGTGGAACTTGGACAGGGCCAGGGCACACAGGCCACTGTGGCCGTACGATGATTTTTTTTCACGGGGCATGAAGGCCAAAGTGTAGGGCAACGGCGGCCATGGCCGCGTGGCCGCGGTATAATTCCCACCCTGGTAGTGGGCACTCATGCAACGTAAGCAATGACGTACATCCGAGTGAACGAGACGGAGGGAAGTTAGCGAGTGAAGGGCATGACAATTTTGGACTGGAACGCAGCCTAGGAAAAGATGTTGATGTCATTTTCACGCAGCTGACACGCAACAGAAACGCCACGCAGCCAGTGTGTCGCCGGCCTAACACGCCGAGAGCACCTATAGTGCGCCACTAATAAGTGTCTCACCAGAAACAAACCCTACATACTGTAGTTCCAGGAAGAAAAGTAGTTATGACTAAATATTTATGAATAATTAAAATCAGAAAACGGTTTAGATCAAATTCAATTTATTAGTGGTAGTTATTAGTCTATTTTCCACGTTTAATTAGAGTATAGATCTATTCAATTAATGGCAAAATAATCTTACACCATTCTAATTATTTGTCATGAATAGGTGCTCTCGCCGTGTTAGTTGTGTTGTTATATGGTAATGCTGGCATTTTAATCTAATATATATGTTGACTTTGGTAAACCGAATTGATAATTATAGTCATGTTTGCATGAGTTTTAAATTGGGAATTTTCCAAGAAGTGATGTACAGTAATTAACTGTATTGTTTTTTTTTTTTAATTGTATATGCTTCAATTAACTTGTGTACGTGGCATATTTGATTGTAAACGTGCCTCGTGTGTGTCTTTACAGGTATGTTTGGGCTTTATTTTGAGTCTATATGTTTAATGATGTAAATAATTAATAAAAGAACTACAAATAACCTTTATCTTTTTTTTTTTGTACTGGTGGTGTAAAGGAATACAAATATCCTCCTAGTGCATGTTTAATCATATTTTATTAAATTATTTGTTAATGCATTATTTTGTCATGCCTTTACTTGCCCAGTCAACACTTTAATCTCACAGTGATCTCACCATGTGGTCACAACGTCATCAATGTGAGTCACAGTGAGCTAAAAGTGTAACTCTAAAAGTGTAACTCACAGCGCACTCTCTGTGGCCACAATATGAGCTCATCCCAGATAGAAATGTTGTTGTTCTATCAATGTTGTTATGTTCTTGTAATGGTTTCTGTAGATCATTTTATTTTGGTAACCAGAATGTTCTCCTAAAGGAAGGATAAAACATTTTAAACATGTTTAGTCCTAACATTGATAGAACATTATCCCCTAACATTCTTATAAAGTTTTAGCGGGAAGCTTCCCAGCAGACACAGGACTGAGCCTCTTAAAAGAGGTTTAGATGTCGAAGATTGTTTGAAAGTAATAGTTTGGTTTGGTCACCGTTATGGTGTAAGAATTGATAAATTAGGAAATTCCAGACAGTCTGTTTTGGGGGTGGCCAGGCCCTGAGAGGACAAAAGGACCTCTCTGGAGATTACCATTTGAACTGGCCCTCGTGCATCATTGAGACGAAAGTCTCACCTCCGAGTCATCCTAATCTACATCTCCTTCCCTCTCCCCTCACCCACCTCTCTCATACTCAGATGATCACCTGGTTTCTCCCAAGAAAATGTATAGCTTAATGTAAATGATTATCACAGAGTATTTTCATGTTTGGTATCATTTAAAATGTCACAGTGCGACTGGTACAAATGTCTCATTTCAGAATATGTAAAACACAAGGTAATAAGGTTTTTGAAGGTTTATGGATAACTAGAATACAAGGAGGGGTTGGCCTCTAGACAAATGGTCTCCCTACACCCAGAGGTGCTACCTCTGAATGCAAATTTCCTTTGTTAGCACATGTTTACATGTGAAAGAGGTCTGACTATTTAATGGAATTCAGCAGGGAGATCGGGGCCTTTTCTGTACCTCAGATCGGTCCGTGAGGTTGAGAGTGAGAGCTCTCAGCCTCACGTATTTCTTAATGTTGGGTATGCATCTCTTTTCTTTATTCCAGAGAATTTGATGTTTTGTATCGATTATCTTTGAATTGATTATGAAATTGGCATGATACATTTACCTGACATAATAAATTGTTACATTTGATTATTCTAACTGACTTTGATATTATTTTCATTGAAGAGTTAAACGGAATAGTCAAACATTCACTCACTTTTAGTGAGGCACAGATATTATTAAAACCTTTCATTTATGGAGTCAGATGAATTAACGAGAGAATACATAACTAAATGTGTTGTAAATTTAACCAACCAATACTTTGCACGAGTAAGGACAGAACACGTGATAACCTTCCCTGTGTATTGGCGGACCGGCAGATTGGACCAATTTCACGGGCCTTACAATGGTGATCAGTGTTTGCTTTGGTTGGGCTCTTTGGCCTTGACTATTTGATGTTAGTTTTTCTCTGGCTGCTATAAGTGTTTATTACAGCAAGATAAAATGTGATCAAGTATGCTGGCTACTTGTTGATCATAATGTGACGGTCTGATTTCACCCAGGGACTAAATCTTAAAGGCTGTCTTAAAGCCTCCTGTCCACTATCTAGCCGGGATCATTTAGATGCAGCCTTGGCACTTCACCAGGCGAGATCGCTGTTACTGTGGTTCAGTGCTTCACCAAAGCTTCATTTGCCCATCACTACCACCAGTGTTTTAATCAGAAAATATGGAGTATTTATTATAAAAACAAAAACTGTGCACAATAAGATTTAAACGCCTTTAACAAGACAAGCACAAACCTCGAGAATCAACGTGTGAATCTCAATAACGGTGACGTCCTTCATGCAGCAATGCATTCTGGGTGCATCATACAAAACTAATCAGTGGCTCCCAGAATGCATTGCAGCATGAAGCACGTCACCGTTATTGAGATTCACGCACTGATTCTTGAGGTTTGAGTGTGTCTAAGTGAATCAGTAGATCAAAAAATATTTAATGTTTTTTATACACATTTTATTTATTACAAAAATGTTGGATGTCATCCTATAATAAACATTACTATAATCAATTATACAAAATTAATAACACATCTGAAAGTCTAGAAGAGATCAGCTGATCAGAACACAACATCATGATTAGATTAGATTAGATTAGATTTCTTTATTTGTCATTGTACAATTTCACATACAACAAAATTTATAGACTCTCCAACGTATACAGGTAAGAGTAGTTGAATACATATTGCAATCAAGGCCGTATTGCTCATAAATAAATAAAGTGCTCGTAGTGCTTCACATAAGTTATCGTGTGTGTCAAGAATGTGTTGTTGTGATGGTTTGGGATGTATTTTCAGTTCATGGTTCATTATTGTGATAGCTTTGGGATAGAAGCTGTTCATGAGTCTCGTTGTGCGTGATTTGATAGACCTGTAGCGTTTTCCGGATGGCAGTAGTTCAAATAAGTGATAAACTGCCCAACTAAAGCAAACACTGACTATTAAACCAAACTATTATTATTAATAAATCATCAACATCTAAAGCTGTTAATCTCAATAAGGACTTTTGTACACATATGACAGAAGTAAATCTGGTTTGTAATAATTGAAGCTGGTAATGCTGTTTGTGGAGTTGTTTAAAGGGGTCATGACATGAGTAACCAAATTTGCCTTGATCTTTTGGTATATAAGAGGTCTTTGTACCATTAAAACTTCCTGCAAGTTTTATAGCTTAAGACGTCCTCCCCATTATAAACAAAGCATTTATTTAATCAAGCTCTCATTACAGCTCGTTGGGGATCCATGGTAAGAAGTGACGTCACGGTACGAAGTCGTTTGCATATGATCGCCTCCAGCGCAAGACAACTATGCCTCATTTCGCATCATCGCATCGTTGTCACCCCACAGGTGTTCAGAAGATCGCGATGACGCAGATGTGCTGTTCCTGGCTGTGGACAAACAAAATGTTTGAATACGCTACCGAACGATCCAGACGTCAGGGAAAAATGGATGCAGTTTATTTTTTGCGGATGTCCCAGTCACGGCAGTGTTAATTTAAGCGTGTGTTCTCTACATTTCAAGGATGACTGTTAGAACAAATTGCAGTATGATGCTGGCTTTGCCAGAAAACCTTTGCTTAAAGATCAGGTCGTGCCGACTATTCTGGGTCCCAACGACGCCGCAAACTGTAAGTAATGTATTTCATCTTAAAACTACTTTTAGCCAATGACGTTAGCCAATCATAACAGTGGGTGTTAACACTGAACTCTTAAAGGGGAAACACCCCCAAAACAGACTGTTTGAATCAGAGGATGAGAAACAGGGTGGGAAAAGGTCATAAATCACTACAATTTTAACGTTTTTTGTCCAAAAAACTATAATAATACTATAATTGCACTGAAGGAAACATAATAAAACAAAAACAAAAACCATGTCATGACCCCTTTAATGAAGTTTCCAAAATTTGACGTCTGAGCGATGTTGGGAGTCAGTGTCCAATAACATTTCTATCTGGGATGAGCTCATATTGTGATCATATTCTAACACAAGAAGTATTCAGCCCAGTTCAGTTGTTGTGTGACTTTTCCAGAAGTCAGAGAATGGAGGTGCAGTCAGGGTACTTCTTATTCCTTCTTAAAGAGGCAGTTTGATTTGGTTTATCTATAAATGTTAATGAATGCATTAACTATCATACATGTACTAACATGTAGTTAAGGCTGCCGTTATTCATGCGTGAATCCATAATGTCTCCATCGTAGTTCAGGATAACTCTTCAGTGGTTTGTGATTAGTTCATGCTTTCAATTATCATTAGTTCATGTAGAATTAAGTATTAATCCAGGTATTAGTACATGATTATTAATATACCCTTATTGTAAAGTGTTACCGTTTTTTCCTCACTTAATGCAAACAACACACTCTCCAGAGCAAACTATTAGTCTTTATCAGAGAGCTGTTCAAATTAGAGATGCGCGGTTGGCAGTTACAGCCGCGGACTCCGCGGATAAACCGCGGATCGGGCGGATGACGTGACGAAAAATAATATTTTAATTAAATTCGGGTGGTGGGCGGTTGAACCAATCAAATGAAAAATATATGTTTACACCAATCAGCAAAAATATTTAGTGTTTTTATACATATTTCTTATTACAAATTTTTTGGATGTCATCCTATAGAAACATTACTATAATCAATTATATGAAATTAATAACACACATGACAGTCTAGAAGAGATCAGCTGATCAGAACACAACATGATGATTACATCGTTATCATCATCAAGTAGATGACATCATCTGATCAAATTTTTCTCTTACTGTTCTTGCCATAACACACAGTTCCAGCAGCCAGAGAAAAACTAACATTAAAACATCAAGAGTCAAACTGACCAACTAAAGCAAACACTGATCACCATAATGGTGACATCGAACCAAACTATTATTTTCAATAAATCATCATCATCTAAACCTCTGTTAATCTCAATATGGTTGAGATACAACAAGTATTCAGCCCAGTTCAGTTGTTGTGTGACTTTTCCAGAAGTCAGAGAACGGAGGTGCAGTCAGGGTACTTCTTATTCCTCCTTAAAGAGGCACTTTGATTTGGTTTATCCATAAATGATGTTTTATTAACAAAGTTCGGGAGGAGCAGGTTCAGATAATTAACCAAATTATGCACAGCTGGAGATTAATCAGTAATCAAATCAATGACAGAGTATAAATTCACAGCAGACCTATCTCTGTTCATTGAAAGTTTGTCAGCATCCCTCCTCCACCCCATCTCCTCACTTCTAGTTCCATCTACACTTACCAACTGGGGGGAGTACTTTGGGTTCGGGCCTAACTCCGAGCTCGGAGCCCTCCCCCCGGACAGCACGCCAAATACGCATAAACTTATTGTATTAATTATATGTAGTTGTGAACTCGTGAAATGTTAATGAATGCATTAACTATCATACATGTACTAACATGTGAATCCAATCTACATTCATGCGTGAATCCATAATGAATCCATCGTTCATGCTTTGAATTATCATTAGTATCAAACTATTAGTCTTTATCAGAGAGCTGTTCAAATCACTGACACACTCTTAATATGAAGATAATTCTTCATCATCAGATGTTTGAGTGACACTATGTCCAGTATCAGGAATAATACAGTATGATCTGTGTGTATCTATACACAACTCTGAGATCACAACGTGAATGTGTGCAAGAATAAACTGAGAATGTTCAAATTAACTCTTTCCAGACTAATTCCACTAAATGTCTTTAGAGAAAATACAGATTTCTTTACCTGTGAGAAGTGAAGAGAGAATGATCAGTCCCAGCAGACACAGATCACACTTATCAGCCATTTTGTGTTTCTGTCAGTCTTTCTCTTCATTATATATAGTTACAGCTCTTCCTTTAAACATCATCAGCTCCTCCTCTGGTTGGTAACTTCCTCTGATCTCATCATCTGAGTGTTTAGTCCTGACTCTATGACACAGCTGAAGAAGCGATCCGAAAGATCTCTGGTGTAAAACTGTGTTGACTTTGAAAAGCTCTGGATCAGAAAGTGAGCTGAACTGTACAGTGGCGTCCAGAAACCAACCAAGTCCATAAAGAAGTATTATGTTTGACACTGAACAAAGTGCTTTGAATGAACATTTCCACACAAATAAATACAAACAATATATTTATCCTCTCATTAGCTATGTTTCCATCACCCTGTTTTTATGCATATTTTGAAGTTTTGCATCAGAAATGAGTGATGGAAAGGCAAAATGTCTAAACTTTATGTTTGGAAGGAAACCCAGCTATTGTAGCTACTGATTATTCGTCAGAGAAAACTATTTCAACATAATGAAATATAGTTATTTTTAAGTGACCCAATACAGTGTCCTCAGAGTAATTTTTACGTGTCAATTTTTTATTTATTTTTTCATTTACACTTTTTTTCCCCATCACATCACTAACACATTGTGTTGCTATTTGTGTGTGTGTGTGTGTGTGTGTGTGTGTGTGTGTGTATGATGAAGCTTTTATTAGGCTACTAAGTTTGTGCTTGTGAAACCACAAATTCACAACCTCCAGAAGTGTTGATGCGTCAAGATCACACTTCATCTATATATACACAGCAAAAACTCCAGTGTTAAATTAACTCTCCTGGGAATTTATTTGACCACACTCAAAAGTGTTAAAATAAGGGTACATAAAAAGTCAAGGGTCAAAAGTCCAACTAAAGCAAATAGGGGTGGGAATCTCTAGGCACCTCACGATTCGATTCGATTAGATTACGATTCAGAGAGTAACGATTATCAATGCATCTTTTTTGTGTGTGTGTGTCTTCTTGGCACTTTTAAAGCAAAGTATTTATGATGACCCATAAAGAATTTACTTCCTATATTAATTTTATTAATAAAACAAATGGAAGTGATTTGGCAAGTCAACTGTAAGGTTACATTTGCCAGCATATTGCATAATGCCAAATACAGCATAATGTCCCAACATTGCAAAGAACCAACAGGAAAATAAATGTGTGCCTGTACTAGCAGCAACACTCATCTGATGGCCTGGCAGCAGAATACAGCATTTTTTGTTGTTTTCGCGGATCCGTGTGAATGGGGATCGTTTTGACAACGGTGTCGTCTGTACGCCGAAAACTCAAAGGAAAGACTTCTCTGTTTTAAGCATAACTGGGTTGTAACAACCAGACAAGAGAAAAGGTGATCAGGTGGTGTTGGTTATGTTTCGACATAATCATCATTTGACCTGAATGACTGAACTAATTTATAGTCTAATCTCTGAGTTTGATTTACCTTATTGATTACAGCCGCCCTGTGATTCTACAGCATAAGATCCAGCATTTTCAATATAATTCTAAGGATTTCCCGTGCGTCTCACTATCTCTGTAGCAGGAAAACTCCAAAAACAGTGAGAGCGAGCACAACGCTGACTACGCTCAGCTGAGCACAGAGCTAAGTGTGATGTTCCTCGCTGTGATTATCAGTTGAGACTCATTAGAGCGTCTTTCGCCGCCATTTATTCTTAAAGTGGCGCGCCTCTGAGTGTGTCACTTGCTAGGGTTGCGCCCATGCAAGCCACATCCATCAAAGACTAGCCCTCTCTCTGGGAGCGCGCGAGCTCCGCCTAGCTGCATTTGCGGACCGCTAAGTGAGCCCATGCCAGCCTATGTGCCCTCGTGTCTCACTCTCCTGCTGGAGCAAGCACAGTGCCTAAGGGTCTGCAACTGAAAAAGATGTCTCTCCCCTGTGGCTATCAGTGACAATCATTGAGCATATCACTCTCTAAAGAGCATCTTTAGCCAGTGGTTGTTTTACAGCCCCGCGCCAATGTGCGTGTCACTTGCCAGGGCTGTGCCCACGCAAGCCGCATTCATCAAGGATGAACACTCATGGCAAAGCGCAAGTCTCGCATCTCTACGCTCGTGTTCTGCAGCTCAGCAGCGACCCAGGCCCCGAAGCAAAGCCGCATAAAAGATGCATACTTTCATATCCAGATTGACCCCTTCACAAACCGTTCTTGAGGTTTGCATTCAAAGGGGTTGCATACCAGTATACAGTCTTACCATTGGACTGGACCAAAATCTAGGCTGGGAGAAGTGAATCAGCAAGTGATTTCTTTTTGTGTGTGATAAAAGTCATGAATTTAGAGAGCATGCTAAAATACCATTAAAACTACCATACCAGTGTTTTTCCTCGGTCAAAAATGGTCTTCGGTGGAGGCATAGGCGTAATTTGCAGGTGGGACGGGTGGGATATGTCCCCACCACTTTTTACCAGGGTCCATTTTGTTCCCACCACTTTTTAAAATTTGTATGTACCAATACAAATAAATAAAACATCTCCAGTTAACTAGCAGAGCATTCATTTAGTTTGTCTGTTGAATAAGAGGTGATCTAGCGCTAAAATGTGTTGCTTTTGAAATCAAGTGATCAAAGTGCTTGTTGCCGCTGATATAAGTGGAGCATACAGTGTGTTCTCATGTGGCTCGCGCACAGTCTTCACACGGACCCACGCTTCAATCTATCGCTTAACGCCTTTGCGGAGACTAGGGGTGTTGAAATTAGTCGTTAATATGATGCATCGCGATGCAGACAAGGATGATTTGGTATCGGTTCAGTAATAGACCATAACCGATTATAATGTACTGACGCTTTTCTGATGTCATTTGTCACGTACGTGCTTTGTCGCGGTAGCATACAATGGCAGAGGGAGGTGAGACGCGAGTGCGAGTAATTAAAAATGATCCAACTACTTTAAAAGCCTACATCTTGGCACATTTCGGCTTTTATGAACAACCTGGTAAGCACAACCTGCAGAAGACACGCGCTGTGTGCGCTCATGTCACGCACAAATATAATATGCAGGAGGTAATACCACTAACTTGATAAACCACGTTAGCCGTTTTCACACCGAGCTGTTAACGCCTGGCAGAGTCTGACTGCTTTAGAGTAAGCGGATGAGCTCAACGCCGAATCCGCAGCCAAAATCAAATCATCCACCCGCCCCAATAATTTTCTCTGATTTAAGTATCCACACCCGATGGTCAAATTACAGTTATTCTGTGTTGTTACGCGTTATTATAAATGGATGATCGTCACCTTTAACAGCAGATTCGGCGACGGTTGATGCGCGCATCTTTAATGGTAACATAATACACTGATTCATTGTATTGATTAATTAATTGTATTAATTGAGGATGCAGTGCATCGTGATGCATCATGATATCGAATTGAACTGAATTGATGACATGATAATCGTAATCGAACCAGTGTAGGTTCACACCCCTAGCGGAGACTCTCTATTCGTTCTGGTGAAATCACAAAACAAAATCCACACAAACGCGTCCATGCTTAATATACAACCAGTGATGAACATATTCAGTTTTGATGAAAAAAAAAAAAACATACGAATGCG
Organism: Abramis brama; assembly: GCF_963993115.1. Taxonomy (NCBI): domain Eukaryota; kingdom Metazoa; phylum Chordata; class Actinopteri; order Cypriniformes; family Leuciscidae; genus Abramis; species Abramis brama. Next base: position 59,658,931 of record NC_139963.1, on the reverse strand, counting down.
GATTAGAACCTGTAACCTCTGACACGCTTGGCAAAAGTTCTACCACTGGACCATTAAAGTAAACATTTAAAATAAATCGGATCTATGTATTTATTCAGGAGAAAATTCTCTACACTTACAACATATATTAGATCTCATTGAACGACAAATCAAACCCAATGTACTATTTAAATCGATTGCTGGACATCGTAATGTTATTGTACATATCTGATTTAGTATTGTATTAGCATCCCCCCCCCCCTCCCCTTACGGAACACATTCCCAATTATTTTTTTCGTTTATCTTCTGTCAGCTGCATCATGTGCGTAACGCTTGTCAGAGAAGAGTAGAGCTGCATGATTAATCGTTAAAAGATCGCGATTTCGATTCAACTCCCCACGCGATCTTAATCCTGCATTTCTACGATTCTGCCAATGATATTCAACGAGATAATGCGCCATAACTCACAGCGGCCGCGATGACGCCTTGACGTCTCATCGGGTATTGCGAGAGCCAGATGTGCTTGTGCTAGATGCATTAATCTCCTGAAATGAGATGGTTAAAAACAAAACTGCTCAATCACAAAGTACCAGTGGCCAGATGAAACAAACGTCTAGAAAAGCAACGCAATTCAGCGCAACACCACACCCATCAAACTCCCTCAGGCTCAAAGAAATTACAGATGCAATAGCATTTCACCTGGCAAAAGATATGGCTCCCGTGACCACTGTTGAAAAAGATGGCTTTAAAAAACTGATTAAAACCCTTGATAAGCACTATTGCCCTCTCGTAATTATTTTTCACACGTTGCAATACCTGCTCTGTACAACAAGTGTCGTGGAGCAATTGAAACGGAAGTGCGAGATGTACAGTATTTTGCAGCAACTTCAGAGTTATGGTCCAGCAGAGCAAAGTTATACATGAGCATAACAATTCATTTCATTACTCATGATTTTGAGTTGAAAAGTCGGTGCCAACAGACTGGGTTTCTTCCTGAGGACCACACTGGCGAAGCACTGGCACAGGGATTAAAGAATGCTCTCATAAACTGGAAATTGGAGGAGGAAAATCTTGTTTGCATAACTATAGACAATGGAGCCAACATTGTAAAGGCCACGTCCATAAATGATTGGACACGACTGCAGTGTTTTGGTCACAACTTGGGACTGCATTATATCCAACAACATCTGGACAAACCAGGGATTATGTGAGGATCCTGTTTGTGGACTTCAACTCGGCCTTCAACACCATCATACCAAACATCCTCCTGTCCAAACTAACCCAGCTCCCTGTGCCCGCCTCCATCTGTCAGTAGGGCTGGGTACCGAGTTCGATACTTTTTAGGTACCGACCGAATTGCCTCGATACTATCGAGTATCGAAAAATGACTTGTTTTTCGGTACCAATTTCGATACCTAAGGGGTTAACTCGTCAACTATCAGCGCTCAAACAAATACATATGAAATGCACAACGACACGCCTAAAGTCGCTCACGCACATACACGCAAACTCTACACACACGAGACGTGCGGAACTCTCTGCGCACATACTCATATGAGACGCGCGCACGCACACAAACTGTCCACGCACATTCTCATATGAGACGCGCGCACGCACACAAACTGTCCACGCACATTCTCATATGAGACGCGCGCACGCACACAAACTGTCCACGCACATTCTCATATGAGACGCGAGCACACACACACAAACTCGCGCACATACTCAATGAGACACGCGCACACACACTCACAATACCCTAAAGATGTGGAAAAGTCGATCAAAAGTGTGGCTACATTTCTCCAGGTTTGATGCCAACAGCGTGTGATGCAGTATTTGCGGTAAAATAATTGCTGCAAAGACGGTACCGCGACAGATATGATGAAGCCCTTGACAGTGCACGGAGTAAACATAAGAGCAGAAAGTTGCTCCGTCTTTGACTGGTAAATGAAGAGATACCTTGTTGATCACTCTGACAGTGTTTATATTGCAATAATGACCTACTGAATGTACACTGCCGTTCAAAAATGTGTTGGTCAGAATTTTTTTTTCAGTAAGGATGCATTAAAGTGATCAAAAATGACCTTAAAACATGTGTAATGTTACAAAAGATTTCTGTTTCAAATAAATGCTGTTCTTTTGAATTTTTTATTCATCAAAGAATCATGAAAATTTTTTGAAAATTCAGCTTTGACAACACAGGAATAAATGACATTTTGAAATATATTCAAATAAGATTTTAAATTGTAATACTATTCCACAATATTACAAATTTTACTGTATTTTTGATCAAACAAATTCAGCTTTGGTGAGCATGAGCTCTTTATAAAAAAATATTTTGTACCTTATGTATATGTATAAGGAATATTTTGTTCCTTTGTGCTTTTTTTGTTCCTTTGTGCACTGGCTAAGGAGCATGAGTCAAACTGAAAAAATAAAACCAAAGTTTTTCTGAGGTAATGTGTTATGTAATCTTGTTAAAATGGATTTCATAAAATTGGTATCGGAAAAAGTATCGTTCAGGAACAGGTATCGAAATCAAGGTATCGGTATCGGTATTGGTATCGAAATTTTTTGAACGATACCCAGCCCTATCTGTCAGTGGATCACCAACTTCCTGACAGACAGGCAACAGTTAGTGAGGCTGGGAAAATTCTCATCCACACCTTCATAATCAGCACTGGCGCCCCCCAGGGGTGCGTTCTCTCCCCACTGCTCTTCTCCCTGTACACCAACGACTGCACAGCAAAATACCTCTCTGTCAAACTCCTGAAGTTTGCAGACGACACCACACTTATCAGCCTCATCCAGGACGGTGATGAGTCTGTTTACAGACTGGAGGTTGAACAGCTGGCTGTCTGGTGCAGTTATAACAACCTTGAGCTTAACACACTCAAAACAGTGGAGATGATCATGGACTTTAGGAGAAACCCCCCTGCACTCCCCACTCTCACCACCAAGAACAGCACTGTGGAAGCAGTGGAGTCATTCAGGTTCCTGGGTGCTACCATCTCTCAGGACCTGAAGTGGGACAAACACATTGACTCCATTGTCAAAAAGGCCCACCTGAAGAAGTTCAACCTGTCACAGGAACTGCTGAAACAAGTATACTCTGCAGTCACTGAATCCTCTGCACTTCTAGAACTGTCTGGTTCAGCTCAGCTATCAGATCTCAGAAGAGTACAGCGGATAGTCTGCTGAGAGAATCACTGGTACACCCTTCCCCACTCTCCAAGAACTGTCCTCATCCAGAGTGAGTAAAGAGCTGGCAGAATCACTCTGGACCCCTCACACCCAGGGGTCTAATGTTTGGAATGAACTCTTTCCCTTCCATTAACATAAATTTCTATGATTTATGAGACTTATGCTGCGTCCCAATTCGCCTTCTTATTCTACGCCCTTAAAAGTATGTACTTCTTTTGTGAAGAAAAATTACATACTTTTGAGTGTGTAGCAAAAGAGTAGACAAGCGCCTCTTCCTCCTTGAACTGTTGTCGTCTGGTCGGCTCTACGGAGCTCTGAGCTCCAGAACGGCCAGGCACAGTTTCTTCCCTCAGGCAATCCACCTCATGAACATGTGCCTACACAATAAACGTGCAATAGCCTACTTAAACACTATTTATACATTTTTTTTTTTTTTTTAAAACAGCATACGTCTTGTTTACATTTCCTTGTACATACATACCCGTACATTCCATCTATTATCTACTTTTTGTACTGTGTTGTTTTTTGTTGTTTTTTTTTAATCTATTTTTAGTATATTGTGTATTTTACTAATTCTATTTTTAGCTTCTGTCACCAAAACAAATTCCTCGTATGTGCAAACATACCTGGCAATAAAGCTCTTTCTGATTCTGATTCTGACAACAAACTGTACAAGACATGTATCAAAATGTCATAAAGTGACAAATCTATTTAAAGAGCTTTTTTATTAAAAAATCAAAAAATAAATTTTTTATTAAAAAATCTCCCTCTGGGGACCAAGCTGTTTTGGGGTCCTTGAGATGTTCTGACATGCTCTGACATTTGTGCTTTTTTCAGTTATTTATAAACATGTTAATGGCAAAGGTGTAAATTCACTCTATATAGCACAAACAGGGCTACCATAATATGCGAGCAACGTGTATGTAGATGTTTGTATTTTTAAGAGAATAATGTTTATGTGTGGTTATTGAAAAAAATTAAAATGAAAGTTGCTGAATTAAGACCACAAAACACATATTAAATATGTGTCCACAAGACTTTTGAATAATGGATGTTGTCCCTTTGAGTTCTAGCTTCAAAATGATGTAAAAATAGTCTTGCTTTATCGTTCACAAAAAAAAATACATTGATTTAAATGGTGTAAAACAGGTTTTGCTTGGAAAGCCAATATGCGAGGGGGAGGAGTAGTTTACACCTTAGATTATGAATGTCCCACCCACTCTGCATAATGACTCTGCATAATGAGCCATTCATTCAGGTGTGACACTGACTGAGCCACAATGCAAGGACAAAAGATGTATTTAGACTTATATTGACCATTTAAGATTTCGCTTACATCTCTCTTGTAAATATGTTTTGCTATTTTATTAAAAATGTTACAATTACAACAATAATTACAATTTCAACAATATTTCAAGTGTACTCTTTCTTTGTAAAAAAAAAAAAAAAAAAAAAGATTATAGGCCTACATTTTATCATATGTATTCATTAGTTTGAATATAGCCAACATTGGAACATCTAACATCTTAGTCTATGAATTTATTTTTGACAAAAATAGTATTTTTTTTGCAGTTTAATACGTTGCTTATACAAATACATTTTATTTCAACATATTCCAGTCGATTTTTACTCATCTCAGTAGGCTATAGCAAAGCAGTTTATTCTTTCACACACAGACGCGCGATTCATATTTAGGCTAAACAGTCTTTACAAATATGTCCCCTTCATTCATCTCACAGAAAGGCGAGTCATATTATAGAAATGCGATTCATCTTTTTGCGGTTTACATAGGCCTACACTAACGTTATTCCATAACGTTATTCCACACGTGAGAAAAGAAAACAGCCTACACTCACTCCTCAGCGGAATCTGCTCCTCATTTCAGGAGATATTGCTCCTCATCAGCACTGTTCTGAGGAATTTTTTCTCCATAAGGTAGGCTATAATGTCTCACTCGCGAGGAGTCGCGACGCGCTGTGTTTACAGCTGATGGGCGTTTCACAGATCTTCTTCTCAGAATTTGCGTTTGAATAGCACGCGCTCTCCGGGGAGTGGTCACATTACTGTGAATGAGCTCGTAATGAGCTCGACTGGAGTCGCTCTCTTTTTATACAGATTACAGAAGCTGAGAATATTTGTTTTTTATATAAATGACTTCATTTAAAAGATGCGATCTCAAGCTTTATGCCCGTGGGTCTGTTTGCCTGTTTGACTGAATTTTCGCGGAGTTATAGATCATTTTCGAACGCGTTTCAAATGGGAGTTTACTGACAGAGAGAAGGCAGAAATCGCATCATGTTAATTTTTCTTTATTTGTCAAAAAGCAAAACACTTTATTTTTATTGTGAGTATACAGAAAAAAAATAGAAACTGAACAGGATCGATTGATGTATTACACGAAAATGAAAGATCAAAATTAACAGAGCATTTAGTGTTTATTTTCATTGCTAAAAAAAAAAAAAAACGAGCAAAACGCGCGGGCGCGTTTTTGGTCCCCAGAGGGTTAAAGACAATATTTGTGATAATAAACCAGTCTGTGTGAGCCAGTCCAGTGGATCTCGCGGTCCAGAGTTAAGGACCCCTGCTATAGGTGCATACTCACACGCGTTTAGAGCTTGTGTTAATTGCACGTAGAAAAGGAAGTTAAGGAACAACCCTGATCCATCAGGAAACGCCACATGGGTCGCTGCATTAGGTAGGCTATAGCACTGCAGTCAGACTAAATTCAGTTATATTTAGACTATAGACTTTAAGTGATGTTGATTCAATGCAGTAAACATTGACACATTAACATTGATTTAACATTGTTTTGATGGTTGCTTGCTATCTGGGACCCTCATCAAACACAGCTAATTAATGTCTTCAGGATTGCTAGAAAGATACAGGCAGGAGAGTTTATCAGGGTTGGAGATAAACTCTGCAGGACAGTGGCCCTCCAGGACTGAGTTTACCCATCCCTGGCTAAAACCTTTGCTTGATGAAAAGTTGAAAAGAGATGAAATGTGTTGAATGCATGTGATAGTGATATGCACGCTCCTGCCAGTCGGATGGATAACAGCTCCAAACCCTAAAAGCTCCACATTTCACGAATACAGAAGATCACATATGCTTTTATTTTGGCCTTATGGACAATTAAAGACATTCACATGATTGTGTATGAGACACGTCCGCCGTCCAACTGGCAGTGCTGCAGTAAGTGAATTCTGTTTGAAAAAACAATGAGACAGACACAGTTGTGCTGTTATCAATAACGAGTCGCTCTTGTAATCGCTTTAATACAATAAGTCAAAGATTATTTATACATATTATATTTGGTTTGACTCAGTCAAACAAAACACCAATAAACATGTGTTGCATCACTTTTGTAAGTCTTTCTCCTCAAGTAGTATTTTCCTCAGATAACTCAATACTTTTCCCGTAAATCACACATCACAATGTAGGCTATTACAGTCTCTGTTGTCTGTGCAAATGTATCCCACTAAACACTGTATAACTGAATAGTTGAGCGAACCATTAGTTACACAATATAACCATTTAAACTGAATTACTATATACAACACAGCGGATATACTTAATCAAAAGATCATTAAAACAAATTATAAAAACCAAATGTCAACAGTACACAGCAAAATCCCCAGAGTTAAATTAACTCTGTTCAGAGAACATTTGGTCCCTCTCTACAGAGAGTTAAAATAACTCTGAATCAGAGTTAAAGTTAATGAGATACTTAAGTGATTAATTAAGTGATGATTGGGCATTGATGATGAACACCTGCTGTTAACAAGTTCTCAGCAGAGGAGGATTCAACAACTCCATAAACAGCATTACCAGCTTCACTTATTACTAACCAGGGGTGCGTTTCCCGAAAGCATCGTTGGCCAACTATGGTCGCAAGTTCATCGCAATGTCCATTGAACTCTATTGGTAACGACGGAACTTGCGACCATAATTGTCCAACGATGCTTTCAGGAAACACACCCCAGACTGACTTTATTTCTGTCAGACGTCTACAGAAGGTCTTATTAAGAATTAACAGAGGTTTAGATGTTGATGATTTATTGAAAATGTATGATCACCATTATCGTGATGAGTGTTTCCTTCAGTTGGGCAGTTTGACTCTTCTTGCAAGTTTGTGGTTTTTGTAACAGCTTTTACCAAAACACGTAATTTGTTACAAAGAAAGCCAAAAAAAAAGATGATTGGGTGATATAGTGTTTAACAGCAGATAGTAAAAAAATGCACTTATATCATCACTGTCAAAAAGTGGTAATTTGATGTTAATATATTATATTCACTAACAATACTGTCTTGCCACAGATTGGACATTTTGAATTTTTTAAATATATAATGGGGGATTTTTTTTTTTTTTAAACAAAGACATCAATAATCAGCTTATGAATCTCAACAATGGTGACATGCTTCATGCTGCAATGCATGCTGGGAGCCGCAATAGTATAAAACTCATGGCTCCCAGGATGCATTGCGGCATGAAACATGTCACCATTGTTGAGATTCATAAGCTGATTCTTGATGTCTGTGTCTTAGAAAAAAAAATCCCTTATTATGTATTTAAAAAATTCAAAATGTCCAATTTGTGGCAAGAGAGTATTGTTAGTGAATATAATATATTAACATCAAATGACCACTTTTGGACATTGATGATATAAGCACATCATTCTACTTTTTGTTGTTGAAAACTAGATCACCTGAACATCTTTGCATCTGGCATTCTTTGCAACAAATTACATGTTTTGGTACAAGCTGTTACAAAAACCATAAACACTCAAAAAAAATAAGCTAGAGTCAAACTGCCCAACTAAAGGAAACACTCATCACGATAATGGTGATCATACATTTTCAATAAATCGTCAACATCTAAACCTCAATTCTCAATACGAACTTCTGTAAACGTATGACAGAAATAAAGTCAGTCTGGTTAGTAATAAGTGAAGCTGGTAATGCTGTTTATGGAGTTGTTTAATCCTCCTCTGCTGAGAACTTCTTAACAGCAGGTGTTCATCATTAATGCCCTATCATCACTTAATTAATCACTTAAGTATCTCATTAACTTTAACTCTGATTCAGAGTTATTTTAACTCTCTGTAGAGAGGGACCAAATGTTCTCTGAACAGAGTTAATTTTACTCTGGGGATTTTGCTGTGTAGCCTTTATAATATAGTATGCAAAGATTATATATGTATAATATTCAACAATTACATATGTACGTATCTATATATACATATACTTCAATCTTGAAACCCATGGCGATTGCTCAAAACATCGCTCTTTATGCTATAAACACAATTATACACCTCTTATTACACCTCTAACTCAGTGGTTCCCAAACCTGTCCTGCCGGCACCCCAACACTGCACATTTTCTTTGTCTCCCTAATCAAACACACCTGATTCTCCACTCAGCTCGCGCTGAAAAGCGAAGCAGTGCCAAACGCTGCTCCTCCTGCATGGACTCCACCACTGCAACGGCGTCTTGATGTGAGTGATCATATATATTTTAATCACAATTTATGGTTAGGCTAAAGTTAATCCTCTGGGGTCGACAAACGCGGCAGCGCATTTTGCTGGATTTTTTCACATAGCGGCAAAATATGAAAATGCCTATAGAGAGCGCGCGCTATTGACATCAACTCGATAAAACCAGAGAATGACGGGTTCTGATAAAACTCATCAGATGCATGTACTTTACGTCGTCTTGCGACCCTGTGAGCCACTCTCCATTTTAGAGAGTCTGACAGCAGGTCTCAGGTGCACGCCCTCCCGCTCACGGTTCGTCCCCTCTATCTCCGCTGGGGTCTGCCCACTTTTCTAGCATTTTTCAAATATTGCCAGTGGGTGGAGTCAGGCTCTCACCAGGGGTTTAGTTACCCTTTAAATCCCAGTTGTGCAGGCGGGGCATGTTGTAACACTGCGTTACAATGTGCCCCTATTAGAAATATGCTATTATATTCTATACTTTTATTAATTTTATTGAGAAAACATGAGAAATGGGTGAATAATAAGGGTGAGTGTCAATGTTCAGAAATTACTAATTATTTATTTGTTTTGAACTATGTTGTATAGCTGTGTTTTCATGTGTTCGTAGTCAAAACTCAAAAATGAGTTTATATTTAATTATTAAAAATTGCCATTATTTTATATGAAATAGTTTTTTAGTTGTATTTTATTTAGAAAGTATTTTAGTTTGTTTTGTATATTTTTTTTTATTAGATCAGATAACATTTTAAGCTGTCATATGTTATGTTACAATGTGCCCCACACATGTTACAATGGACCCCACCTATGGGGCATGTTGTCAAATTTCACTTCCATTCTTTCGGGGTATATCAAGAAAAAAGTATATACTGTATTAATAAAACAAAAACACATAATTGTACTAGACATGTGGGAAATTAATGTGGGAAAAAATAAATACTCTGAACCATAAGTAGATTTACACAAACTGAGAAAGTAAAAAAGCGTTACTTTGTGCCCCACTCTCAAGTAGTAATCCAGGTATTAGTACATGATTATTCATATACCCTTATTGTAAAGTGTTACCGTTTTTTCCTCACTTAATGCAAACAACACACTCTCCAGAATAAACTATTAGTCTTTATCAGAGAGCTGTTCAAATCACTGACACACTCTTAATATGAAGATAATTCTTCATCATCAGATGTTTGAGTGACACTATGTCCAGTATCAGGAAAAATACAGTATGATCTGTGTGTATCAATACACAACTCTGAGATCACAACGTGAATGTGTGCAAGAATAAACTGAGCATGTTCAGATGAACTCTTTCCAGACTAATTCCACTAAATGTCTTTAGAGAAAATACTACGGTGGCCGAGAGAGCTCAACGCGCTGCAAATGAAAAAAACGCATGCAAACAGAAAAAAACGCATGCAAACAGAAAAAAAAACACATGCAAATAGAAAAAAAACACCAGCGAATAAGAAAACATCTTCATCAGTTTTACAACTCACGTGCGTCCCAATACTCACAACACAACCAAATATGGAAACGCGCTGCGATTACAGAAACGCGCTGCAAAAGTTCACAACACAACCAAACAGAAACGCGCTGCAAATAGAACAGAACACAACGGAAATGTTTCCGGGGATCCCAATAAGTGACGGACGGAATCTTTGGCTGATTGTGTGTTTTTAACGCACATTTGTCAAGAAAAGCTGAAGGAAAATACAGTCAGGTGATGTTGGTCATGTGTTGATAGGGACATAATCAGCCTTAATTTTCACTGAAGGATCTACAGCAAACAAGCTAAAAAACCCAGAAATAAGTTTTTATAATCTGTCGACGCAAAAAAAACAAGCACCAAAGGTGTTGTGGCATCGTGAGAGGGTGTCATAGAGGCAAGGTATGTGCCATCTAGGTGGCTGCAGCATGGGGACTACAAACCAAGATGGCCACCTGGTCCCGGACTACAGTTACCAGGGACACAGCTGTTGCGAGTGAAGGAGAAAAGCTGTTAATGAGCTGAGAACAGAGAGACTGGCTGTTTTTTGATAGAGAGCATAAAGAGAAGCTGGGAAAGTGTTTTGGTTAAAAAGTGTTGGAGTTTTGAGTTGATTATTATAAAGAAACCAGTGACTTGATCTCTGCCTGGACTCGATTTGTGAAGCAACCCACACTTTGGTGATCCTCTACCTCTCACGATGCCACAGTGGATACAGGCAATAAGACATGAAGCATCCACTGGAAGAATGGGTTAATTGTGGGATCCTGACACTCAACATTTTGTCACTTAGTCAAATATATTATATTTCTGTAAGCTAAGCTGAGCTATACCGGTCACCGATTACGTTCCCCTCCCGCATCTCTATATCAGTTGCCTGTATCCACTTTTGTGCCCTTAAATGCTTGTTTTTTGGGGTCAACAGCTTATAAAAACTTGTTTCTAGGTTTTGTAGCTTGTTTGCTGTACACCTTGTCACGTAGCAGCTTTTAGACACTGTTTTTTGTTATAAGTCAGAAATGACAAGGAGGCTTCAGGCAATACAAAGTCAATGGAGACGGTTGGCCTAAATGCCTAAATGCCTAAATGCGCTCTGTTTCTGTTTCAATTCTTTCTGTGAACAGTGTGTTTGAAAACTCTATCAATATATAGCCTAGTAGGGAGTTAATCATTTTACTGGGAAAATGCACAAGAAAAATGGGCTCTTTGTAAAAAAATGTTTTATAACTTCTATTTATAATATATATATTTTTTTTTTTTTGGTCCATAGGGATAGAAAAACAAAAACAAAATAAAAGCTCAAAACAAACTGTAGGCCTATATATAATCATATAATATAAGTGATCAAAACAACTCGCAGTGACCCAAAAGGAGTAGGCAGAAGCTTTGCTTATTACACATACTGTACATTTCAACCTCAATTCAGTGTTTTTTTCCACCCATTAATCATATTAAACAACAGAATACGGCCTTTCAACGGCTTCTTAACAAATAATTATTTTAACAAAAATGTAAAGAATAACCTTCCTTTAAGTAACATCAATTTATTAATTCCATTATAAAAATTTTCTGTAAACCTTAGATGATTCATATACATGTGTATGCCTGATACGTTTTCATACATAACATTTTGTGCAGTTTGTCAGTTTGTCTAAAACCAGTATGAATCAAACTTACACACATGCGTTTCTGCCTAATTGTTGTCTTTTGTCCTCTTTGTGTTCTGGCTTTGAGTTCTAGCGCTTCCAGAACTGTTTTAATAGCCTTTGGTCTAGTTTTAATTTAACAATGTTGAACTAGTGTGACTACGTATTTTCAGGAGTATTTTCAGAGCGGTGAACTCACTGTTGAGGTTTGGAAACATGTTTCTGCTGAGTGTGAGAACTCAGTTAGTTTAACCACATGTTATTAGAGAAACACATGTGGTTAATGAAGAAAGAAAGAAGAGGAACTGACATCTTAACCCACACAGAACTGATCATCTCTGAACCCAGTTTGGACTGAACCTTATCCATTAATTAAGTTATTTTTGTTTTACCAGTACAAGTATTTGTCTGGTACCTTTTATTGGATGCTGAATAAGACAAAACAAGAGAAAATTAACTTCCATATATTGCAAATCCTTTATGTATTCCTTAACATGTTTTTAATGCCCTTCCAGAGTTTCGTCCCGTCGAGAGCTTCTTCTAGAGCTTCTTCTCGTCATGCCTGTCGAGTCCTCGGCAAAGATGATTATTCCACCATCATTGATGTGGGGTCGCCGCGGGTCTGCCAGTCTCCAGCTCCATCATGGTCGGTGGAGCCTACTTTGTCTTATTCAGCATCCAATAAAATGTACCAGGCAAATACTTGTTTTTATCCATTAAATAAGTTATTTTTGTTTTACCAGGTTCAGTCCAAACTGGGTTCAGAGATGACCAGTTCTGTGTGGGTTAAGATGTCAGTTCCTCTTCTTTCTTTAAATGTTTCTCTAATAACATGTGTGGTTAAACTAACTGAGTTCTCACACTCAGCAGAAACATGTTTCCAAACCTCAACAGTGAGTTCACCGCTCTGAAAATACTGCTGAAAATATGACACTAGTTCCACATTGCTAAATTAAAACTAGACCAAAGGTTATTAAAACAGTTCTGGAAGCGCTAGAACTCAAAGCCAGAACACAAAGAGGACAAAAGACAACAATCTGTTACAATTCACTACAATTAGTTTGTTAACATGTAAAAGACATTGAAAGTATTAACAATGAATGAACCCATGAGGATTGAGTTATATTAGACTGATATTCCTCTGCTCATGTGGGTTTTGTATAATTATTTGACTGATTTGTTCTTGTTCACAGAGGCATAAAGTTGACTGCAGTTCTCCTGAGCTCCAGCTTTTGCTCCTCTGATGGAAGCATAAGTCACTTTATCATCACAGCGAACCTGAATGAACATCACAGTTGTTTCAACCCACAATTATTACAAGTTGTTTGAGCTCAGTTCATGAAGAACTGCATATAATCACACAAATCAAGAAGAACTGCATATAAGAGGAAATTACAAACTATCATGTTGAGAGAAGCTGGACAACATCAAGGAAGTGTTCGCTCACCTTGTTCTTTTTGCCTCGTTTTTTACTGAACGCAACGACTTCAGTATAAGTCACATCATCTGTCTGCTCCTAAACATCAATGGAAATATGGAAAAATCAAGCTATTAAATGCCATCCATCAATGATATAAATGCCAAAACGCAAAAAGTTTTACATTTTTGGTTGAAAATGGTGTCGCGTGAACAGCCCCTCAATTACAACAAACTGGCAAAACATGAGGGAAAGAAAAAGTAGGCAGTGACTTGTTGTCTCGCTGTCCTATCAGACAATGACTTTGCAGGCGTTTACTTCTGAGGCAGTGTTACGGTTTAATGATCTACAGAAAAATAGAGCAAGCTTTGGTGAAATCTAAGTGAATATTTAATGACACCAATAGTAATTTCTCACTAGAAATGGCATCATAAGTGAAAAACATTGATAAAAAAATGTACATTTACTAAGGCTGTAACGATATGCGATATGAAATCGAAATCGCGATACGCAGGTCCACGAACCTGTATCGCGATGTGAGAAGGCAGAATCGCGACACACCCCTTCCAGCTCCCAGAGTTATCCTTCCTGTCCAGATCCAATGCTACCACATCTTTAAATTACTATTAGTATTATTTGAAGTTAACATTATAAAATTCGTAGACCTACACCACAAAACTAGTTGAGGATAAATTCTTTAATTTTATCTGTAAGCGTCCTCCAATTACGTGTGCTACCTTAAGCTTTCCAATCATGTGACGCGTCACGCGAGCTAGTTGAAGAACGTGAGGAAACATGGCAAACAATCCAGAGATCGCGGACCCTCCTAATACTTTAAAGTCAGCAGTATGGCAACATTTCGGCTACCCGGTGGAGAACAAGGATGGTAACCGTGTAGTTGACAAGACCCACACAATTTGCCGTAAGTGTTTCAAGAAGCTTCCCCAACCGGCCGGCAACACAACCAACATGCAGATGCATATCTTAAGGCACCATCCCGACATCAGTTTAGCTTGTGCACAGAAAACAACCCAACAGCAGCAGCCTACACTGCCTAGTTTATTCCAAGCAAAGTTTCCAGCCAATTCAGATCGAGCACAAAAAATTACCGATGCAATTGGAATTTTTATGTCACTGGATATGCGCCCCTTTTCGGTTGTTGAAAACGAGGGATTCAAGTATTTACTTAGTGTGCTCGAGCCCCGTTATGCATTACCAAGCCGGGCGCATTTCTCTCAAAATGTGCTACCAAAACTTCTGGAGAAAACAAAGGCTAAGGTGGAGGAAGGGTTGAGTACTGCTGAATCCATCGCAATCACCACCGATGGATGGACGTCCCGTGCCACAGACAGCTATATGACCATAACCGCACACTATATTACGGCTGATTGGAAAATAGCAAACCCCGTCCTCCAAACACGCGCTGTGTATGAGAGCCATACAAGCGACCATTTATCGGAAATACTTAAAGAGGCTGTGATAGATTGGAAAATCAGCAGAACAAACGTCCCCGTTCCCGTGACAACAGACAACGCCAGAAATATTTCCAATGCTGTCGAAGCGGCCAGATTTTCACCGCATATACGATGCTTTGCTCACACTGTTAATCTGGCTGCGCAGAGAGGGATGGGCGTTCACCACATGTCCCGACTCCTCGGCAGAGTGAGGAAAGTGGTCACATTTTTCCACCGCAGCACAACAGCTGCAGCTGAGTTGAAGGAGAAACAGGTGATGCTACAGCTGCCCTTACACAAGCTGGTCCAGGATGTGGCTACTAGGTGGAACTCGAGACACGACATGCTCGAACGCTACCTTGAGCAGCAGGCTGCTGTTTTCTCTGCATTAACAGACAAGAGTGTCAAGAAGAACATTAAAGACATCGTCACTCTGTCTGATGATGATGTGAAACTAGCTGAGCTGAGGACGTGGTCCAGGTTCTTAAACCTTTGAAAACCGTGACTACCCTCATGAGCACTGAGCAGATGCCAACTATTTCAATGATCGTGCCATTGAAACACAGAATCCTGGCCTCCATGAAGCACAGTGTCTCTGACTCAACAGTAGTGAAAGACATCAAAGCTGCTATTGCACATGACTTCGAGGACAGATACCCTGATTCGGATAGGGCACTAATTCAGTTTCTTCATATGAGCACTGCACTTGACCCCCGTTTCAGATCTCTACCTTTCCTTGATGAGACCACCCATGACACAATCTTCAAGAGTCTGACTGAGAGAATTCTGGAAGATTGTTCACAGACTGTTCAGGTATTTGATTGTTTAAATATTAATATATTAAATAAAGTGCTGTGTAAATCAGTTAGGGCTATTTAATTAAAGTCAGTATTTAAATATAGTCAGATAAAAATACTTAACTTTATTAAACTAACTTTACTCATGTAATTGTCCTGGATTTCATATCCTCCATTGTATCTAACATTATGTTGCAATTGTTCACAGATTGTTCAGGTATTTGATTGGTTTAATATTAATATATTAAATAAAGTGCTGTGTAAATCAGTTAGGCTTATTTAATTAAAGTCAGTATTTAAATATAGTCAGATAAAAATACTTAACTTTATTCGTGTAATTGTCCTGGATTTCATATCCTCCATTGTATCTAACATTATGTTGCAAATGCAATTGTGTAATGGATTTTGTCTGTTAGGCCCAGACTTCAATGGAAGAACAATCAGAGATAGCCTCAAGCTGCAGTAACTGTCCTCCTCCAGCCAAAAAAGCACCAATGATGGCTGAACTGTTCGGAGACTTCTTTTCAATGGAACAGGCATCGTCATCCTCCAAGCCTTTGTCTGCAGTGGTGGATGAGGAGGTGCAGCATTACAGAGCAGTGCAGAGCCTCTCTTTGGAGTCAAATCCACTTATGTGGTGGAAGGACAACCAGAACCAGTTCCCCGATTTAGCCAAGTTGGCTAAAATGTACCTTGGAATCCCAGCCACATCTGTCCCCAGTGAGAGAGTGTTTTCCACTGCAGGGGACATTGTCACAGCACAGAGAGCAAGCCTCTCACCAGATAATGTGGACATGATGGTGTTTCTGAAGAAGAATTTTCAACTCCCTTAAATCAAATCCACAACGAGTTTGGTTTTCTTAAGAGAAAGAAGTTGTTTATTTGTTTAATGTTTACTTACTTGATTTGTGGTTTACAGCACAGACAGTAAGCCTCAGTTACCTCAGTGTGAAAAAACAGTAACCATTTAATTTTCTTTGTAAATGTACACTGTAACAAATTGCTGTAGATTCTACAGCAAAATTCTACAGACATTTATTGTTTTATCATTTTACAAGTTATTACTGTAATTCGCAATGCATTATGGGTCAAAAAGAGTATTACAGTTGTTAACAGTATATTTCCCTGTCAACTGTAAATTGATTTACAGGTAAGAGGTGTTTTCACTGTAGTTCATACGGTTTTACAACAATTTACTGTGATGTGGCATTATGGGATTGCGCGGGCTGAATACAGGTTTGAAAACTGGTGGACTGGAGCAAGGCAAAAAGAGCTGAAGATAAAAGGCACTATTTACTCAATTTTTGGTAAGTTAACTTAAATTTACGTCCATAAATATTACAATCGAATGTATTACTTTATGCTGTTTAAGCGATTCATATTTTAAACAGAATTCATAGGCATGTCAGATGCAATTAATTTTATCGACTTGTTAACAACTGCGTGTTATCAGGACATTTAGTGGTATGTAAAAGTGTTTGATTCCAATATTTTTTTCCCCCGAAACGTTACGTTTATTTAGTAAAGTAATGTGTCTTTAATTTAAAATTTCTTGTTTCAGGCGAATCGCGACGGGGCGCGCCATAACAGTGGTGAGACGAAGCTGAACGGTTACAAGGTAAAACCATCGTAAATGTTATGGACGAATGCTGCAGTTTGTTACAGTTTTATTCACCTTTGCTCTCGAGAGAGTATTTTTTTAGAGCATTTGCAGTTTGGAAGACAAGACATAATTACTGAAGTGCTGTTGAGACAAAACCAGTGTTTAACATATCCCTGCGTCATAAAACTAAATTAAAAATGACTGGCAAAATATTTGAAAGTTCATTTTATTTTCTGTTCAAAGTTCCCATAGTTATCGTTTTCTTAATATAACTTGAACCTAAATCTAAACGAGAAATGTATCGCTGTAAATTGTGTCAGCATGAGAGCAATACCATTGTAGGTTTTACTAAGCATATGAAAAGTCACAGTAATGTTCCACACTGCTGTTTTACCTGTGGTGTACCTGACTGTTCCTGACATTTTTTTCCTTTTCTTTTTTTTCTTTTAGATGTCAGCAACAGCAGCTGATGTGGAAAAAAGTTCTACACTTCCAGACTCTCTGAGACTATTGAGGGTCAAGTGGTTATGAATCCACACCCCAATTTTATGGCTGGATTTGCTGCTTTGTTTGCAACTTACTACAACTTTAATCTGGTGTACCAGCACGAGGCATCCTGCACACTTGAATTTGTTCAAAGGTAACAGTTTACTTAAAGATAAATGTGTATATGTTAAAGGATTAGTTCACCCAAAAATTTAATTTCTGTCACTAATTAACTACTGACCGTTCATTTTCGGAACACAAATTAAGATATTTTTGATGAAATCCGAGAGGTTTCTGAACCAAACATAGGCAGCAAAATCACTGCAACTTTCAAGGTCCAGAAAGGCAGTTAAGACATTGTTAAAATAGACCATGTGACTACAGTGGATCAACCTTAATGTTATGAAGCCACGATAATACTTTTTGTGCGCAACCCCCCCCCCCCCCCCCCCCCCAAAATAACGACTTTATTCAACAATCTCTTCTCTTCTGTGTCAGTCTCTGACGCTGTTAATGTAGTAAACACAGTGCAGCGCTTCCAGGTTCTACATTAGAACAAAAAGTATTCTCATCACTTCATAACATTAAGGTTGATCCACTGGAGTTACATGGACTATTTTAATGATGTTTTTACTACCTTTCTGGGCCTTGAAAGTTGTAATGACGTTGTGGTCTATGTGTGGTTCAGAAACCTCTCTGATTTCATCAAAAACATCTTAATGTGTGTTCCTGAAAATTAATGAAGGTCAGTAGTTAATTAATGACAGATTAGTGAGTGAGTAATTAATTACAGAAATGTCATTTTGGGGTGAACTTACCCTTTATAATACATTAGTAGTGCAGCGAATGCTTATTGTAAAGTGGTATATTTTCATTAGTCTGCACATGATCCTAAAGCTTCTGCTTGTGTTTTTCTGACTGATTTTTGTGCAGATGTTTTGTTGGAATCAACCCATCCACTGGTACCAAGACAGTCAAAAAAAGTGGAAAGTCAATCCTCATGTGTCTACTCTTCTCAGAAGGCTAACGGACTTTGAGTGGTTAAGCATGTACTGTAAGTTGTCAAATGTATATAAACAAAAAAACTACAGGAGGATATGTTTTAAATGATTTTAGAGGGAATGTTGTCAATCACCAGCATTTGTGTTGTTTATCACAAACATTTATACAAAAAATAATAAAAAAAAAGCAGAAATGTGAGTTTTAACAGGAGATGTGAGTTAACCACAATGCCATTCTGTTGATTGAGCTTAAAGGGTTAGTTCACCCAAAAATGAAAATTCTGTCATCATTTACTCACCCCCATGTTGTTCCAAACCTGTATGAGATTCTTTCTTCTGCTGAACACAAAAGAAGATATTTTGAAGAGTGTTGGTAATCAAACAGTTGATGGTAGCCATTTACTTTCAATTGTCTGGTTACCAAAATTCTTTAAAATATCATCTTTTGTGTTCAACAGAAGAAAGAAACTCATACAGGTTTGGAACAAATTGAGGGTGAGTAAACAGAATGATGACAGAATTTTCATTTTTGAATGAACTGTCCCTTTAAAGGAACACTCCACCGTTTTTTTTTTCATATTAAACTATGTTATTCCCTTAACTAAGACGAGTTGATACATACCTCTCTCGTCTCAGTGCGTGCACTCAATCGCTCTGGCGCGCGGCGACACTTTGATAGCACTTAGCTTAGCCCAGTTCATTCATTAGGGACCAAACAGAGATGAAGCTAGAAGCGACCAAACACCTCCACGTTTTCCCTATTTAAATACAGTTACACGACCAAGTATGGTGACACAAAATAAAACGTGGCGCTTTTCTAAGCGGGTAAAAAGGATAACTATAATGTATGGCGGAATAGCACTGGAAGTTGGAAGCACTTCGACTCGGAGCAGTAAAAAGTCACGCTTGAAAAATCCTCTCCCTCTCACTTCTGTCATTAGAACCAACGTGACTTTTTACTGCGCCGAGTAAGTGCTTCCCCCCCCCCCAAAAAATCGTGATACGAACAAAAAACGGTCAAAAATCGTGATACGAACCGAATCGTGGGTTTGGTGTATCGTTAACATTTACACACAAACTGACGACCAGCCGCAACTTTCAGACGCCATTTTTATTTTTCTAGCTCAACTGTCACAGAATGGAAAGCAGAGGATTGTGGGATATTAAAGGCAGTGAAGGATAGATCTTCAAAACTCGATCAGATGAAGGAATCTCAGGAGACAGAAGTGAAACTAACATTGTGTGTAATTGGAAACAAGGAGGCGGGACAAGAGGAACACATGGCCAACACAAAGACACATGTGCTCAAACACAGCACAAACAAAGACAGATTAAACTAAGACAAGACTGACAGAACTGTCTGCTGAGAACCCTGACATTTTATAATCTGAGTAATAAGAGTGTCATATTTCAGGATCAGTCCTTATGAACATTAATAACTCTTATACCATGGTCTGGGTGAATACTCGATTCTGATTGGCTGCAGGGTGTCCGTTAAAAAGTGCTAATGTACACCTAGGAAAGGCGTCCCGTCAATTTGCCTGATGACAGTTCTAAATGATTGCGCTGGCTCAAACTCACTGATCAACTGCTGCGGTCGGGTCGCTGTGGCCACGTTGCTTGGCAACGCCTGTATACGGGAGATATTAAATAGTGCGCTCGACTTAATAAATAAAAACCCTCACGATTTTTACTCTAAAACACATTAAAGTATTATTAATTGATTAAATATTTCTTTCTTTCGTAAGTGACCATGGTATAAGCGGGTTAATGCCCTTCGAGGTGTCCATTGTCAGGTATTAATGGACTTCGGCGGAGGCCTCCGCTGCGCGTCGGACGGTTCACGCCTCGCCGTCGTCCATTAATACCTGATAATGGACACCTCGTCGGGCATTAACCCTTACATGGATCAACCTGCAATACTTACCACAGAGTCACCAGTCCCTCTTCTGTTGCCTGAAACATAATGTCACGGGAAAGTTTATGATCAAACACACACACAGTCTCTAATGCAGATGACAATCAGTTTTTAAAAGAGTCTGGAAGAATCTAGTGCTGTAGAATAGAAACATTATTTCTGTTAACTCATTGATTTCTCTTCACTTTTAGAGAAAGACATTTGTCTAAATTACATATTTGTTTTATCAGATGTTTTTGTCTGTTGTTATAAAATATGAAAAACTCACCCGCTCTTTTTTTACGAATCACCCAGAGAATAAGAGCCAGAAGGAGAAGAGCGAATGAAGCGGCAACAACAATCACAATCACAACCACAATCACTGAGAGAGAGAGTATAGAGAGACACCATTAGCAGGACTATATTACTGTGTTTAACCAAATACATAAAAACGGCACATTTAATACCATAATTATCCTTATTTATCATGTAATAATGCTTGTGATGATGATTTTATAGATATTAAAAGCCATCTGTACACTAACAGACTGTACCTCATATGTTCACTAAATGAATGTGACATGATTGTTTAGGATTGTCTGGATGAGAATGATGTGTCTGACATTTAATGACAGATACTTTTTACATTACGGTATTAGTTTTCATGTTTATGATTGTTGGTGATGTACAAGAGAATGGAATTGAGTCCAAATCTGTGATCAGCTGCTCGAACAACGAGTCGGTCAAATGAGGATGATGTTCACACACACCTGGATTCGAAGAGTTTGCTGTGGTATCTGGATTCAGTTCTGTTGCTGTAGTTGACGTTACACCTGTTAAAAACAAAATGGAAATAGAAATATATAATATTTTAATGCATGAACACAATATCAAGGCATTTATTTCACAAACTGCTGTAGTCCAGAGCTACAGTATCAGTGCTGAAAGCTGCTCACACTAACATGGGATGAGTTATGTTCAAAATATCAGAGATCGTTGTTTCCCCGCCTCCTCAGACTCGACGCTTACGGGCGGGTCGCCAGTTTGAGGACATGCAACAGAACGAGCGCAATTGACAATGAAAGCCGAGGAGACTTGGAGACTGTAAGTTGATGAGTTGATTTATCTGTGTTTTAATAAGCTCTTGTTCATAGAGATGTTTAAGATGGATACTGAGGCTTTTTAGGTTGTGATCTGCGATCTCTGGCCCAGTTTGTTTGATGGCTGCGATACGCTGTGTTTTCCAGCTATCTGGCATCCCGGGGTGTGGGAATACTATTGGCTGAACTGGCAGTGGGCGGAGTCACACAGACAAAAACAAAAACAGACTGACTATAAATAATAAGTAAATAACTGGCAGTAGAAGTGTTTTTCAGAGAAACGAGTAGAGTGAAAAAAGTTACAGCACCTTTTAATACTGACGTCCTCTGAGGTCATTTTCACTACAATATTCCCCCCACCCCCTTGTTGAGGCTGCAACCCGATTGGTCCCTATCCCTAAACTCCGCCCCCTCCGCCCTCCGCCAGCAAGTAGTCCAGAGAGTTGTTTATATATATCCACACACTAACAGACTGTACCTCATATGTTCACTAACATATGTATTACTAACGATATTAGTATTCATGTTTATGATTGTTGGTGATGTACAAGAGAATTTAATTAGAAAGTGATGTAGATTACAAATTAAACATGGCTTGAGTCAAACTTTGTGATCAGCTGCTCGAACAACGAGTCGGTCAAATGAGGATGATGAACATACACACCTGGATTCAGAGAGTTTGCTGTGGTATCTGGAGAAAGTGTTATTGCTGTAGTTGATGTTACAACTGTTAAAAACAAAAATGGAAACAGAAATATGTCTTATTTTAACGCATGAACACAATGTCAAATGTCATTTATTTTACAAACTGCTGTATGTTTAATAAATCCTCACTATGGGTCCATTCACACACCCGCGCAATACAGCGCCAGGCGAGACGCAAGTGTGTTTTGCTAGTTTCAGCCTGACACATTTTTATATTTTCACGTCCTGCGACACGTTGTTTAAATAGCAAATGCATTTGTTCACCCATGGGCTGCTGGTCTGTATGAACGAGCACGAGGTGTGTGTTCAAGCGCATTATCGGTGTGTTGCTATTTTGAGGAACTGAAATAGACTGAGCCATTGACCAACTGAAACCTGGTCTAAAGTCAATGGTGCAATTTTTGTTATTTAAAGAGGGTCCATAACGCGCGTACACTTATTACACACACTCTGCTTATTAAACGCACAGGGACGTGCAGCAGTCAATGCCAAAAATGTAAAAAAAAAAAAAAAAGGATTACAATGTAAAAGATTATTATTGTGTACATAAAGATATGGTGAATCCGGCTTGTCCCGTAGATTGCCGGGGACCGCCCATTCCGGTTTGTTTAATCCCTTCCTCTTGAGGTATGTGTCTGGCTAACTAATTAGCACATAGATTTGTGACTTTATTGTGCTACTAGGTGAACTATCCCTTTCAGTTTAGTTTTGCATATCATATTTCTCCATTCCCATCTATCAAACCGTCAGGAATGCTCAGAAAGCTTTCAAGTAACTTCAAAAGTATGTTTTTAATTCAAACTACTGGTGGTGTTTTATGACATGAAAGTGTTCACGCTTGTAAAAATCAATCACTTTAATTCCCAATTCTACCCCATTCTGTACCTAAACAACTCTTCTAACTCCATGAGTTAAGGGTCATCACGTACAGTATTAATGCACATCAGACTTACGTGACTCTCTCCAAACCTCAAAACTTAACCACATTACATAGTTAGCACATAGATTTGTGACTTTATGTAACAGTCATTTGGTTTATAGCATTATGGCGGATGGTTCGTTGCTGGGGGTTGTTGGCGGCGGCTGTTCATACGCCCCTCCCGCATTCCCGTGCTTCTGTTGGCATGGCGATAGTCTTATGTGTGCGTGACTTGGACTTGCGACCCGCTATGAAATGAAGGTACGTGTAACTACCGCTACTGTGCAACGTTCATTCATAGTTATGTTGGGAGTAATTTTATGTTTAAATTCTAACAGGAATAATCTGTTTCTCGTTATAGGAGCCGAGGCTTCAGGGCCGGCCGCTCATAGGCCCTCGTGGGATTCTGTCACAGAGTGCTGTGTGTTCATGCTTGACCTTATTGGTGTGTGTGTGTGTGTGTGTTCAGATACTGATTCTAGAAAACTCCATGAGTCGGTCAAATGAAGATGATGTTCATACACACCTGGATTCAGAGAGATTGCTGTGGTATGTGGAGTAAGTGTTGTTGCTGTAGTTGATGTTACAACTATTAAAACAAGATGGAAATATAAATATTTTTAAATATTTTTCATATTTTAATGCATGAACATAATATCATGGCATTTCTTTTACAAACTACTATAGTCTAGAGAAGCTCATCAGTGTGACGCTCAGTTCTGGTGCTGAGATGACACACTAACATGGGATGAGTTGTGTTTAATAAATCCTCACTATGATTTTATTCATTTATCATGTGAGTGGCGTGAGTTACACTAGCTGTATATTATGATTATTTCGCATCAGACAACAGACTGTACAAGACCGGTCATATGTATCAAAACTCACTGACAAATCTGACTAAAGAGCTTTTTTTGATGATAATATGTGTGATGATAAAGCAGTCTGTGAGAGCCAGTGCAAACCACTGAAGCGAGAGACTGATGATGTGTGACAGTGATCATGTGATCATGAACCTTGTGTAGAAGCTGCTGCTGTAGTTCGGCTTGATGTCTTCTCAGAGTTTGAGCTTCTGACTGGAGTCAGTGTTGTTGAAGCGACTGGAGCTGCAGAAGATGAATGTTCAGACGCATCAGGACATTAACATCATATTTTCATATTGATCATGACATGCAGTTTGTGTTCAATCATCACAGCTTACAGTGGCAGTAGTTGAGAAGAGAGATGTTACTGTATCATTTATTCCTGCTTTATATGAGAGTGAAACACAGTGAGCTGCTTCCCATAAACCTTCAGCTTTCCTGAATCAATGACTACTAATAGATATATGCAATATTTCATGTATGACCATGTAGGAGGTCAATATTGGGAATTATAAGGATTTTTATGCAGTTTATGACTTTGACCACTAATATTTTACAATTGCCAAATGTATGAAGCCATCAGAAAGAGTAGAGCCAGTGTGTGAAAGTTTTGACAAATCTGTCAGAAAAGAGTGTTTTCTCACCTGAATACTTGACAGTGTATCTGACTGAGGTCTTGAGTTGATTTCTGAGAGTAAGCTGACATCTCCACTCTCTGTTGTTATCTTCATTCAGGAGTGTTGTAGTCAGAGTGATGATACAGTGATATTGATCTGATGATGATAATATCTGATATCTGGAGTCTGTCTTCAGATCAACACCAGCCTGATTCACCCACAACAGCTCAATTCCCTCAGAACGAACCAGATCATCACAGGAGAATCCAGTATATGAATACAACTGACAGGAGAGAGTCACAGAGCGGCCTGGACTGATCTCAGTCTGTGAGGATGAAGATGATGATGAAGATGAAGATGATGATGATGATGATGGAGACACTGAAACTGAACACAAGACACAACTCACAGAATCTTCAATCATCATCTGAGTTTAGAGGGAGAATCTGCCCTTTTTAAATTTAACACATGATCATAAACTTACCATGAAGAACATGCAGATAAACATCAGCATCAGTTCCTTGTCGTCTGTCATTCACAAATTGTTGGCAGGTGTATAATCCATAATCCTCTTCTGTGACGTTCTTGATGTTCAGAGAGCAGTCAGACTCCAGACTCAGTCTCTCATGTCTCTCTGTGTCTTTCTTCTTTATCCCTTTAGCAATCAGCTCAACTACTACTGACTGACTGAATCTGTTAGAGTAGATCCATGCAGTTGATTTGCAGTCAGAAAGAGCATTATTACAGGACAGACGAGCATTTTCACCAGAACTGATGAACACCTGATCATCCACTCCACTGATACCTGAAACACAGTATATCTCAGTGATCATTATGATATTAATAAATGAAAACAATAAACCATACCAGCATAAAAACCAGAAGATTAAAATCATAGTCTTTTTTTGGTGTTTAATTAACATTAACATTTATGGATAAACCAAATCAAACGCCTCTTTAAGAAGGAATAAGAAATACCCTGACTCTGAAACAAAATGTAAATACTATAATATCATCATATCTTGAACTCTTGATTTCAGCTTTGTCATAAACATTACTGGACGGCACAGGATTAGTTGATCCTCCTCTTCAACTGTAGAAAATACACTAATAACTGCCCTTAAAAGCTCTTTATCTGTTCTGTGTTTCTCTCTTTCCTTCAAACTCACCCTACTGTGACTTATGCACAGCTAAATACAAAATAGCAATTCAAAACCCACAAAGAATATTTGTGGAACAGTTCCCAAAGGAAGGAGCAAAACTCAGGAAAGGTTTGCTGGGATCAGTAGTTCACTCTCCATCCAGACACAGTCGTGATGATACTGTACTTCTGTTCTCTGACCACACAACATCACTTCACTGAGCTGAACACTCGTTGTGTGTTTGATAGTAAGTTTATGATCAATCATGAGCTGAGTTTGGGAAGTAGTTAACAGTGAATCTGATCATGATTAGGGCCCTCTCAAGTAAAGTCATGACAAAATAATGCATTAACAAATCATTTAATACAATATGATTAAACATGCTAAGATAATATCTGTATTCCTTTACACCACCAGTACAACAAAACAAACAAAACAAAAGCTAAAAGTTATTTGTAGTTCTTTTATTATTTATTGACATCATTAAACATAGACTCAGCAGTCAACATCAGGGGTGTGAAGGAACGAATTACAAATACTCACGTTACTGTAATTAAGTAGTTTTTTTTTTTTCAGAAATTG
The DNA here is from genome assembly GCF_963993115.1 of Abramis brama. Lineage (NCBI taxonomy): Eukaryota > Metazoa > Chordata > Actinopteri > Cypriniformes > Leuciscidae > Abramis > Abramis brama. Next base: position 59,632,541 of record NC_139963.1, on the reverse strand, counting down.
TACTTTTTTGAGTAGTTTAAAAATTGTGTAATTTTACTTTTACTTGAGTACATTTTAAGTGATGTATCGGTACTTTTACTCCGCTACTTTCCTTCTGTTTGTGGTCGTTACTCCCCAGTTAACAATTTTTGGTTCCCAGAACGTTATTTTCAGGTTCTCAGAACAAACATTCTAACGTTCCCTGTTAGTTAGCTAGGAAAGTTTTCTTTACGTTAATAGAACGTTCCCTATAGGTTAGGGGGAACGTTGCCGAAAGGTTCTCGGAAGGTTATAAAAAATAAATAAAAAACTTTAATATTTATATAATTTCTATATTATAATCTATAATATAACATAAATTATAAATCTAAATTAGGTTGTAAAGTGAGTTGAAAATACGTCTTTTTCAGGCCTAATTTCAACCGTGAGTTCATGATTATATTTAATATTCATAATAAAACAATTCATAAAATATTTGCAGACCATTTATTGACACATCAGATACATCTTTCATCTTTCACATAAAAAACACTTTCCTGATCACATCTTAAGCCTGTATTTGATCAAGCATACCCTAAAAACAGTTATATTGTGAAATATTACTACAATAAAAATAACTTTTCATAAATATACATGTAAATATATAGTAATGTGTAATTTATTCATGTGATGCAAGCTGAATTTTCAGCATCATTACTCCAGTCTTCAGTGTCACATGATCCTTCAGAAATCATTATAATATGATGACTTGATTCTCAAAAAAAATGTATTATCATCAGTTGTACGGCTTCATATTTTTGTGGAAACTACGATACAGTTTTCAGTATTCTTTGAATAGAACTTTCAAAAGAGCATTTATTTGAAACATTTTTTTTTTAAAACAATTTTAAAGTTTTTACTGTGACTTATCAAATTTTTATTTTCTGTATGAACATTTTTTCAAAACAATAAATCTTAAAAATATTGAAAATGTTTATAAAACAGAACAATGACCAATTATAACCACATTAGAAAACAGTAAAGGGATAGTTCACACAAAAATGTAAATTCTGTCATTAATTACTGACCCTCATGTCGCTCCAAACCCATAAGACTTTTGTGGAGAACACAAATGAAGATATTTTTAACAGATGCCTTGTGTGCGCAAACAATTACGTCTTTATTCACAAATGATGAATCTCCAACGCATGTTGCACCATGAGATGGCCGGCTGATGAACCCTGATGAATCGTGGTGTCCGTGAACACGTGTCAGAGACGTATATTTTGTGAATAAAGATGCAATGGGTTTTTTTGCACACACAGCATTCACATCACTTCATAAAGTTGAGGTTAAACCACTGGAGTCATATTGATTATTGTTATAATGTCTTTACTACCTTGAAAGTTGTAGTTGCATAAACTGTGAAATGGAGGGACAGAAAGCTCTCAGATTTCATTAAAAAGATCTACATTTGTGTTTCAAAGATGAACGAAAGTCTTACAGGTTTGCAACGACATGAAGGTGAGTGATGAAAATGTTTGGTAATGTTTGACGCATTAGGTAAATCAGTTCCTCAGGGGCACGAATAGATCTCTGCCTGATCTCTGATCTGCTCCTTCCACCGTCCCAATCCTGGATTATTGAGCCACGACAGAAGTTTCCACTTTGAATGCTTTAGCCTGGCTGTTTTTTCTCCAGCATCTAAAGTGAGAAAGAAAACAATAACCAAAATGTAAATGTAAAAAAACAATGGTTGTCCAAAATGTGAAGTATTTGGAGTTTTCTTGAGTTTTCCCTCTACATATTTGTGCAAGATTTCAGTCATAGATAAATTGCAAATGTTAGCTTGATTAGACATTACCTGTCTAGAGACGTCTGTTTATGCTGAAATATAATATTGGTTTGTGTTTTAAAATCAGCTATCACATGTCATTTTGTATTGAACTGTCTCGTGTGATTAAAGTTTTGAGCTTCAGAACTTCCGATAACATAGTGAGCTTTTAGGGAGCGAATGTTTCAGTGTTTCACTGTAAGGATTTTGTGATAAAGACGGCCTTTAACCACTGACTACTGAGCTAGAGACCTGAGTGATATGCACCCAGAGTTTAGCACCTTGATTAGCTTGTTCAGGTGTGCTGGACTAGGTTGGAGTAAACCTCTGCATGAAAGTGGACCTTGAGAGACAATGTTGAGATCTCCTGCATTATGTTCTGAACTTACAACACTGGTGTCCAGACCAAAGTCCTGCAGAGTTTCTGGTGGTCCTGGATCAGCTGCTCAGGTCTGCTTAATTGGGTTTGGAGCGAAACTCTGCGATCAGGACTAGATGGCAAACAATACTGTAAAGGGGAGAAGACAAACAATATTATTAGCCTATGTTATAAATAATTTGTTCTGTGTTCATCTGTTTACCTGTACAAAGTATGCATCATGAATAAGCGGTATATTGAATTTGGTCTTTTAATAACACTGTTTTACTACATTAATACTAACTACAAACCTGATAAAAATGACTGGGCAGTGGAGGAAAGCCTTATTTTGCCCTCCAGGTGGGCGTAATGGTGTGACGTCATGTGATAACTATGAATTAACCATACAGTGCATACTTTTAGGTTAAATAAATTAACTTATTTCCATTCATCCATTGACCAATTGTCAGCAAAACCTTTACAAAACTACAAAATCTCTCATATACACATAAGATGTGATTACAAGCCCACAATTACAGCTCAAGTCTATAGTTTACCTAAATTAACGTTACCTCTAGTTAGCCTAACAGTAGAGTTGAGCCGGATACTCGGCTGAAACGAGTATCCGGTACGGATAAAGCACTTGTGCCGAGTACGAGTATTATACGAGTAATACGAGTCAATATCTGTGCTCCGGTTGAAAAAAAAAAAGAAAGTTATGTTGAGATTAGGGCTGGGCGAGAATATATAAAGAATATATCGATATATTTTTTAAAATTTTTATTTTTTAAATGCGATATGGAATTAGACCATATCGCATATATCGATATAGTTCAAATTTGCGCTGTGATCCTTGCTCCAAGCAAGCTGCTGACCCGGAGCTCTCTGCACTGCTCCTCGCGCCCCCGCCCCTCCTTTTTCACTTTGCGTGCGTGTTTAGAGCATGTTGTTATAACATGAAATAAAGTCTTTCACCTCAGAAAAACGGACTTTCTTGTCCTGTCAGCCGTTATACTGTAGTCGTAGCGCACACTCAATTGCACACGCAAATGCGGCGGCGCGCGCTGTGTATTGCCTCACTGTATATAAAGTGCAAAAGAAACTACGTGCATGCAACGCCGTTACGTTGTAAATTACACGAAATAAAAGTAATGCAGGTATGATTTTCATTCTATTCACCAGGAGCAGTTTCCATGTTTCATTAACAGTTCTTGTTAGTATTGTGTATTCACTGTAACTGTCGTTTCCATATTAACCCCAAAATGCCACTATTTTTCTTTGTGTTATTTTTTATATTTTTAAATGACTGTGGTGGCTCATACCAACATTGTATTAACAAAAACTAGTTTGGGACTGCTATTTAATAGCTTTAGCATAGGCCTAATGTTTATTTATTAGAACTAGTCTTTACTATTAGTCATATTCTTACAATTTATGTTAAGTAAAGGGGGACAGTACTTGTGTGTGTGTTAACAAATTTTGTGTAAACGTGTTATAATTTGCCTAATAATATTCTCTCTCTATATATAGGCAAATTATAAGACTGTTAAAGCCCCGCCCATTTCAAGACAACCCGACCCACTTCCAGGTTAAATCCCGTCCACTTCCGGGTTAGGCCCCGCCCAGTCCGAGTACAGATACAGATACAGATAATTCATATGGTTAACAGATACAGATACAGATACAGATAATGCTGTACTCGCTCATCCCTACCTAACAGTTGAGATGCTAACAGACTTTTGCGAAGACACTAAACCATTTCTATAGAGTAAATATTCAATGGAAGCGAGTCATTTACATCAAATAAAGTCTCAGAAACATTTGTATGTACTATTTGTGTAATTTTATGGACTAAACTTACCTTAAAGTAGTTAAAACAACAGTGAGTGATTGTCAGTTGAGCTGCTGCCTCGTTTCCATGGTAACGCCCTCCGCTCCAGTTCAAATGCGGCTCGAATGTTCAGCGCGCGCGCCCATTAAAACACGGTAGAAGTCACGCAGCATTTACATAAATTTAGAATTGATGGAGTGAATTATTTGATAATCAGCTAAAATATCCTGAAACTTGATACATTATTAAGTGGATAGGCCTGTGGCCATCGCAAACTGTAAATTGAATGAGAATATGAAAGCATTGAAAATGTAAAACAATGTTTGAAGTTAATATAATATAGGCCTACCTTTAGAAATGGTAAACGTGGTGTAGAAACAAAATAGCAAAAACTACATGATATAATTATGAACATTTTCTCATATACACAAATTTACAGTAACACGAGGAACAATTGATAAGCTTTACGTTCTTAACTAAGTATTTTTTAAATGTATTTCAAATATACAAAATGTATTTCAATATATTTAACAGTGCTTCACATATACAGTATGTGAATATATTAATATGCAGTTATTAATAGGCTATAAGTGCTGTTGTTTCGGTGTTTAAACTACTGTGATGTTTAATGTTTTTATTGATGCATTATAGGCATATTTAATGTAGTAATTGTTAACAAAATGTTTAGAAATAGGTGTAATTCTGCACAAGCGTTTTCAACGAGATATAAACCACTAGGGAGCGCTTTTTGCTGAATTTATGCCAAATCATGTAGGTATATGGTTTGCGAACGTATGATATTAAAATAATAACCTGCAGGAAACGTTCTGGGAAGGTTCTCTATAGGTTATAAAAAGAAAACCTACAGAGAACGATCTTATTTGGTTCCCAAAAAAATAATCAAATGGGAACCATATGGGAACGTTAAGGGAACGTTCTGTGTTTACTGGGTCATTACATGCTTGTTTTAATTTTATTTTTATCCATCAACATGATTGGATCGAGTAATCAGTCTCGTGACTGTCATCAAATCAAATTAAGCACAGAAAACTTTGACCGCCCATACTATTCCTGCTGTTACTCGTGACTGCTGTGGAAGTGCATTCTTCAACAATTCAATCCAGATATCAGCGTCTTCCTCTAATATGCCAAGGTACATTTCACATTTCTGCTTAATATGATATAGGCTGGGCTATCTACAGTACAGGGCCTAACATTTGGTGTGAGGTTGGGGGTATTGCGTGACGAGTTCATAATGTGGTGAATTCCCGCTCCCATGTTTGCATTTCATACATTTCATACAATCCGTCTTCATTTGGCAAGTGCACTTGCGCAAAAACATTTTTCATGTTCAACTTTTGTTTGTTTTTTTGTGTGTGGATGCTGCTGATAAAACAGCTTCGCCGAGACTACAAAGAGACATGCATGTGTATGTGTGTGTGTGTGTGTGTGTTTGTTTCTTTTGTAAAAGTTTCCCAGATATAACTTCCCTATTTAATGCACAATTTTCCTTACAAATTATATGATCAGCATTACAATGTGAGTAAATGTAGCCGAGCAAATGTAAGGGATGATGTATGTGCAACAATAGCATGCTCGGGCTCAGTGGCCTTTCACCTAATTTTAAATGCTTTTTTCCCCCCAAATAATATGATTTAAATGGTGATGAGTGTACTGATTTGATGCATTTAAAAAAGATGGATGACAGATATTCTTCAATCTTTCTGACAAAGAACAAAATATAATGTGAGTTACAGTATGTGCAATTTTTTATTTATTTATTAATTGTAGTGCACATTGTTTATTATAAAGGGGTAGAATCCGCAGCTCAGTACTCAATACTCACTACTCATGAGTACTTTTAAATAAGCTACTTTTTTACTCTTACTCAAGTAGTTTTTTGGACAAGTACTTTTTACTCTACTCACACTACATTTTCTGGAATGTAATGGTACTTTTACTTGAGTATGTTTTTTCAGTACTCTTTCCACCACTGATTGTCACGATTAGCCGCACTCCCTGGGTGATTACAGACCTCTGGGCGAAGTCTTGTTTTGCTGCTGTGAACATTTCCTAGTGTTTTTCCATGCGTTTACCTGCCTGTTGTAACCTTGTCTGTTCCTGATCTCCTGCCGGGTTCCTGTATCCTGTTTGTTTGCTGCCTGCCCTGATATCCTGCCTGTTTATTGACCACGATTTTGCCTGATCTTCTCTCCTGTGTTTGCTGGTGTATGACCCTTGCCTGGTGACTATATAGAGGGTTTTCACCTACGTCACGATTTGGTCAGTTACCCGGATGCGCGGCCATATTGGAGGTACTCGGATGTAAACAACGGCATGGATTGCACTGTTTATGTACTACTGAACACATTGTTACACTAATTTCTGATGTCTAAACCACGGGAAAAACACATGGAAGCTGCAAAATCATATAGAGAAGGACTTGGTAAGCAGGAACGAGCTCAAAATTTTGACAAACTTAAGGTAATATGTGGTAAAGATCTGAACGAGCTAGCTTCTCTAGTCCTTACTTCTTTTTCGTATCCCGACATTGGCTACGTTCAGATTGTCAGTCCAAAAAAAAGCACATGAAATCCGTTTCAAGCTACATCCATATGTGGTTTAATATCCTATTCAAATCACATATCAGGAAATCCACCAGTCTGAACGCTCTTTCTCGTGGTTTATGTGACTTTCTCACGCCACGTAAAATATAAACATCAGACGCTGTTATAGGGAACATGCTGAAAGTCGCTGCCGAAACAAGGCTGTGTTGTTGCAAAGTGCCGGACGAGCAGAAAATTATTATTTTTGAAAAGTATTTTGAAACCGGCGCGGATGAAAAAGAGTCGTGCATACAGTAACCTACCAGCCTCCTACAGTTCTGCAGCTCGAGATGCAGTAGTCCAGCGCGGCGGCTATACATTTCCATATTGTAAAATTTAAATAAGAAAACATTTATATTGCAAATGCAAACCTCTCCATCAACGCAACATCATTGCCGTATTGTCAAAGAGCTGCGTGGACACACAAATCGGTTCTGAACAGTTGCAATACAGTGTGGACATCATTTTAGATCATATTCCAATCGGATACAAAGATAATTGGATTGACAGTGTGTATGTACCCATAGTTAACTATTTTACGTCAAAATTTTAGCCATAGTTAATGCTTCATTTACACATGTGGCTGATGCTGTGCCTCTCTCAACCACAAACGCCATCTTTCATCAGTTTTTTGCACTCTTCTCTTTAACTTTCGGCAGTCTATAGAACTAGAAATGTTTTTTCTCGGTGCGACCGATGAGTACAGACCAAAACTCAACCATTTTTCAGAAGCAATAATCAGCCAAATTTGCGAGTCCGTTCAGTTCAATGGCACTGTTTACGTTCAGTACCTCCAAAATGGCCGACTTCCGGATTGATGAAGCGTCGTGAAAACCCTCTATAAAGACAAGCTGCACTTGGATCTGAATGACTCCTATGCTTCGTAACACTTATATACGTTTATTTTCCTTATCTTAATAAAACGTTTACTTGAATTTTGTACTCTTTTGTATCTTTTGGTCTGGCGACTGAGCGTGGGAGTCATGTCTAAGTATTTTTGTTACGATTTAAACTAGATGGATCGTAATAGCTGCGTTCCAGTCCACTTTTAGACACGCACTTGCGAACTTCCCAAAACACTTCCCCTCGGGGGAATCCCTGCCGCCATTTTGAAGTGCGTTCCACTTCGTGAAGTGGATGAGGAAAGTTTATATGGACAGACCCTCATTCCCTCGATTTTGACCAAGGGAGCGAGTCTACTTCATATGTACACTTCAGGCACCTATATGTCCCACAATGCAGTACGACTGTGACGTCACCACATATCTCCTCTAATCACCACCGCAACAAACAACTCTATGATGTATTAATTATATATTTTTTATTTAAAACAACCCAAACACACTTATATACACTGTTAGAAATGTCTGTAAATTACACAGTATTTAACTGTAAAATGAACTGTATTTTACTGTAGGACAATTATACAGCATGTTACTGTATTTTAAAGTTACATTTTGAAAAATATCCCCTTGGCGCCACTAAAATACAGTATTTTTAATTTACTGTAAATCTAAATACAGTAAAAAAAAAAATGAGCGCGAAACCTGACCAATCACAGAAAAGCTTTTATTTCCCGCTTGGAGAAAGAAGAAAACGAAGACGCACAGATACGAGAAGAACCAGCCAGATTCAAAGGTGTGTACAAATATTCCTCATTTTACTTTACATATAGGCTATTATATTTTTGGTTTAACTAAAAAAAAAAAACACTGCCACTTAACGGCGCGCAGTCACCTCACATTATGCTGTGAAGAGAGCTAGAAAGAGTTGTGTTGACACTGTGCAAACATTCATATTTATTTCCTTTCTTTCCCTTTTCTGAACGTTTCACCGTCAAAATATGGACATTAACGGGTCTCTGCCTTGGGTTTGACCACGTCAGGAGCTGGTGAGTGTTCATGTGAACTGTTGGCCGAACAACAAAGCTTTTGTGGATTTAGTTTAAAGTCAGTCGTTTTTTTCCCCGCTATTATCGCGTGCCGATTACCCCATACAAATGCATTATGCACGTCATATAGTGCTAGAGTAAAACCCGCAATGTTCTTGTGCAAACACTGTGGCGTCTCTGTGGAGACATTATACGCCTTTATTAATCATGCCAAAGGGCATAAAAACAAGGCGAACTTCAGGTTTTCGTGTGCAGTTCCTGAATGCCCATGCACTTTCCAGAGACTCTCCGCCCTTCAGTCTCACATGTACCGCAAACACAGAAAGGCCGCAAAAAACCCAGACAGATCAGAACACCACGATCTGAATTTTATATGCAGTGTTGAAGGCTGTACATTCGTGTCGACCAAATTCGCCAGTCTTTGTGAACATCTAAAATGGCATATTCGTGATGGCAAAAAAATTGAATGTCCAATTACTGGCTGTAAAAAATATTTTCGAGTGAAGTCGACATTTTCAGCACACCTCAGTAGAAAACATAAAACCCATGTAGAGAAATCTGTCTGTGCAAGTGCATATAGGCCTATGACTGAGATTTCTGTTGCTGTGCCAGATGTGAATATTGAAGGCTTTGATGATGTGGAATTTCAAGACAGTAGTTCAGCCATTCAGCTTGACAAAAACAAATTTCTGACAAATTTGGCTTTATTCTATTTGAGGATGCAGTCAGAAATGATTCTGCCAGCTACAACAATTCAGATTTTAATTGATGAGTTCATGGAGGTGCATACAAATAGCATGACGCATACCTTGTCCAAAGTTAATGAAGAATTGACAAAGCTAAAAATTCCAGACTGTCAAATAAATGAAATGATAAGTGGGTTAACTAAAGAAAACTTACTTAAGATGTATAATGAGGGATATTTTAAGTCAGATCAGACTCGGAAGTCCTTTTTCAAAAAACATTTCAATTATGTGGAGCCTGTGCAGGTGTACCTAGGCTGTGATGCATCAGGAAAAGAGCGCTTTTGTCAGTACATACCAGTGAAAGACACTTTGAAGGCATTTCTGAACAATGGATCTGTTAAAGAGCAGTATGATAAGGCTAAGGAACAAACATCACAAAATCCCCATGTACTTGAGGATATAAGGGATGGGAGAAATTTTAAAGAAAACACTCTTTTTAAAGAGTCTTCATCAGTAGTGTCTCTAATTTTATATCAAGATGCATTCGAGGTAGTTAATCCTCTTGGCTCTGGAAGAAAAAAACACAAACTAGTTGCTGTGTACTTGACACTTTCAGAAATCTGTCCCCATAATAGATCATCTATTGATCCTATGCAATTGGTCATGCTTTGCAGAGAGGAAGATTTTAAGTTTTTTGGGCAGCAACAAGTTTTCACACCTCTTTTGAGTGATCTCAAGGACATGGAGGAATTTGGAATTGTACTGGAGAATGGAGAGACAGTGAGGGGAGCAGTGATTGCCATTGTTGGGGACAATTTGGGGTCACATAGCATCGGAGGGTTTACTGAGAATTTCAGTAAGAGTAGACATTTCTGCCGTTACTGTCTCATAAACAGAGACATGTTTGAAAGCAAAGGCACAGACTTAGGTCCAACAAGAACAAAACAGAGTTACCAAAACAGTGTGGCAATGTCTGAAGGGCAAGAAATGTGTGATGGTGTCAAGTTCGACTCTGTGTTTAACTGCCTAAAACACTTTCATGTGTGTGATCCTGGGCTTCCTCCGTGTTTGGCACATGATCTTTTTGAGGGAGTTGTTTCAACAGATCTGGCTTTGTACATAAAACAGCTTGTCACTGTAGGGAAACACTTCAGCTATGTTCAGCTGAACAGAAACATATCTAGCTTTAAGTTCTGTGGAAGTGACATGAATAATAAGCCATGTGAAATAAAACCTGATGGTGGAAAGTTGACAGGACATGCAGCTCAGAACTGGTGTCTGCTTCGATTGCTCCCATTACTAATTGGGGATCGAATAAAAAATCCACTTGATGATGAAATTTGGCAGTTGTGCTTGAAGTTAAGGGAGCTTGTTGAAATGATATGTGCACCAAAAATTCATCATGATCAAGTAGCCTACATGAAATGTCTGATTGAAGAATATTTGCACTTAAGAGCTACCTTGTTTCCAGATGCACCACTGAAACCAAAACATCATTTTTTACTTCACTACCCTGAACTCACACTTAAATTTGGACCACTGATTAGACTATGGACTTTACGGTTTGAAAGCAAGCACACATATTTTAAACAATGTGCAAGAAAATTACGAAATTTCATAAACCTTGGGAGTACACTAGCTGAAAGACATCAGCTATTGCAAGCCTATTTGAGTGCTGGCTCCATCTTTCCTCCAAATTTGCAAGTAGGTGAAGCAGATGAGTTTCGCAGTCACTTATACAACACCCACATTCAGGAAGCTGTAAGGATGCAAGGCATTCATGACTCCACCTTTGTAACATTAACTGCTACATACAAAGGAACCAAGTACCAGACATCAATGGTTGTTGTGGTAGATCAAACTGATGATGTATACACATTCGGAAAAATTGAAATGATTCTGATACACTTCTCAAAATTATTCTTTGTTGTTGAAAAGTGTAAATCAGTGCCAGTTGTTGATCTGGGTTTACACTTTCTGCAACAAGAGTCCAGTCCCCATTATTTATGTGTAAACGCAGAGAATCTAGCTGACTATTACCCTCTGCCAATATACAAACGATTTGATGCTAATTTTGTTGCACTTCACCACTCTGTTTGTCTTAGGTGAGAAGCTAAAAGATGGAAGCCGTCATTAGAGTTGTTCTCCCAATGCTGGATGATGATCAACTTAACCACCTGATATCAGAATTGACTAGAATTGGTGTGAAAACAGACGATGACCTCCAATATTTAACTTCAGATGACCTCAAAGACTTCCTTTCACCAATAGACTGCAGGAAACTGATTCATTATTTCAAAATCAGAGGTTAGTCATTTGTATATAATATGTATATCGTAAAAAAACTGTTTATGTGGGTTTTAAGCCATATTCATTATCAGTGAAGTAGAAATATGTATATTTGTTAAATTATTAATTTACTGTTATTAAATACTTTGTCACGTTTCTACACTACATCTGTTAAATTAGATTTTTATGTTCAATATTCCGTTTAGTTTTGTAATATACAGTAGTAAAAACGGCTTATGTGGGTTTTAAGCATGATCTATGAAGTAGAAATATGTACATTTATCAAATAATTAATTTACTGTTAGTGAATACTCATAATTTCACGTTTCTACACTACATCTGTTAAATTTGATTTTTATGTTCAATATTCCGTTTAGGTTTGTAATATACAGTAGTAAAAACGGCTTATGTGGGTTTTAAGCATGATCTATGAAGTAGAAATATGTACATTTGTCAAAAAATTAATTTACTGTTAGTGAATTCTCATAATTTCACGTTTCTACACTACATATGTTCAAATTTTATGTTCATTTTTTTATGTTCAATATTTCATTTAGGTAATGAAAATATTCTAGCTTCTCAGCCAAGCAACCGTCCAAACTCTTCAACGTTCTCTGTGCAGTGTCATGGATCCAGTCAAGTTACAAATCTGAGTCCAATATCCACTCCAGTCCCAGTTCAAAGTGCAGCATGGGTGTCAGATTTTCAAATACCCTGGGGTAAGATGACACCAAATTTAAGAACATGTCTTGCACAAGGAAAGCGACCTGAAGCCTCAGATAGGAGACACATGGTTAGGGTGATTGTGGATTCAATCAGAGAGGTGTGTTTAAATCCAACCAAGCGCCAATGTTCAGAAGTTGCACAGTCAATCATCCATAAGTATCCAAACAGTTTCAGTGACAAAACAGAGGAAGGAGAGTTAATTGGTTGTGGTTACTACTCTTTGTTGTGTCAGTTGAAGACAAGGGTGGAACATCTTAACCGGAACAATACAATGGCTCGACTTAGAAAACCTAAACGAACAGGAGACGAAGTGGATGATAGCCAACCTTCAACATCTAAATCCGCTAAACTGGATAGCTATGGTTGTGTGAACTGGAACCCTACTGAACTTCCTGAAAGGGAAACCTTTGATTCTTTAGAGATGAAGAGACAGGAGATTCTTAGTCTATTTTCCCAAGAAGGACCCCGTGCAGCCGAGCGCAGCAAAGTCCAGGAATTAATGAAAATTACATTCATTGCACAACGTCACAGCATTAATGCCAGCCCTCCACCCAGTATCTCAGATCTTCAGGCAAGGTGGCCTTTTCTTTTTACAAAGAGATTCTTATGCGCTCATTTTAAGGAACTGACTGGGATTGATCCGGACACCAGATTTAATGACTCCCTTTGCACCAAAGGGGAAAGGATTATCTGCTTCTTCAAAAATCTTCAGTCCAGGTGGGGAAAAGAAGTTAGAGCAGTCCTCAAAGACATTGACAGAGAGGGCAGAGATGTCGACCCAGGCCTTGCAGCGGTCCTGTTGATGATGGCCCACTTCAAAGAAAAGGAGGAATCACTGTTCCTTTTAGCCGATGTGAGTATTTTCCATTTATATATTCAAAAATGTATGTAACTGACAGTTAGTAAAACTTTTGTGTTTGTGTGTGTGTAGGTCACAACAACTCCAACAGATGCAGAGACCAGGCTTTCACTTCCTTCTACTCCAAGGCTGATCATGCTTGGTAAGATCCTTTAATACATGATTTAGCAATGTTTAAGAGATGGTTTAGAGCTGCACGATTAATCGTTAAAAGATTGTGATCGCGATTCAGACACCCACACAATCTCATAAATAAATGTCAATGATTCGTCTTTTAAATGGACATTGAGACATCGTCTCATAAAACATTTTAAATGGACTGCATTTCAATTTATCCAAAATCGTGCAGCTCTAGGATGTTTTTTAAAAACAAACATGTTGCTTTATTCTTAGATCTCCATGTTTAACATTTTGCTTAAAGAGTTAGGCTAGTTCACCCAAAAATTTTCATCTTCGGAACACAAATTAGGATAGTTTTGATGAAATCAGAGAGCTTTCTGACCCCTCCATAGACAGCAACGTCATTGCAACTTTCAAGGCCCAGAAAGGTATGAAAGACATTGTTAAAATAGTCCATGTGACTCCAGACTTTATTCAACAATTTCTTCTTGTCTGTGTCAGTCTCCTACGTTGTTTACGTTGTAAATACAGCACTTCCGGGTTCTACGTCAGAACGGCGCCTCACTATTGGCCGACGCTGTTCATTTGGGCACGACAACACATGTGTGTGATGCTGATGCAGGAGCTAGCCAATGGTGAGCCGGCATTCTGACATAGAACCCGAAAGTGTTGTATTTACAACATAAACAGTGTAGGAGACTGACACAGACAAGAAGAAATTGTTGAATAAAGTCTGGAGTCACATGGACTATTTTAACGATTTCTTTTCTACCTTTCTGGGCCTTGAAAGTAGCAATGACGTTGCCGTCTATGGAGGGGTCAGAAAGCTCTCGTATTTCATCAAAAATAACCTAATTTGTGTTACGAAGATGAACAAAGTCTTACGGTTTTTGAACAACATGAGGGTGAGTAATTAATGACAGAATTTGTATTTTTGGGTGAACCCTTTAACATCTCCTCAAATAAGTTTTGAATAACAAGGGTGACTAAATGATGATTGTCATTTTTGGGTAAACTATCCTTTTAAACTAATAAGAAAAGCTCCATCTACATATTTTCACTGACACCAAAATCAAATGTTAAATGTTTTTGCAAAGTTATTTATTTATTATTTTTTACTATTACTATTATTATAATTTTTTTTAGGGGATTCAGTTCTACTCAGCAAAAAATGGATGCTGTCAATTGAAGGCAAAGTCCTCTTTCCTAAGACTGACCTGCCAGATTTTTCCTCTGCGTTTGCTGTTCTCTTCGGCTGCTATTATGTGCTTAACATCGAGTACCAAGTGGAAGCAGCCACTACTTTGGAGTTCATTCAGAGGTAAGTACATCTTGCAATATGCCATAATATTAGGTAAACATTAAAGGGATAATCCACCCAAGTTATGTCATCACTTACTTATTCAGCGGAACACAAAATAAGATATTTTGAAGAATGTTGGTGACCCAATGCTTTCGTTTCTGTTGACTTCCATTGTTTTTTTGTGTCCATATAATGGAAGTCAACAGGGACAGAAAATGTTGGGTCACCAACATTCTTCTTTTGTGTTCCACTAAAGTAAGAAGAACATACAGGTTAGGAAAGACGTGAAGGTGGTAAGTACGTTGGAGTGCTGTCAATACCGAGAACAACGACAAAAATCGGTGTTGCCTACACTGTGTTATCCTCTTTTTAAAATTTGCACCCTGTTGACTTCAATGGGGCACGTTTTAAACCTGCTTTTAGCCTCTTAACATCCTTGATGTGTCATTGCAAGTGTACAGGTCATGTGAGTGATTCCTTTGGCGTGAACGTGGGTCAATCTGACTGCAGTAGATGTGAAAGATATGAATAAAAATGATAATTCAGCCAGCACTCATACCTGTATTTACATCCTGTTTTCGGTCGAAGTCCATAGTAATCGATTGTCGAGTTCACGCGCATTGGTTTAGTACCTATGATCATGCGCGTGAACTCGACAACCGATTACTGTGGACTTCGACCGAAAACAGGATGTAAATACAGGTATGATCGCTGGCTGAATTATTATCATTTTTATTCATATCTTTCACATCTACTGCAGTCAGATTCACACGCGTTCACTCTGAAGGAATCACTCACATTGGCTGTGCACTTGTAATGACACATCAAGGATGTTAAGAGGCTAAAAGCAGGTTTATAACATGCCCTATTGAAGTCAACAGGGTGCAAATAAAAAAAAAAAAAGATAACTCGGTGTAGGCAACACAGATTTTTGTCGTTGTTCTCTGTACTGACAGCACTCCAAATGTACAAAAAATGAGCTCAATGTTAAAATTGACCAAGTTCTCCTTTAGAGGGTCAGTTCACCCAAAAATGAAAATTCTGTTAGTAATTACTCACTCTCATGTTGTTCCAACCCCGTAAGACTTTCATTCATCGTCGTAACAATTTAAGATATTTTTGATGAAATCTGAGAAATTTGGCTCACTCCGTCATAGGGTTCTATGTAATTTCATTCTGCCAGCCAAGAAAAGATAGTGAAGACATTGTTAAAATAGTCCAAGTGACTACAGTGGCTCAACCTTAAGTTTATCAAGCGACGAGAATACTTTTTTTGCGCAAAAAAAACCTTTATTCAACTATTAATTTTCTTCTGTGTGGGCCTCTGACATGAGTTCAAGTGAGCGCCACAACACATGCGAGAAGTTGCTCTCGTGAACTCACTCAGAGGCCCACACTGAAGAAAAGTAATAATTGAATAAAGTCGTCATTTTTATTTTTTTTTGCACACAAAAAAGTTTTCTTGTCGCTTGATAAACTTAAGGTTGAGCCACTATAGTCACTTGGACTATTTTAATGATTTTTTACTAACTTTTCTGGGTGGAATAACATAGAAGTCTATGGAGGAGTGAGCCAGCTCTCAGATTTAATCAAAAATATCTTAATTTGTGTTCCGAAGTTGAACGAAAGTCTTACGGGGTTGAAACAACATGAGGGTGAGTAATTACTGACAGAGTTTACATTTTTGGGTGAACTATCCCTTTAAGAAAACACATGCATATAGAAAAAACAACCGTATGGAAGAAAAATAATGCCAAATGTTTTTGAAATAAAAAAGCCTGTTGAATTGCACTACTTGAAAAAAATATGCATTGCATTAACCATGCTTGCATTTTAATGCATTGTATTTTTAGGGCTTGCATTTTTATGGGCTGAAATTCAACATGGTTTTATATTTAAGCTGTGAATATTTAAATTCAAAACATTTCAAACACATTTTCATTAATTACAATTCAATAATCCATATTCCTCTTCATATTTCACTTCCAAAATATTCAAACTGTTTAAATAAACAACCTTTAATATTCAACTGGCAATTTCCAGTCTATTTTATTTCGCTTTACAAATTCGCTTCCACAAATTCAGTGGTTCAAATTTGACAGTAGATTCAACATTGACATCCAGGAACTGCAGGAAAAGCAGTAGATTACCGAGCATACTCTCCATCTGCTGTCGACCTCACCAGCAGGGGGTGCAAGCATGTGTTGTTGACGAAGACCAGAGCAACAGTTAGAGCAAGCCATTCATTCTTAAAAACTGATTTATAGAAATGTAAATGTATTTGTGATTACTATGAGGGCTGTTTTTATGTTTAATTCAGTGTCTTCACAGTCCCTGTGTAGCCACATCTTTCTCTATGTGAACAATATTATATTGTTATTCTCCCGATGCTGATGTACAGAACAAATGTTACATTTGTAGTAGACATATTTTTCTCTTGGTTGTTAAGTTGCCTTAACTTTATATCGCGGATATATGTGCTGCAGTACTATTCCTTTTAATAATTTAGGATTTCTGGACATATAAAACGCTTAACGTAGTTTAATGGACTAATACAGTGATATAAAAGACCAAACTCACACATTATTCAGAAGGCTGTACTAAATGGCTAATAGGCAAGCAGATGGACACAGAATATGAACTTAACGCGCAAAGTTTCACGCTGAGTAGTGGTACTGCAATTTATGGAATATGGAATAGTACTGCAGCACATCTCCGTGATATAAAGTTAAGGCAACTAAACAACCAAGAGAAAAATATGTCTACTTCAAATGTAACATTTGTTCTGTACATCAGCATCGGGAGAATAACATTATAATCTTGTTCACGTAGAGAAAGATGTGGCTACACAGGGACTGTGAAGACACTGAATTACACATGAATACAGCCCTCATAGTAATCACAAATACATTTACATTTCTATAAATCAGTTTTTAAGAATGAATGGCTTGCTCTAACTGTTGCTCTGGTCTTTGTCAACAACACATGCTTGCACCCCCTGCTGGTGAGGTCGACAGCAGATGGAGAGTATGCTCGGTAATCTACTGCTTTTCCTGCATTTCCTGGATGTCAATGTTGAATCTACTGTCAAATTTGAACCACTGAATTTGTGGAAGCGAATTTGTAAAGCGAAATAAAATAGACTGGAAATTGCCAGTTGAATATTATAGGTTGTTTATTTAAACAGTTTGAATATTTTGGAAGTGAAATATGAAGAGGAATATGGATTATTGAATTGTAATTAATGAAAATGTGTTTGAAATGTTTTGAATTTAAATATTCACAGCTTAAATATAAAACCATGTTGAATTTCAGCCCATAAAAATGCAAGCCCTAAAAATACAATGCATTAAAATGCAAGCATGGTTAATGCAATGCATATTTTTTTCAACCAGTGCAATTCAACAGGCTTTTTTATTTCACAGTTGACATTTTTTATTTAACAGTTGCCATTATTTTACTTCCATACAACCGCAAATTAAGAAAACATCTTCATCAGTTTTACAACACGTGTGCTCCAAATACTCACAACACAACCAAATACATAGCACTGCAAAAGTTCACAACACAAACAAATACAGAAATGCGCTGCAAATGGCACAGAACACAATGGAAATGTTTTCAGGGGACCCCAATAACTGACGAACCCGGCTGTGTACAGCCAATGTTCAATTAACGGCTGTCCGAATTCACTCACTCGTTTTCATTCACTGCTTCAAGTGAACTGTATTAGTGGACTAATGTAGAAATGAGTGAATGAGTGTTTAGGGGGCGATTTCGGATTTAGCCAA